>NC_064624.1:131051796-131360130 GCF_023898315.1 Schistocerca nitens | reverse complement strand
TGGTGGGGGAAGTGGCCTTTCGCGGAAGAACCCTGCCACCGGCCTACAGGGGCACCCAAAATGTGTTGCCCGTTACCTGTCTAGCGGTGTAGATCGGCATGCAGTGATATACGTCGTTTCTGTTCGTGGGATCTTAGTTGCCAGTGTCAGTCAGTTGACTTTGTGTACTCACGGATATACTTCAATATCCGGAAGTGATGGATAATCGTTCTGCTTTGCAAGAAAATGTGCAGAATACGAAGAAGAGGAGGTACTTGCGGAGTAACGAGCGTTCGATCGCCTCTAACGTTATTACAGCGTATGTTAAGGAGGCGACACAAAATGGACTGTTGGCTAATATTTCCAGTCCCATTCAAAGGGCTACAGCTTATGCAAACGTCAGCCCCGCCACAACAGGACGCATGGTTTACTGGAATCGCCGCGAAGGAAAACTAGCCTGACTCTGCTCATACGCTATAAAGTTTCTTTTCGTAGAAATGTACTACATGGTCGTAGAAGTGTTAAACAGTTTTCGAAGATAAATACAAATGTTGTCCAAAGCAATAAACATCTTTATCACTAGTTGTACAAAATCAGGAATAACTAGAGAACTTCATGGAAAAATCAATTAACTTTTCGCTACTAGAACGTGATTCAATCACGTAAAACCTTTGATGCTTATAGAACAGCACCATTTTAATGTATTCTGTCACTAAAACTCTATTTCGGTTACTATTCACATGATTGACATATCGCTTAAAACATGCGTCCAATAGCTATTCTAAACACCGCTGAAATTCCTTTCCAGGCATGTATACCGAATCTGGACTTCTGTGTAAAAAGCTTGACATATGACGTGCGTTCACACATTAATTTTTATTTTTTGGTAAGAACTTTACTTGTTCATCTACAACAATGTTATCCTCTTCAAAATATTTCCCATTACATGCTATACACTCATGCCAGTGCTTTTTGCAATTCCCGAAACACTTTAGGAACTGTTTCCTCGGGATAGTTCATGGGTCTCTTAACTGTGCATTTTTAATCTCATCCATTCTTGTAAAACCGCTGTCCTTTAAGGCCTGCTTTGAAATATTTATACCACTTGTATGCTCTTGGTTTACTCATAAGAGACGCACCAAAAGCAATATATAACATCTCTAAAAATTTGATACACTTTATTCCATTCTTATAACAAAATTTAGTACTTATTCTCTATTTTTATACAAAACAAATAATAGTTGATGCTACCAAAACACATGCAACCTTTTTGACAGCTGACAGCAGAGTAAATACCCAATATGCATAACATTGTACAGATACTTCTCAGACATGTATACGAAGACAGTGACAAAAAAAGTAGTGCAAATCGAACTAATACAACACACGAAACTATAAATTTCTGGTTACTTTTTAAACACTCTTCGTGCTGCAAGTTTCAATGCAGCCCTCCAAAGAAAACTTCTACCTTCTGGTAGAAACACAAAGTAAGGACAAGCCTCAAATTCTGCAGATTGATTGCACTATATCTGGTTCGTCTTATGAACAAAGGAAAGTACATTAACATGAATAGGCATTCGGTTCTATGTTTGTAGTAGAATCCTGACTTCCGTTCTTATGTTAATATAATTTACTCTATAATGTTTCGAAGAAGCTCGTCTTTTGTATTCATTACGGTTTAAACGCATTTGTCTAAAAATAAACGCAGCAGCCGGGACGTATCTGTACAGGCCGTCGCCACTGATTTAAAGCGCGCGCCGCGCCAGGGCCGGCACTACGTTGTGAAACAGCCTGTAGAAGCGCCCTTTGACGTAGCAGGGTAGGCAGACTGGGGACTCGCTAGCTCGCTCTTCAGTTTACCGACAGACTATATAGTGGCGTCTAGTGTAGTCCAGGACAGTGTATAAGAGCAGCAGCGTGTGTCTTCTGGATCCCGGATGAACAGACATTTGTGCGCCAAATTGCCAAATTATAGTAGCCTTTACAGACTTGTTTTGTTATTATTTTTCTTTTACGTAGATATTCTATGTAGACTTTTTCCTCTCTTAAACAGCATAATGAATAGTTACTTCTAACACATTTGAAATAATTTTAAAACGTTATGCGCTATATTTATCCGAAATCATGTACAACATCCGGTCCAAATGGCTATGAGCACTATGGGACTTAACAGCTGGAGTCATCAGTCCCCTAGAACTTAGAACTACTTAAACCTAACTAACCTAAGGACATCACACACATCCATGCCCGAGGTAGGTTTCGAACCTGCAACCGTAGCGGTCGCGCGGTTCCAGACTCAAGCGCCTAGAACCGCTCGGCCACAACATGCGGTCTGTTCTTCTATATAGATTGCAACCCAAAAGAAAATAGCGAATAAAACAAACAATAAAACAAACAAATTTTTCATCGAATTTAAAAATTTAAAGTGCTTTCATTATCTATTCATTAGTGGATATAATATTATGTTAAAGGCTCAACGTAATAAGCCACGAATTACAGTTGTGAACCGTGCCTATGTTTGGGGGCAGCGGAACTCATGGCGCGTAAATTACCCAGACTATATTCATCCAGTAGTTGAGAATGAGAGCAGTTAGCAACATCCAACAAACTTTAGACACAATTTCAATCCTTTTTGCAACCTTCTCTCACTGACACGCCCACAAAATGATTAAAGGGAAAACAGTTTATCGCTTACTTCACTTTCGGTGTTCGTGCAGTAAAATTTCAGTACAATACACAACGTTTCATCTCCTCTTTACTGCTATCTCTACCAGCAGCATATTTTGCAGACAGTATCCACATATACGACTCAACGCACCTCTAAAATTGTGTCGTTGTGGGACTCACAATTTACGAGATATGACGTTATGAACATTTAGATGTACGAAAAACTAGTTTTTGCTGGAAACGGGGCGCTAGTGACACAGACTATCCTTATGCTGTGCTTGATTATTAAGAGCACTTACCTACACCCAACAAACTTTCAAATAATATATAAAATGTTCTACATTTTTCATTAATATATGTGTGAAGAACCAATAACTAATAAAAACAAAATAATAAGGCCTTTTTTGTTTTCAGCCATAAATTGTTTAAATGCGTAACCCATTTTGTGAAGCCATTGAGGGTTCGAAACTGGTTTATACAGGGTGGTTCCGTAAGAGCGTGTAAAAATTTAACGGGACATAGATGCTCCACTGAATAAACTGAGGCAGGAAACCTAGTGTCGGAGAAGCCAGCTTAAGAAGACAATAGGAATAAAATCACAATACAGTATACTTTTTTATTTAAATTAGTTACAAGCAAAACTGTTTGAAACTTCCTGGCAGATTAAAACTGCTAGTTCTGCTGTAAAGTTTGGAAGGTAGGAGACGAGGTACTGGCAGAAGTAAAGCTGTGAGTACCGGGCGTGAGTCGTGCTTCGGTAGCTCAGTTGGTAGAGCACCTGCCCGCGAAAGGCAAAGGTCCCGAGTTCGAGTCTCGGTCGGGCACACAGTTTTAATCTGCCAGTAAGTTTCGTATCAGCGCACACTCCGCTGCAGAGTGAAAATCTCATTCTGGAAACATCCCCCAGGCTGTGGCTAAGCCATGTCTCCGCAATATCCTTTCTTTCAGGAGTGCTAGTTCTGCAAGGTTCGCAGGAGAGCTTCTGTAAAGTTTGGAAGGTAGGAGACGAGGTACTGGCAGAAGTAAAGCTGTGAGTACCGGGCGTGAGTCGTGCTTCGGTAGCTCAGTTGGTAGAGCACTTGCCCGCGAAAGGCAAAGGTCCCGAGTTCGAGTCTCGGTCGGGCACACAGTTTTAATCTGCCAGTAAGTTTCATATCAGCGCACACTCCGCTGCAGAGTGAAAATCTCATTCTGAAAACTGTTTGAGTTGCTCTTTCATTTGGTGTATTATTTACAATTGTAAGTTGAACGTAATAAATGCTTAAAACCGGTATGTTCTTTTTGAAACACCCTGTATTCTTCTTATTGTAGGTGTTGATAGTTTATATGCTAAGTTCATTTTGTTTATTCGTGCTCCCATTGCTTCTTTTCGGTCAGTCCAATGTCTTTTATTATTTAGTTATAAATTGAAATGCGTTTCTTTCGAAT
The DNA here is from genome assembly GCF_023898315.1 of Schistocerca nitens. Lineage (NCBI taxonomy): Eukaryota > Metazoa > Arthropoda > Insecta > Orthoptera > Acrididae > Schistocerca > Schistocerca nitens. Next base: position 131,356,056 of record NC_064624.1, on the reverse strand, counting down.
GTTTATTATTACTCTTCCGCATGTTTCCAGAAAGCTTCATCGCCTTACGATCACTCCTTTTTCATGGTGGCCCTCTCAAGTAGCGAAAGTTAATTATAGCCGCTCTGTACAGCGTATTCCAAATCTGTGTGGTCTACCGCCTCTTTTTTCATCGTTGATGGTTAACTGCTAGACAATGCAGGTATTTCGCTGCATTTTCCTGGCGTAGCAGCTTTTCCCGTAGAGACCAACATCGTCCACGAACAGCCTGGGGGCATTCTGTTACAGTTTCACGGTAGGCGTCCCGCGATTTTTCACATTTGCGACTGGTTTGGTGCTCCAGGCTCCCTCCAGAAAGCTGCACGGACGCCAACAAAGCGCGCTGCTGTGTTGCGAAAGCTGCGTTATTCGGGCGAAGCAGGGAAACTTGTTCCCATTGCCTCGCCACGCCGCCAGCACAGACGATATTCCACGCTTCCAGCTGATTGTCTGTCATTATACGAGCAACGCCTATTCGTTCGGCTCTGCCAGACAACCGTACGAAACTGGCGAGAATTTACCGCCTTGTAAGCGGCGTAAATGAGGCACGAATCTTAAAAAGCCCGCCACACCAGTGCGGCGTCACAGTTCTGACCCAGCTGCAACGAGTGTGTAAACACTGATGAGCCAAAACATTATGACCGCCTGCTTAGTCGCTTGTTTGTCTGTCTTTGGAACGAAATACATCACTGATTCTACGTATCAGGGATCCGAAAGTTTCTTACTAGGTTCGTGGAGGTATCTGGCATTAGATGTCTACACACGGTTATGTACAGGGTGTTTCAAAAATGACCGGTATATTTGAAACGGCAATAAAAACTAAACGAGCAGCGATAGAAATAACACCGTTTGTTGCAATATGCTTGGGACAACAGTACATTTTCAGGCGGACAAACTTTCGAAATTACAGTAGTTACAATTTTCAACAACAGATGGCGCTGCAAGTGATGTGAAAGATATAGAAGACAACGCAGTCTGTGGGTGCGCCGTTCTGTACGTCGTCTTTCTGCTGTAAGCGTGTGCTGTTCACAACGTGCAACTGTGCTGTAGACAACATGGTTTATTCCTTAGAACAGAGGATTTTTCTGGTGTTGGAATTCCACCGCCAAGAACACAGTGTTGTTGCAACAAGACGAAGTTTTCAACGGAGGTTTAATGTAACCAAAGGACCGAAAAGCGATACAATAAAGGATCTGTTTGAAAAATTTCAACGGACTGGGAACGTGACGGATGAACGTGCTGGAAAGGTAGGGCGACCGCGTACGGCAACCACAGAGGGCAACGCGCAGCTAGTGCAGCAGGTGATCCGACAGCGGCCTCGGGTTTCCGTTCGCCGTGTTGCAGCTGCGGTCCAAATGACGCCAACGTCCACGTATCGTCTCATGCGCCAGAGTTTACACCTCTATCCGTACAAAATTCAAACGCGGCAACCCCTCAGCGCCGCTACCATTGCTGCACGAGAGACATTTGCTAACGATATAGTGCACAGGATTGATGACGGCGATATGCATGTGGGCAGCATTTGGTTTACTGACGAAGCTTATTTTTACCTGGACGGCTTCGTCAATAAACAGAACTGGCGCATATGGGGAACCGAAAAGCCCCATGTTGCAGTCCCATCGTCCCTGCATCCTCAGAAAGTACTGGTCTGGGCCGCCATTCCTTCCAAAGGAATCATTGACCCATTTTTCAGATCCGAAACTATTACTGCATCACGCTATCTGGACATTCTTCGTGAATTTGTGGCGGTACAAACTGCCTTAGACGACACTGCGAACACCTCGTGGTTTATGCAAGATGGTGCCCGGCCACATCGCACGGCCGACGTCTTTAATTTCCTGAATGAATATTTAGATGATCGTGTGATTGCTTTGCGCTATCCGAAACATACAGGAGGCGGCGTGGATTGGCCTCCCTATTCGCCAGACATGAACCCCTGTGACTTCTTTCTGTGGGGACACTTGAAAGACCAGGTGTACCGCCAGAATCCAGAAACAATTGAACAGCTGAAGCAGTACATCTCATCTGCATGTGAAGCCATTCCGCCAGACACGTTGTCAAAGGTTTCGGGTAATTTCATTCAGAGACTACGCCATATTATTGCTACGCATGGTGGATATGTGGAAAATATCGTACCATAGAGTTTCCCAGACCGCAGCGCCATCTGTTGTTGAAAATTGTAACTACTGTAATTTCGAAAGTTTGTCTGCCTCAAAATGTACTGTTGTCCCAAGCATATTGCAACAAACGGTGTATTTCTATCGCTGCTCGTTTAGTTTTTATTGCCGTTTCAAATATACCGGTCATTTTTGAAACACCCTGTAATTCGCGTAAATAACGGGCAGCTGATTTGAGTACGCGGTGGTGGCGTCCGATAGCGACCCAGATAAGTTTCATACGATTTACGTCAGGTGAATCTGGCAGCAGAGACATCAACGTGAGTTGACTATAATGCTCCACAAACCAATGTAGCACGGTTCTGGCTCCGAGACATAGACAATTATACTGCTGAAAAATGACGAAAGATGACACCGCCATTGGGGAAGACATCGTGCATGAAGGGATGCAGGTGGTTCGTAGCTGTCAGCGTGTCTTCGATTGCTACCACAGGTACCATGCAAGCGCAGCAGAATGACACCAATAGCATAATACTGCTCCCACCAGCCTGCGTCCGTGGCGCACTGTACGTTTCGAGCCACCATTCACCTCGATAACGGCGTTTGTGGAGACGACCAGCGACCTAGCGTAGCAAAAATTTGCTTCGCGAGAAGAGCCGACTCGATTCCATCGCTTGACGGTCGTATCTAAATGGTCCCGTGCCCACTGCAATCTTAATTGTCGATGTCGTTGAGTCAACAGGTGAACACATAGGGGTGGCCTACTGCGGAGCTACAAGTCCAACAACGTACGATGAACGGTGTGCTCCGAAACACTTGTGCGTCTACCAGAATTGTACTCTTTCGGCAGAGATGCCACAGATCACCATCCATTCTACATTAAAGCGCAGACAAGCCTCTGAACCCCACGTTCATCTACATCTACATTTATACTCCGCAAGCCACCCAACGGTGTGTGGCGGAGGGCACTTTACGTGCCACTGTCATTACCTCCCTTTCCTGTTCCAGTTGCGTATGGTTCGCGGGAAGAACGACTGTCTGAAAGCCTCCGTGCGCGCTCTAATCTCTCTAATTTTACATTCGTGATCTCCTAGGGAGGTATAAGTAGGGGGAAGCAATATATTCGCTACCTCATCCAGAAACGCACCCTCTCGAAACCTGGCGAGCAAGCTACACCGCGATGCAGAGCGCCTCTCTTGCAGAGTCTGCCACTTGAGTTTATTAAACATCTCCGTGACGCTATCACGGTTACCAAATAACCCTGTGACGAAACGCGCCGCTCTTCTTTGGATCTTCTCTATCTCCTCCGTCAACCCGATCTGGTACGGATCCCACACTGATGAGCAATACTCAAGTATAGGTCGAACGAGTGTTTTGTAAGCCACCTCCTTTGTTGATGGACTACATTTTCTAAGCACTCTCCCAATGAATCTCAACCCTGTACTCGCCTTACCAACAATTAATTTTATATGATCATTCCACTTCAAATCGTTCCGCATGCATACTCCCAGATATTTTAACAGAAGTAACTGCTACCAGTGTTTGTTCCGCTATCATATAATCATACAATAAAGGATCCTTCTTTCTATGTATTCGCAATACATTACATTTCTCTATGTTAAGGTCAGTTGCCACTCCCTGCTCCAAGTCCTATCCGCTGCAGATCTTCCTGCATTTCGCTACAATTTTCTAATGCTGCAACTTCTCTGTATACTACAGCATCATCCGCGAAAAGCCGCATGGAACTTCCGACACTATCTACTAGGTCATTTATATATATTGTGAAAAGCAATGGTCCCATAACACTCCCCTGTGGCACGCCAGAGGTTACTTTAACGTCTGTAGACGTCTCTCCATTGATAACAACATGCTGTGTTCTGTTTGCTAAAAACTCTTCAATCCAGCCACACAGCTGGTCTGATTTCCGTAGGCTCTTACTTTGTTTATCAGGCGACAGTGCGGAACTGTATCGAACGCCTTCCGGAAGTCAAGGAAAATAGCATCTACCTGGGAGCCTGTATCTAATATTTTCTGGGTCTCATGAACAAATAAAGCGAGTTGGGTCTCACACGATCGCTGTTTCCGGAATCCATGTTGATTCCTACATAGTAGATTCTGGGTTTCCAAAAACATGATACTCGAGCAAAAAACATGTTCTAAAATTCTACAACAGATCGACGTCAGAGATATAGGTATATAGTTTTGCGCATCTGCTCGACGACCCTTCTTGAAGACTGGGACTACCTGTGCTCTTTTCCAATCATTTGGAACGTTCTGTGAAGAGTCGTGGACGTCCACCCATTCAGCGCCTGGTGATAGTCTGTTCTTCTGCCTCGTTCCGTAGATGCTCACGGCAGTAGCACGTGAACATTCAACCACCGTCGCTGTTTTCGGGATACGCCTCCACAGACTCTGCGCAGTAATAACCCACCCTTTGGAAAAGTCGCTTATCTCAGTGGGTTTCCCAATTTGCAGCCCATATCTTCGCTACGGTGATCGCAGGTCCGTGTCTGCTCCTCTTACATGCTTTTATTACCGCGTCATGTATCCGCAACGCCACCAGTCGAATCCATCGTATCAATGGGCAGCGGTCGCAATGTTTTGGCTTATCAGTGGACATCTACACACACATAATCTCTCAGGTTTTCTTGGTGTGTTTGATAATGGCGTGCTTCCGGGTGTTCTGCTCCATCTGCGCACAGTTTTTCGACGATTGACCTACTCGTCTTCTTCATAACTCTAGACTGAGGCGACAAAAGTTACGGAATAGCGATATGCATATACACAGATGGCGATAGTATCGCGTACACGAGGTATAAAAGGGCAATGCAATGACGGAGCTGTCATTTGTACTCGGGTGATTCATATGAAACTGTTTCCGACGTTATCACCGCCGCACGAGGTGAAATAATAGACTATGAACGCGGAATGCTGGTGGAGCTAGACACATGGTATGTTCTATCTCGAAAGTCAATAGGGAATTCATTATTCCGAAATCCACAGTATCAAGAGCTTGCCGAGAATAACAAATTTCAGGCATTACCTCTTACTACGGGCACCGAGCGAGGTGGCGCAGTGGTTAGACACTGGACTCGCATTCGGGAGGACGACGGTTCAATCCCGCGTCCGGCCATCCTGATTTAGGTTTTCCGTGATTTCCCTAAATCGCTCCAGGCAAATGCCGGGATGGTTCCTTTCAAAGGGCACGGCCGACTTCCTTCCCCGTCCTTTCCTAATCCGATGAGACCGATGACCTCGCTGTCTGGTCTCCTTCCCCGAAACAACCAACCAATCTTACTACGGGCAACGCTGTGGCCGACAACCTTCACTTAACGACCGAAAGCAGCGGCGTTTACGTAGAATTGTCAGTGCTAACAGACAAGCAACGGTGCGTGAAATCGCCATAGAAATCAATGCGGGACGTACGACAAACGTATCCGTTAGGAGACTGGCTTTCATGGGCTATGGAAGCAGACTGCCGACGGGAGGGCCATTGCTGACAGCACAACATCGCCTGCAGCGCCTCTCCTAGGCTCGTGACCATATCGGTTGCATTCTAAACGACTGGCGAACTGTAACCTCATCACGTGAGTCCCGATTTTCAGTTGGTAAGAGGCAGACCCCACCAAACCATGGACCCAACTTGTCAACAAGGCACCGGTGGCTCCATAACGGTGTGGACTATGTTTACTTGGAATGGGCTGTGATTTTCGGTCCAGCTGACCCGATTGTTGACTGCAAATGGTCATGTTAGGTTACGTAGAGACCATTTCCAGCCATTCATGGTCTTGATATTCCTAAACAACCGTGAAATTTGTATGGATGACAATGTGGCATGGCACCGAGCCATAGTTGTTCGCAATTGGTGTGAAGAACAGTCTGGACAATTCGAGCGACTGACTTGGGCGTTCAGATAATTTATGGGACATAATCGAGAGGTCAGTTCGTGCACAAAATGCTGCACCGCCAACACTTTCGCAGTTACGGACGGCTGTTGAGGCAGCATTGCTCAGTTTTTCCAGAGGGGCCTTCAAACCACCTTTTGAGTCCACGTCACTTCGAATTGCTGTACTGCGCCGGACAAAATGGCAATATTAGGAGGACATCTCACTATAAAAAGCGGCTGGAGACCAACAATAGTTCACAGTCTGATTCGAGTCCAGAAAGCCTGTACTCACACACTATCTGCTCACAAGGGAACCTCCCCATCGCACCCCCCTCAGATTTAGTTATAAGTTGGCACAGTGGATAGGCCTTGAAAAACTGAACACAGATCAATTGACAAAACAGGAAGAAGTTGTGTGGAACTGTGAAAAAATAAGCAAAATATACAAACTGAGTAGTTCATGGGAAGATAGGCGACATCAAGGACTCTAAGAACACAGGAGCGCCGTGGTCTCGTGGTAACGTGAGCAGCTGCGGAACGAGAGGTCCTTGGTTCAAATCCTCCATCGAGTGAAAAGTTTAATTTTTTTATTTTCAGTTTATGTGACAAACTATTGTGTTTTCACCACTTTTTTGGGAGTGATTATCACATCCACAAGAAAACCTAAATCGGGCAAGGTAGAAGAATCTTTCTACCCATTTGCCAAGTGTGCAAGTTAGGTGGGTCGACAACATATTCCTGTCATGTGACGCACACGCCGTCACCAGTGTCGTATAGAATATATCAGAAGTGTTTTCCTGTGGAGGGATCGGTTGACCTATGACCTTGCGATCAAATGTTTTCTGTTCTTATTGGAGAGAGACGTCCTTTCGTCTACTAATCGCTCGGTTTTGCGGTGCGGTCGCAAAACACAGACACTGAACTTATTACAGTGAACAGAGACGTCAATAAATGAACGGACAGATCGTAACTTTGCTAAAATAAAGAAAGTAAAATTTTCACTCGAGGGAAGACTCGAACCAAGGACCTCTCGTTCTGCAGCTGCTCACTCTAACCACGGGAACACGGTGCTCCTCAGCTGACTTTGTCCTTGATGTTGCCTACGTTGCGCATGGACTACTCAGTTTGTACATTTTGCTTATTTTTTTCATAGTTCCACACACCTTCTTCCTGTTTTCTCGATTGATCTGTGTTCAGTTTTTCAAGGCCTATCCACTGTGCCAACTTATAACTAAATCTGAGGGGGGTGCGATGGGGAGGTTCCCTTGTCAGAAGTATCCGGACACCTCAACATGAAACGGAATTGACGACTGTATGTCACGAGAGTATAAAAGGGAGCGGGGAGTATTATGTTGTCACTAGAACTACAGTAATAGCTGAATCTATCGATCAGGAGGGCTTGCCACTGGATATCAGCTGAATAACACATCCACGAGGGACATTCCAATCCTTCTAAAGCTGCCTAATTCGACCGTCGGTGATGTGATTGTGAATTGGAAACGTGAAGAAACAAGCATAGCTATATCAAGATAAGGCGCTTTCAAGGCGCCGATTCCATCGATTCTTCAGTAATGCTCATCAATATGGGACTTTTACCACGTAGGACACAGAGGAGATCCAATGAAGAACGGGGCGTTTCGACACAGGATCGTTTAGAGGGCGCGAGAGCGTGACAGAGATGTTCAACATTCCCCAGTGGCAGAAGCTGAAAGAGAGGCGTTGTGCATCACGGAGAGGTTTAGTATCGAAGCTTCGAGAGAGTACTTCCGGGAAGAGTCGGACATCGTATTACTGCCTCCCATATACGTCCCGCGAAAAGAGCTAATAGGGAGGCTTACCTACAATCATTCTACCCAGCCACGATTCGCGAATGGAACAGGGAAGGGGTGATCGGTTAATGGCACCACAAGTATTCTCCGCCACACGCCGTCAGGTGACTTACGAAGTCCTGATGTAGGTGTAGGTCCTGCGCCGATGCGGGACAATGGCAAAAGGAAAAGAAGAAAAATTACACTCGGCAACGAACGCGCACTGTTTTATAGTGAGGACTATTTTGTATTATATTCAACTGGTCATTAAACACCTGTGCTTCTCACGCTTATTCAAAGGTAATGACACGGCTAAGCATTCGGGACATAGCATGTGGGAGATGCGAACGCGCAGACATGTGACGGCAACGAAATCACGGGTTCTGGCATTTTCTGAAAATGGTCTATTTTAACACAGGTAATATATCACGAAGCAAATAGCGTCCGCACTGGAGCAATGTTACGTGATACCACGTACTTATACGTTTGCGACTATTACAGCGCCATCTATCACAAAGAAAAAAAGTGTTACAACTAAAACATTCATATTTCTTTACGTACTACACGATTATGTAATAAAAAATGGGGGTTCCAATTTTTTAAAAACGCAGTTGATATCCGTTTGACCTATGGCCGCTGCCAACCATAGCGCCATCTGGTTTCCCCCTTCAAGCTACACAAGTTTCGTTCTTTGCAGTTTTTTTCGTTTGATGCTTATTTCGTGAGATATTTGGCCCTGTCACGATCAGTGAATCTCCCTGTATAAACCAGACGACAGTTATTAGGAATCGACGGCATGAAAGGGGAGCAGTGGTTGAGAAATTGAGTGAAACGGGATTGTAGCCTATCCCTGATGTTATTCAATCTGCACATCGACCAAGCAGTAATGAAAAACAAAGAAAAAATTTGATACGGAATTAAATTTCTGGAAGAAGAAATAAAAACTTTGACGTTTGCCGATGATATTGTAATTTTGCGAAAAACAGCAAACGACTTGGAAGAGCAAGTGAATGGAATAGACAACAGTGTTCTGAATGGGGATGCAGATAGAGACAGAGAGAGAGAGAGCAAAACAAGGCTAATGTTAACGTGAGCACTGATTGAGAGAAGAGTGAGACACGGCTGTAGCCTACCCCCGATGTTATTCAATATGTATACTGAGCAAATAGTAATGGAAACAAAAGTAAAATTTGGAGTAAGAATCAAAGTCCAGGAATAAGAAATAAAAACTTTGAGCTTTGCTGATGATATTGTAATTCTGGCAGAGACAGCAAAAAGCCGGTCTCTGTGACCGAGCGGTTCTAGGCGCTTCAGTCCGGAACCGCGCTGCTGCTACGGTCTCCGGTTCGAATCCTGCCTCGGGCATGGATGTGTATGCTGTCCTTAGGTTAGTTAGGTTTAAGTAGTTCTATGTCTAGGGGACTGATGACCTCAGATGTTAAGTCCCATAGTGCTTGGAGACATTTGAACAGCAAAGGACTTCGAAGAGCACTTGACCGGAATGGACAGTATCTTGAGGATATAAGATGAACATCAACAGAAGTAAACCGAGGATAAAGGAATGTAGTCGAATTCAAAATGGTTCAAATGGCTCTGAGCACTATGGGACTTAACATCTGTGGTCATCAGTCCCCTAGAACTTAGAACTACTTAAACCTAAGGACATCACACACATCCATGCCCGAGGCAGGATTCGAACCTGCGACCGTAGCAGTCGCGCATTTCCGGACTGAGCGCCTCGCGAGACCACCGCGGCCGGCTGTAGTCGAATTAAATCAGGCAGTGCTACGGGAATTAGATTCGGAAATGAGACATTTAAAGTAGCGAACGAGTTTTGCTTTTCGGGTAATAAAATAACTGATGAGGGTCGCAATAGACAGGATATACCATATTGGCTGGAAATAGTAAGAAAAGCATTTCTGAGGAACGGAAATTTGTTGACTTCGAATATAGATTTAAGTGCTAGGTAAAGTTAAAAAAATGGCTCTGAGCACATTCGTTTCTTTTAATCTGTGTAAGGGTGCTGATAACATCGACGTTGAGCGCCCGTAACCTCCAAACACACACACACACACACACACACACACACACACAGACACACACAGTACTTCGGGGTGTGTCATTCAGCGGCTGTAGAGGGGCGGACGAGGTCGAGTTGGTGATGCTTCCTTGTTACGCATCTGCTTGCTTAGGCATGCCTCTTTCTCGATTCGCTCTCTTGTTATTAAGTGCGCTATTGACGTTTCTGGCTGATGTACGGTTTTGACTGGTCTAGCTCTTCGGAAGTGACAGCTCTCACTGTTGACAACTTCGTTCGGTTCAGACGCTGTGCGATGTTTTCTCCCAGTTTGCGAATTTATACCTTTAAACCCGTGGAGCAGTGTACGTTTGGAACAAAAATGGTTCAAATGGGTATGGGCACTATTAGACTTAACATCTGAGGTCATCAGTCCCCTAGAACTTAGAAAAACCTAAGGACATCACACACATCCATGCCCGAGGCAAGATTCGAACCTGCGACCGGAGCGGTCGCGCGGTTCCAGACTAAAGCGCCTAGGGAAAGTTTTCAGCAGGTATTCGTAAGGAGTGTACTTATGTAAACGAAACGTGGACGATAAACAGTTCAGGCAAGAAAAGAATAGAAGCTTTTGAAATGTGGTGCTGCAGAAAAATGCTGAAAATCAGATGGGTAGATCACGTGGTTAATGAGGAGGTACTGAAGAGAGTTGGGGAAAAAAGAAGTTTGTGGCAGAGCTTGACTAACAGAAGGAATCGGTTGGTAGGACACATTCTGAATCAAGGGATCATCAAAATAGTTTTGGAACGAAGTGTGGGGGTAAATACTATTTAGGGAGACCAAGAGATGAATACAGGAAGCAAATTCAGAACAATGTAGGTTGCAGTAGTTATTCGAAGGTGAAAAGGCTTGCACACGATAGAGTAACAGGGAGAACTTCAGCAGACCAGTCTTCGGGCTGAAGACCACAATAAAAACATAGCTTCGGTAGTTGTTATTCGAAGGTGAAAAGACTTGCACACGATAGAGTAACATGGAGAACTTCAGCAAACCAGTCTTCGGGCTGAAGACCACCATAAAAACATAGCTTGGGTAGTTTATGCGCTGTAAGTTACGTTGCCTGAAGACGTATATGCAGTTTCTAACGGCAACACTTGTCTTATTGAGATAAACCTTTGAATAATAATAATAATGTCGTGTGACGAGGGCCTCCCGTCGGGTAGACCGCTCGCCTGGTGCAAGTCTTTCGATTTGACGCCACTTCGGCAACTTGTGCGTCGATGGGGGTGAAATGATTATGATTAGGACAACACAACACCCAGTCCCTGAGCGGAGAAAATCTCCGACCCAGCCGGGAATCAAACCCGGGCCCTTAGGATTGACAGTCCGTCGCGCTTACCACTCAGCTACCGGGGGCGGACGTAAACCTTTGAGAAAGACTATACTAACGATACAAGTTGTGACAGCATTTTAATTTTTTAAATTCCGTCTATAATTGTATGAAATATTGAAAAGCAAGTTTTTGTAATCGCTGACAGCCATTAGATAGACAACTTTCAACTTGAACCGTGCCCCGAGCTAGACGTTTAGGAATATACAGTGTGTTCATAATTCATATCTCCCGCGTGCGGGCCGGCCGTGCACAGCTGCGACTCTTGCAATGGCGGAGCGTGCGAACACACTCGTTCGAGATGATCGACAACTCAGTGCTCAACTTGACATCTCTGTTGGTAGTGCTGTCACAATTGTTCACCAGTTGGGATATTCAAAGGTTTGTTCCCGCTGGGTCCCTCGTTGTCTAACCGAACACCATAAAGAGCAAAGGAGAACCATCTGTGCGGAATTGCTTGCTCGTCATGTGGCTGAGGGTGACAATTTCTTGTCAAAGATTGTTACAGGCGATGAAACATGGGTTCATCACTTCGAACCTGAAACAAAACGGCAATCAATGGAGTGGCGCCACACCCACTCCCCTACCGAGAAAAAGTTTAAAGCCATACCCTCAGCCGGTAAAGTCACGGTTACAGTCTTCTGGGACGCTGAAGGGGTTATTCTGTTCGATGTCCTTCCCCACGGTCAAACGATCAACTCTTGAAGTGTATTGTGCTACTCTTCAGAAATTCAAGAAACGACTTCAGCGTGTTCGTAGGCACAAAAATCAGAACGAACTTCTCCTTCTTCGTGACAACGCAAGACCTCACACAAGTCTTCGCACCCGAGAGGAGCTCACAAAACTTCAGTGGACTGTTCTTCCTCATGCACCCTACAGCCCCGATCTCGCACCGTCGGATTTCCATATGTTTGGCCCAATGAAGGACGCAATCCGTGGGACGCACTACGCGGATGATGAAGAAGTTATTGATGCAGTACGACGTTGGCTCCGACATCGACCAGTGGAATGGTACCGTGCAGGCATACAGGCCCTCATTTCAAGGTGGCGTAAGGCTGTAGCATTGAATGGAGATTACGTTGAAAAATAGTGTTGTGTAGCTAAAAGATCGGGGAATAACCTGGTGTATTTCAATGCTGAATAAAACAACCCCTGTTTCAGAAAAAAAATGTGTTGCATTACTTATTGAACTGCCCTCGTACATGCTTATAGAGGTTGTAGAAGGGACATAGTAGATAAAGTTCTACATGGGAACCCAAGTCCGGAAACGTCACCCAACGATGCCACAGAGCGTCAAAGTAACAGGCTCCGACGCCTCTAAATGTGTGTATACACAGGGGAAGTCCGTCATGATGTTACAAACTTTCGAGGATAATGGAGAAGGATATTCGTATCAATTGGAGGTAAGTGTTCCTGCGTCGGAAACCAACGAGACGATAGCTATACGCAATGAACATCCTGATACTTCTGACGTGAAAAACATGGACTGGTTGCTAAGATTGTATGGTAGGCAACTTTCAGACGTGGGCGTATGGACCAAGAGAATAAAAAATCTCCAGTAAACACGGGCTCTACAATGCGTAACTTATGTGCGATGAGCTCTTGTTGAATAGAGGAAATGTGTTTCACGCTAGCGAACATAAACAAATGCTCATAGCTCCTCTGGTATGCATTTTAGATCCCATTTCTACGACAAATTTTTTATTCTTTTGGTCCACGCAAGCACCTCTGAAAGTTGCATACCCTAAATTGGTAGCAACATCAGTACCGGTACATGTATGCTATTGTCTGAGATACAATAACGGTTTTCGCTTATAACTTTCGATTTTTTCATTTACGGTAGACGAAACATTACCTCAAATTGATACATTTATCATTCTCCGTCATCGTTGAAAGTTTGTATCATCATCACGGAATCCACCTGTGTATACGTACATTTACAGGCGCCGGCGCCTATAACGCCCTTAGCGTCGTTGGATGACATTTCCGGACATGGTTTCCTATGTAAAACTTGACCTTCTAAGTTCCCTCTACAGTCTACACCCTCTAGAAGTCTGTAACATGAATTGTGAAACACCCTATATGTTGCGAAAACTATCAATACCGATCTCGGACGCTCATTATTATTGCGCAATAAATATTAAGCATGAGGTCGCTTCAAAACTGCGACACTTTGATCGGCAGATAGCATTCGATCTCAGATTGGTAAAATGAGCTGCGAATTCAACAGAATTACATTGCACCTTGCTCAAAATGGTGCTGTATGTGCTTAGCGTGTTTGTTTCAAGAAGTTGTATTCTTGCTCGAAGGCCACGTGTAAGGGTAAAAAGTCGGGAGCGGGGCGTTGTTTGCGCCGCGGCACGTGGCGGTTAAGTGGGGCAGCCCACGTGGTAAACACTGGCGCCGCGCAGAAAAAGTCGCTCGTTCTAAGAAAAGCACTGCCAGTCTGCTTCATTAGAGCCGGTAATTAAAGCACACTCCGACCCGCGTACCAGCCTCACACCAACATCTGGCTTCCCTGTCAATGCGCCACACTGAAACAAATAATCGCTCTCTTCTCGCCACGAAACGACGTAGATCAGAGGTCACCACCTCGTCAACGGTGAGGTCATTACAGACGAAACAAGAGATCAGATTCATCAAGGATGCCGAATGAGGTCGCCCTAGCTCAGAGGAACAACAGGGGAGAGCTTCACTGACGAGCTGAAACATCTTCACCACCTCCAGAATGAGATTTTCACTCTGCAGCGGAGTGTGAGCTGATATGAAACTTCCTGGCAGATTAAAACTGTGCGCTGGACCGGGACCCGATCTCGGGACCTTGGCCTATGGCAGGCAAGTGCTCTACCGACTGAGCTACCCTAATACATCTCCCGACTCGTCCTCTGAGCTTCAAGCTCTCCTCTGAGCTTCAAGTTCTCCTCTGAGCTTCAAGTTCCGAGTTCGAGTCTCGGTCCGGCACACAGTTTTAATCTGCCAGGAAGTTTCATCCTCGCCACCTGATAATACCGTGATGCCCCCTATCTGGGACGCAGTATAATAGCGATTCCGCTTAGCATACATTCCACAAGTCGTTGGTTGATTTCGGGGGTATGTGGTATCAGATGTCTATGCACAGTTCATATAATTCCAGATGTATTCCATTGCGTACATGACAGTCGAATTTCGCCTTGAGTTTACTTATCATGCTCCTCAAACCACTGTAGCTCGATTCTGACCTTGTCACACAGATTGTTGTCCTGCTGGAAGATGCCATCGCTGTCAGGTAAGATATACACTCCTGGAAATTGAAATAAGAACACCGTGAATTCATTGTCCCAGGAAGGGGAAACTTTATTGACACATTCCTGGGGTCAGATACATCACATGATCACACTGACAGAACCACAGGCACATAGACACAGGCAACAGAGCATGCACAATGTCGGCACTAGTACAGTGTATATCCACCTTTCGCAGCAATGCAGGCTGCTATTCTCCCATGGAGACGATCGTAGAGATGCTGGATGTAGTCCTGTGGAACGGCTTGCCATGCCATTTCCACCTGGCGCCTCAGTTGCACCAGCGTTCGTGCTGGACGTGCAGACCGCGTGAGACGACGCTTCATCCAGTCCCAAACATGCTCAATGGGGGACAGATCCGGAGATCTTGCTGGCCAGGGTAGTTGACTTACACCTTCTAGAGCACGTTGGGTGGCACGGGATACATGCGGACGTGCATTGTCCTGTTGGAACAGCAAGTTCCCTTGCCGGTCTAGGAATGGTAGAACGATGGGTTCGATGACGGTTTGGATGTAACGTGCACTATTCAGTGTCCCCTCGACGATCACCAGTGGTGTACGGCCAGTGTAGGAGATCGCTCCCCACACCATGATGCCGGGTGTTGGCCCTGTGTGCCTCGGTCGTATGCAGTCCTGATTGTGGCGCTCACCTGCACGGCGCCAAACACGCATACGACCATCATTGGCACCGAGGCAGAAGCGACTCTCATCGCTGAAGACGACACGTCTCCATTCGTCCCTCCATTCACGCCTGTCGCGACACCACTGGAGGCGGGCTGCACGATGTTGGGGCGTGAGCGGAAGACGGCCTAACGGTGTGCGGGACCGTAGCCCAGCTTCATGGAGACGGTTGCGAATGGTCCTCGCCGATACCCCAGGAGCAACAGTGTCCCTAATTTGCTGGGAAGTGGCGGTGCGGTCCCCTACGGCACTGCGTAGGATCCTACGGTCTTGGCGTGCATCCGAGCGTCGCTGCGGTCCGGTCCCAGGTCGACGGGCACGTGCACCTTCCGCCGACCACTGGCGACAACATCGATGTACTGTGGAGACCTCACGCCCCACGTGTTGAGCAATTCGGCGGTACGTCCACCCGGCCTCCCGCATGCCCACTATACGGCCTCGCTCAAAGTCCGTCAACTGCACATACGGTTCACGTCCACGCTGTCGCGGCATGCTACCAGTGTTAAAGACTGCGATGGAGCTCCGTATGCCACGGCAAACTGGCTGACACTGACGGCGGCGGTGCACAAATGCTGCGCAGCTAGCGCCATTCGACGGCCAACACCGCGGTTCCTGGTGTGTCCGCTGTGCCGTGCGTGTGATCATTGCTTGTACAGCCCTCTCGCAGTGTCCGGAGCAAGTATGGTGGGTCTGACACACCGGTGTCAATGTGTTCTTTTTTCCATTTCCAGGAGTGTAGATGAAGAGGAGCAGATTGCAACAACTCGTTTCTGTCAGGGCGCGCGCGGCTTGTGTATGGAAAACAGCCTCATGTTTCCGAAGCGACTCAAGACCCTTGCGTGTTTGATAGCTTAGAAAACTCACATTCTGATATTCTGCCACGCTTACAAGGAAGCATCACACATTAAGAAGAAAAAAGCATACTTCCAAGACATCAGCCCAACAATCGACCTCGTGCAAAAATTTAGTCTATAATTCTGAAAGTACGCAGCTACGATCTTCTGAATGTACAGGTTTTGTACACTGGTTAGGTAGGACATTATGACCACCGACTTACTATCGATATAAACCCTTCCAAGCGATAGCAGCATCACCTGCCATGGAATGACTGCTGGTCAGACACACGCACGGTGCATATAGTATCAGTGAGCGTGCTGTCCGTATGTAGAATGGGGAAGGCGCGACATCTATCTGTGTTTCGCCGCGGGCAGATTGTGATGGCCCGGAGGATCTTCACGACCATTTCAGAAACTGCAAGACTTGTCGGACATTCCAGGAGTGTTGAAGTGTTTACAACACGTGGCGAAACCAAGGTGAAACTACGTCCAGACGTCGTGGGTGTGGACGGCCTCCAGTCATTACAGATGTTGGACGTCGCAGGCTTGGCAAACCGATAAAACTGGACAGGCGGCGAACTGTGCTGGGACTAACATCAGACTTTAATGCTGGGCAGAGCATAAAGTGCACCGAACGCTCCTAGCGAAGGGCCTCCGCAGCCGACGACCATGTGAAAATGTTAACACCACAACATCGGCAACTACGACTGAAATGGGCACGTGACCATCGGCACCTGTGGCCTCTCCATCACACTCCTGAACTTGTGACATGGCGCATTATCTTGTTGAAAAACATTAATGCCGTGGGGTAACACGATTGTCATGAAGGGGTGTACGTGGTCTGCAACGAGTGCACGATACCCCTCGGCCGTCATGGTGTCTTGCACCAGCTCCTCTGGACCTATGGATGCCCACGTGAATGTAGCTCTGAAGATAGTGGAGCCGCCGCCAACTTGTTTCCGTCGCGCAGTATAGCTGTCGTGGAACTGTTGCCCTGGAAGAGAACGGATTCGTGCCCTCCCGGACGACGAATTCGTGCCACCTCATCGGCACGATGAAGAAGGTATCGGGATTCATCAGACCGTGCAACGCTTCGCCACTGCCCCAGAGTCCACTGCCGATGGTTATGTGCCAATTTCAGTCGTAGTTGCCGATGTCGTGTTGTTAACATTGGCACATGAACGAGTGATCGGCTGCGGAGGCCCATCGTTAGGAATGTTTGGTACAATGAGACACTTAAAGAAATAAAGGAGTTTTGCTATTTGGGGAGCAAAATAACTGATGATGGTCGAAGTAGAGAGGATATAAAATGTAGACTGGCAATGACACGGAAAGCGTTTCTGAAGAAGAGAAATTTGTTAACATCGAGTAAAGATTTAAGTGTCAGGAAGTCGTTTCTGAAAGTATTTGTATAGAGTGTAGCCATGTATGGAAGTGAAACATGGACGATAAATAGTTAAATCAAGAAGAGAATAGAAGCTTTCGAAATGTGGTGCTACAGAAGAATGCTGAAGATTAGATGGGTAGATCACATAACTAATGAGGAGGTATTGAACAGAATTGGGGAGAAGAGGAGTTTGTGGCACAAGTTGACTAGAAGAAGGGGTTGGTTGGTAGGACATGTTCTGAGGCATCAAGGAATCACCAATTTAGTCCTGGAGGGCAGCGTGGAGGGTAAAAATCGTAGAGGGAGATCAAGAGATGAATACACTAAACAGATTTAGAAGGATGTAGGTTGCAGTGGGTACTGGGAGATGAAGAACCTTGCACGGGATAGAGTAACATGGAGAGCTGCATCAAACCAGTCTCAGGACTGAAGACAACAACAACAACAACACCATGATCGTCATGAAGGGGTGCATGTCGTCTGCAACCAGCGCACGATACTCTTTGGTCGTCGTGGTGTCCAGGAAGGATTGAATAGGATTGGGGAGAAGAGAAGTTTGTGGCACAACTTGACTAGAAGAAGGGATCGGTTGGTAGGACATGTTCTGAGGCATCAGGGGACTACCAATTTAGTATTGGAGGGCAGCGTGGAGGGTAAAAATCTTAGAGGGAGACCAAGAGATGAATACACTAAACAGATTTAGAAGGATGTAGGTTGCAGTGGGTACTGGGAGATGAAGAAGCTTGCACAGGATAGAGTAGCATGGAGAGCTGCATCAAACCAGTCTCAGGACTGAAGACCACAACAACAACAACAACAACATGATTGTCATGAAGCGGTGTATGTCGTCTGCAACCAGCGCACGATACTCTTTGGCCGTCGTGGTGTCTTGCACCAGCTCCTCGGGACCTATGGATGCCCACGCGAATGTACCTCTGAAGATAGCGGAGCCGCCGCAAACTTGTTTCCGCCGCGCAGTATAGCTGTCGTGGAACTGTTGCCCTGGAAGAGAACGGATTCGTGCCCTCCCGGACGACGAATTCGTGCCATCCCATCGGCACGATGAAGAAGGTATCGGGATTCATCAGACCGTGCAACGCTTCGCCACTGCCCCAGAGTCCACTGCCGATGGTTATGTGCCAATTTCAGTCGTCGTTGCCGATGTCGTGTTGTTAACATTGGCACATGAACGAGTGGTCGGCTGCGGAGGCCCGTCGTTAGGAATGTTTGGTGCAATATGTGGTGTCACCGCCAGACACCACACTTGGTAGGTGGTAGCCTTTAAATCGGCCGCGGTCCGTTAGTATACGTCGGACCCGCGTGTCGCCACTATCAGTGATTGCAGACCGAGCGCCGCCACACGGCAGGTCTAGTCTAGAGAGACTCCCTAGCACTCGCCCCAGTTGTACAGCCGACTTTGCTAGCGATCGTTCAGTGTCTACATACGCTCTGAATTGCCGAGACGATAGTTTAGCATAACCTTCAGCTACGTCATTTGCTACGACCTAGCAAGGCGCCATATTCTTCAAGAATGTATTCTGAACAGATAATATTGTGAATCATGTACCGTCAAGAGCGACGTTCATCATTAATGGATTAAAGTTAAGTATCAAACTAGCTACGCCCGCTTTCTGAATTCCTTGTCATGTTCCAGACCTCACGTCAGTATAGTCCTTCCCTCCTCACGCCATCCTGCGTGAGCTAAAACGCGTGCATTTCGGCCTCCTCTAGTAACACGGTGTTGGCTCTTCTGTCAAGACTGACAATATATGTTCAGACACACTTGTGCTGCCCGCATCTCGTGGTCGTGCGGTAGCGTTCTCGCTTCCCACGCCCGGGTTCCCGGGTTCGATTCCCGGCGGGGTCAGGGATTTTCTCTGCCTCGTGATGGCTGGGTGTTGTGTGCTGTCCTTAGGTTAGTTAGGTTTAAGTAGTTCTAAGTTATAGGGGACTTATGACCACAGCAGTTGAGTCCCATAGTGCTCAGAGCCATTTGAACCAGCCACACTTGTGCTCTACCCGCCGTTAAAGTCTGATGTTAGTCCCTCCGTAGTTCGGCGCCTGTCCTGTTTTACCAGTCTGCCCAGCTCACGAAGTCCGACATCTGTAATGAGAGGTGACCGTCCAACCCCACGAGATCTGGACGTGGTTTCACTCGGTTTTGCCACGTGTTGAAGACATTCACCAAAGCGTTCCTCGAACACCTGACAAGTCGAGGAGTTTCGGAAATGCTCGTGGCCATCACAATTTGTTCTCGGTCAGACCCAGAGCGTGTGCCTTGCCCGTTCCACACAGGGACAGCACACTCAGTGATACTACAGTAGATGCACCATGCATGTGTCTGACCAGCAGTCATTCCTCGCCAGGTAACGCTGTTATCCCGATGCAACGCTCCGCCACTGCCCGAGCGTCCAGGCCCGATGGTCAGTGCCCATTTCAGTCGTCGTTGCGGATGTCGTAGTGGTAACATTGGCACACGCACGGGTCATCGGCTGCGGAGGCCCATCGTTAAGAGTGTTTGGCGCAATGTGTGTTCAGACACACACTGGACACTGGACTCGCATTCGGGAGGACGACGGTTCACTCCCGCGTCCGGCCATCCTGATTTAGGTTTTCCGTGATTTCCCTGAATCGCTCCAGGCATATGCCGGGATGGTTCCTTTGAAAGGGCACGGCCGATTTCCTTCCCCGTCCTTCGCTAATCCAATGAGACCTCGCTGTCTGGTCTCTTTCCCCAAACAACCCAACCCAACCCCACACACTCGAAGTGATTGATAGCAAATCGCGTCGAAGGAGTTATGTCGACAGTACATCGGTGGTCACAATTTTCTGGGTGGTCAGAATATGTGCTTTACGTTGACATCTTAGGTACCCTTTTCGTGAAAACAACGTGTACGCGAGGAAGATTTCAAACTACGCTCGGCAGAAGTGACACCCTCCTCTTCTCTTGCCATCACCATTCCGTGAATAGGTGGTGCTGGAAGTTCCTATAGGACCAAACTGCTGAGGTCATCGGTCCCTGTGCTTACACACTACTTATTCTAACTTACGCTAAGGACAATACACACTACTGACAAGCGAACCTCCCCATCGCACCCCCCTCAGATTTAGTTATAAGTTGGCACAGTGGGTAGGCCTTGAAAAACTGAACACAGATCAACCAAGAAAACAGGAAGAAGTTGTGTGGAACTATGAAAAAAATTAGCAAAATATACAAATTGAGCAGTCGATGTGCAACATAGGCAACACAAAGACACTATGAGATCAGGTGCGCCGCGGTCCCGTGGTTAGCGTGAGCAGCTTTGGAACGGAAGTTCCTCGGTTCAAGTCTCCCTCGAGTGAAAATTTTAATTTCTTTATTTTCGCAGTTATGATCTGTCCGTTCGTTCATGGACGCCTCTGTTCACTGTAATAAGTTTAGTGTCTGTGTTTTGCGACCGCACCACAAAACCGAGCGATTAGTAGGCGAAAGGACGTGCCTCTCCTATGGGAGCCGAAAACATTTTATCGCAAGGTCATAGGTCAACCGATTCCTACACAGGAAAACACATCTGATATATTCTATACGACACTGGTGACGGCATGTGCGTCACATGACAGGAATTTGTTGTCGACCCACCTAACTTGTACACTTGGCGAATGTGTACAAAGATTTTTCTACCTTGCCCGATTTAGGTTTCCTTGTGGATGTGATAATCACTCTCAAAAAAAACGATGAAAACATAAGAGTTTGTCACATAAACTGCAACAAATGAATGCAACAGTTTCACAGTCGCACAGTTTTCCCTGTGCTCTGTCAAAACATATGTTTTTAACGTTTTCAAATTTTTCCGTGTGTAGACCGTCAAATCCTTCATATGTCCAAGCAAATCTGAACATGTCCTGGAATTTTGGAGAGCGAAATTGATTATGTGTGAGTGCCTGAACTTTGATAATTGTCTGAAAATAAAAAATTAAACTTACAACTCGAGGGAAGACTTGAACCATGGACCTCTCGTTCCGCAGCTGCTCACGCTAACCACGAGACTACTGCGCTCCTGAGCTCAGACTATCCTTGATGTTGCCTATCTTCAGCATGAACTACTCAGTTTGTACATTTTGCTTATTTTTTTCATAGTTCCACACAACTTCTTCCTGTTTTCTCGATTGATCTGTGTTCAGTTTTTCAAGGCCTACCCACTGTGCCAACTTATAACTAAATCTGAGGGGGGGTGCGATGGGGAGGTTCCCTTGTGAGATCGCTGATACGGAGTACCTGGCAGTAGGTGGCAGCACGATGCATCGAATATGAAAAACGTATGTTTTTGGGGGTGTCCGGATACTTTTGATCACATAGTGTATAAAAGACAGTGCACTGGTGGTGCTATCATTTGTACTCAGGCGATTCATTCACGATTCCGACGTGGTTACAGGCCGTACGACGGCAATTAACAGATTTTGAACGCCGAATGGTAGTTGGGGCTAGACGCATGAGACATTCCATTTCGGAAATCGTTCGGGAATTCAATCTTCCGAGATTCACAGTGTCTAGAGTGTGCCGAGAATATCAAATTTCAGGAATTACCTCTCATCACGGAGAACGCAGTGTCCGACCGCCTTCACTTAACGACCGAGAACATCGGCGTTTGCGTTGAGATGTCGGTGCTACCAGACAAGCAACACTGGGCGAAATTACCGCAGAAATCAATGCGGGACGTATGACGACCGTATCCGTTAGGATGGTGCGGCAACATTTGGCTTTAATGGGCTATGGCAGCAGACGACCGACGCGAGTACCTTTGGTAACAGCACAACATCGCCACCAGCATCTCCCCAGGGCTCGTTACCATATCGGTTGGACCCTCGACCACTGGAAAACCGTCGCCTGGTCAGATGACTTCCGATTTCAACCGTTTAGTGCTAATGGTAAGGTAGCCTTGGACCTAAGTTGTCAACAACGCACTGCAAGCTGGTGATGGTTCCGTAATGCTATGGGCTGCGTTTACATGGAATGGACGGGGTCCTCTGGTGCAAGTGAACCTATCATTGACTGGAAATGGTTATATTCAGCTACTTGGAGATCACTGGCAGCCATTCCCAAACAAATGGTTCAAATGGCTCTGAGCACTATGGGACTTAACATCTGAGGTCATCAGTCCCCTAGAACTTAGAACTACTTAAGGGGCTCCGGAAAGGCTCAAAATCATGAAAAGTTCAATTTTTACTTTTTTGTGTTTTCTGAATCTGCAGACTATTACCTTTTAATAGATATATAATTCATTCAATTCCGAAGACTACAACTATTTTTAAATTTTTTTTGAAATGTGTTCTACATGGGCGTGACCGACTGTGGCGCTGTTAAACTGCTGTCAAATGGTGTTGTTATTAACGTCCGTGTTCATCAGGTACATTTTAGTGATGTGAGATAAAGTATGTGTTGTGGCTAACCTGTGATGGTTCAATATATATCGCTGGTGTGATTGTCGATTGTTTCATGTTTATTTACTCTGTCGTTATCTCGAAAATATTCGTAATTAATTCTGTTTCTTGAGTCTCTGTTTTGTTGAAGTATAATAATGAGTAAAAGTAAAGTTATTAGAAATCCTCTGAAGGCTTTTAAGAAAAGGAGAAATGTTGGAAAGCCAAAGGTATTTAGAAATATGGGAATGAAGATAGGTTCTAACATGGTACGAGCGATGCTTGCTTTAGACAAGGAACGCCTTCGGGCTGCAGACAGGGCTGTAAAGAGTCTAGAAATACAAGCAAGAGTAAACAGGAGGAGGAACAAGAGGAAGCTGGAGGAGGAGTTTGCAGAGGATGAAGATAATCCATCCTATGGACCTGGAATGCACTAAAAAGTTAATCCAATCTTTGTCGCTCGATTCCCAAAACTTTTATTTTCTCATACTAATTACATGTTTTCTAAGGATCTTCCAAACATATTTGTTTCAAACTTTCAGTAAATGTTACACAGTACCTTCTGCATAATTTAACACAGCCATTTTCCAAAAAACTGTATATTTTTGAATATATAAATAAAAAATTGCAAAAAAATGTTGTGAATTTTCATTACAATTGAAAAAAATCATCTTTAATAACTGAACTAAAATTTTGTAAAATCCCTGTGTTAAGTTGTAGCCCATATTCCAATAAATAATCTGTAAAAAGTTCAACTTCCTACCTCAAATACTTTCTGAGGAAAGATGTAATTTATAAGCGTTATTTTAACATTGCAAGTATAGGGCGTTCCGGAGCCACTTAAACCTAACCAACCTAAGGGCATCACACACATCCATGCCCGAGGCAGGATTCGAACCTGCGACGTAGCGGTCGCGCGGTTCCAAACTGAAGCGCCTAGAACCGCTCGGCCACACCGGCCGGATTGTCCCAAACAACGATAGAATGTTTATGGAGGACAATATGCCATGCCACCAAGCCACAGTTGTTCACAATTTATTTGAAGAACATTCTGGATAATTCTAACGAATGATTTGGCCACCCACATCGCCCGACATGAATCCTATCGAACATTTGAGACATAATCGAGAGGTGAGGTCGTGCACAAATTCCTGCACCGGCAATTATGATCGGCTATAGAGGCAGCATGGTTCAATATTTCTGCAGGGGACTTCCAACGACTTTTTGAGTCAATGCCACGTCGAGTTGGTGCCCTACCACGGACAAATGGAGGTCCGAAACAATATTAGGATGTATCCCATGACTTTGCCACCAAAGTGTATTAATTACGAAAAAGAAACTCCAGTTTCGTATTATCTTATTATAAATATCATTTTATTTTCGTGTATAAACGGCAAACAGCCAATCAGGTGCAAAATGGAAGATTTATTAAGACCCCTTTATCACGGTTTCAACATTTGTAAAAATGTTTTCTTCAGAAGGGAATATTTGAAACTGGATGACCGCGAAGAGAATATAAAAGAAAGCAGGGCTCGAACGGAGGCAAATAAGACAGTCATGTTCCCTTGCTTTGTTTGCGAGTCGATCAGGAAAGGACATGATTCGTAGTGGTACAAGGTACCCCCTGCCACGCACCATCTGGTGGCTTGCGGAATATGTATGTAGATACACTGTTGAGGAAAAATGTGTCATACTGTAAAGACAAATATCAGGAGAAGGCCTGACATCTTCGCCAAGTTGATAGTCGTAGCTTTATTTTTTCGAGGTGATAATGAAATCTTTGTGACTACCCCACGTAATTGGACATGTACAGAATTAAAAATAATTTTGTTTGGCGCAACCTTTTTCGAAAAAAAAAAACATTTCGTTTAAGAAGTCGGTGATTGGCTTATTACTAAAGTTTTGTTTATTTCTTGACCAGTCACTTTTTTATGACACAATCACAACCGATTTCGTGCACAATGCCTACCTTGAAACGGTACAAAAAATAATAAATCTTATATAAAACCTTAAAAAAGGCAACAATATTTTTACTGGTTCTGCTTGTGAAGTAAGTAAAGTACTACTGAAACACATGTGGATCTCACGTAAAAGCGGCATTTGGCGAACAAATGTTCATGTGTTATAAATAATTTTTGGCTCCACTTAGTTTCTGTGTGGTCCTTTCTTTCTTTCTTTACGTATCGAAATGGAACCTTATATGATTATTTTTAAATGCCACACTAGAAACAGTGTTGAGCGCGTTTCTCGTCAATTTACGAGGGGCGGACAGATACATAGCAGCTCTCCCTTTCTTGCAGCTGCTGTTCGGCAGTTTTTTCATACGATACTCGGAGCGCACACCTGGCTAGAGAACAACAGTCGCCAGCGACGCAATATTCCGAGGAATCGATGCGGCTGCTATTCACGCTGCAACTTCTCATCTTCACAATCTCTCCCTGCCCTTCCCCTTTCAGCCCCTCCATCCGTCCATCAATTTTGCATTGCCTACCGGATTGAATGTGAGAGTTCCAAGTTCGCCTCATTGCTATGTGAAAGCGAGAGGCGCAGGACAATTTGTACGCGGTGTCTTGATGCCGGGGAGGGGGGGGGGGGTGAGGTGAGGGGTAAAGGAGGCAGCGTTAGATGGGGCGTAAAGAAATCTTGAGCATTTGACTCGCTACACCTAAATCTAAATATATACTCCGCAACACGTGCGTGGCGAAGGTTACCTTGTACCACAGCTAGTTCCTGTTCATCTACGAGGGCTATCCACAAAGTACATTACGTTTTGGAATTAAAAATAAATAAAGTATTGGAAAATCTTTTATTATATACAGATGAAAGCCACACTTAAATATTACTTTTCTACATAGTTGCCATTTAAATGAGCTTGAAAATTCCTTCGTCGTAAAATTCGGCCGCCTGAGCCTTCAACCACGTGGTTACCTCTTCTTGAAGCTGTGCGTCGTCATCAAAACGCTGCATAGCCAACCACTTCTTCATTGCTGGGAATAAGTGGAAGTCGCTCGGTGCCAGGTCGGGACTGTACGGCGGATGAGGAAACAACTCCCACTTAAAAGATTCGAGAACTTCACGAGTGGCATTTGCCGTGTGGGCCCGGGCGTTGTCGTGAATCGGCAAGATCTTTGAGCCCAACTTTCCCCTGCGCTTGTTTTGTATTGCTCTTCTGAGGTTGTGCAGAGTTTGGCAATACCTTTGAGAGTTTATTGTAGTGCCTCTTTCCAGGAAATCCACAAAAATCACACGTTTTCTGTCCCAAAAGAAGAGGTAACCACGAGGTTGAAGGCGCAGGCTGCCGAATTTTACGACGAAGGAATTTCCAGGCTCGTCCATCGCTACGATAAGTGCCTTAATTTAAATGGCAACTATGTAGAAATGTAGTATTTAAGTGTGGCTTTCATCTGTATATAATAAAAAAATTCCAATACTTTATTTATTTTTAATTCCAAAACGTAATTTACTTTGTGGATAGCCCTCGTATATCTAAATCCATATTCCGCAAGCCACCTGACGGTGTGTGGCGGAGGGTACCTTAAGTACCTCTATCGGGTTTTCCCTTCTATTGCAGTCTCGTATTGTTCGTGGAAGGAAAGATTGTCGCTATGCCTCTGTGCGGGCTCTAATCTCTGATTTTATCCTCATGGTCTCTTCGCAAGATATACGTAGGAGGGAGCAATATACTGCTTGACTCCTCGGTGAAGGTACATTATCGAAACTTCAACAAAAGCCCGCATCGAGCTACTGGGCGTCTCTCTTGCAGAGTCTTCCACTGGAGTTTATCTATCATCTCCTTAACGCTTTCCTGTAACGAAGCGCGCTGCTCTCCGTTGGATCTTCTCTATCTCTTCTATCAACCCTATCTGGTACGGATCCCACAATGATGAGCAGTATTCAAGCAGTGGGCGAACAAGTGTACCGTAACCTACTTCCTTTGTTTTCGAACTCGTAAGTGGCCTCATTTCTCTTACCCTGTCTTCCCGGTCCTCATGCGCAACTGGCAGCGGTAGAATCGTTCTCCAGTCTGATGCAAATGCCGGTTTCTAAATTTTCTCAGTAGCGTTTCGCGAAAAAAAGTCTTCTTCACTCCGAGCATTCCCATTTGAGTTCACGGAACATTTACCTTAACATTCGCTAGTTGATCGGACCTACCGGTAACAAATCTAGCAGTACGCCAATTGCTTCGATGTCTTCCTTTAATCTGACCTTGTGGGGATCCCAAACACTCGAGCAGTACTCAAGAATGGGCCGTGCAATCGTTCTGTCCGCGGAATCCTTTACTCAGGATGTTTCACAATTCATGTTGATTTCTAGAGTTGGTGGAGAGGACTTAGTAGATCAAATTTTACATAGGAAGCCATGTCCGCAAACGTCAGCCAATGATGCAGCAAAGCGTCTGTTTTAGGATGATGGAGAAGGATCCATGTATCAATTTGAGGTAGTGGTCACCGAACCAGGAACGAACGAGTCGAAAGCTACAAGATAAATCATTCTGATACCTCTGACATTGGAATACATGTACCGGTACTGTTGTTGCTAAGATTGTAAGGTAGGAAACTTTCAGAGGCGGCAGTATGTCGAAGAGAATAAAAAATGTCTCGTAAACATGGGCTCCGAAATGTATCCCGGAGGAGCTATGAGAACTTGTTTATCTTCGCTAATGTGAAACACATCTCCTGTGTTAAACAAGTGCTCACAGCTCTTAAGTTATGCATTGTAGAGCCCATATTTACTCGACATTTTTTATTCTCTTGGTCCATTCTACCACCTCCGAAAGTTGCCTACCCTACAATCTTAGATACAACAGTGCCAGAGTTATCAGAAAGGTTTTCAGTTATAACACTCGACTCGTTCGTTTCCGGTACAGCGACCCTTATATCAAATCGATACATTTACCCTTCTCTGCCATCCTAGAAAGTTCGCAACATCAACATCATCGCGGAATCCCCCTGTACATATACATTCATTTACAGGGGTTAGCGCCTGTAACTTTGAGCCCTCGGATGACGTTTCCGGACATATGTTGCTATGAAAGGCTTGATCTACCAAGTCCCCTCTACAACCTCTAGAAGTGTGTAACAAGAATTATGAATCACCCTGTAGATTACATCTACATCTACATCTACATCCATACTCCGCAAGCCACCTGACGGTGTGTGGCGGAGGGTACCCTGAGTACCTCTATCGGTTCTCCCTTCTATTCCAGTCTCGTATTGTTCGTGGAAAGAAGGATTGTCTGTATGCTTCTGTGTGGGCCCTAATCTCTTCTATCAACCCTATCTGGTACGGATCCCACACCGCTGAGCAGTATTCGAGCGGTGGGCGAACAAGCGTACCGTAACCTACTTCCTTTGTTTTCGGATTGCAATTCCTTAGGATTCTTCCAATGAATCTCAGTCTGGCATCTGCTTTACCGACGATCAACTTTATATGGTCATTCCATTTTAAATCACTCCTAATGCGTACTCCCAGATAATTTATGGAATTAACTGCTTCCAGTTGCTGACCTGCTATATTGTAGCTAAATGATAAGGGATCTATCTTTCTATGTATTCGCAGCACATTACACTTGTCTACATTGAGATTCAATTGCAATTCCCTGCACCATGCGTCAATTCGCTGCAGATCCTCCTGCATTTCAGTACAATTTTCCATTGTTACAACCTCTCGATACACCACAGCATCATCTGCAAAAAGCCTCAGTGAACTTCCGATGTCATCCACGAGGTCATTTATGTATATTGTGAACAGCAACGGTCCCATGACACTCCCCTGTGGCACACCTGAAATCACTCTCACTTCGGAAGACTTCTCTCCATTGAGAATGACATGCTGCGTTCTGTTATCTAGGAACTCCTCAATCCAATCACACAATTGGTCTGATAGTCCATATGCTCTTAGTTTGTTCATTAAACGACTGTGGGGAACTGTATCGAACGCCTAAGTGAAGAAACACGGCATCTACCTGTGAACCCGTGTCTATGGCCCTCTGAGTCTCGTGGACGAATAGCGCGAGCTGGGTTTCACACGACCGTCTTTTTCGAAACCTATGCTGATTCCTACAGAGTAGATCTCTAGTCTCCAGGAAAGTCATTATACTCGAACATAATACGTGTTCCAAAATTCTACAACTGATCGACGTTAGAGATATAGGTCTATAGCTCTGCACATCTTTTCGACGTCCCTTCTTGAAAACGGGGATGACCTGTGCCCTTTTCCAATCCTTTGGAACGCTACTCTCTTCTAGAGACCTACGGTACACCACTGCAAGAAGGGGGCCAAGTTCCTTCGCGTACTCTGTGTAAAATCGAACTGGTATCCCATCAGGTCCAGCGGCCTTTCCTCTTTTGAGCGATTTTAATTATTTCTCCATCCCTCTGTCGTCTATTTCGATATCTACCATTTTGTCATCTGTGCGACAATCTAGAGAAGGAACTACAGTGCAGTCTTCCTCTGTGAAACAGCTTTGGAAAAAAACTTTCTTAGAATTCTCCCAATAAACCGCAGTCGACCATACATCTTCCGTACATCCGACCTTACGGATTCGTTCCGTGTCATATCGCATTGCAACTTAAGCCTTGATATTTAATCGACGTGACTGTATCAAGTAGGAAACAACAAATCCTGTATTAGAAGAATACATGGTGTTTTCCCTACACATCTGTGTTAATTTACATTTCTACATACGAGTATTTAAAGCTAGGTGCCATTTATTACACGAAATAGAAATTCCATCCAAGTCATCCTCTATCATCCGCCAGTCGCTCAACGACAATTTCTCGTGGATTACAGCGTCATCAGCAAACAGCTTCAGATTACCGCTCACCCTATCTGTTAAATCATTTACACTCCTGGAAATTGAAATAAGAACACCGTGAATTCATTGTCCCAGGAAGGGGAAACTTTATTGACACCTTCCTGGGGTCAGATACATCACATGATCACACTGACAGAACCACAGGCACATAGACACAGGCAACAGAGCATGCACAATGTCGGCACTAGTACAGTGTATATCCACCTTTCGCAGCAATGCAGGCTGCTATTCTCCCATGGAGACGATCGTAGAGATGCTGGATGTAGTCCTGTGGAACGGCTTGCCATGCCATTTCCACCTGGCGCCTCAGTTGGACCAGCGTTCGTGCTGGACGTGCAGACCGCGTGAGACGACGCTTCATCCAGTCCCAAACATGCTCAATGGGGGACAGATCCGGAGATCTTGCTGGCCAGGGTAGTTGACTTACACCTTCTAGAGCACGTTGGGTGGCACGGGATACATGCGGACGTGCATTGTCCTGTTGGAACAGCAAGTTCCCTTGCCGGTCTAGGAATGGTAGAACGATGGGTTCGATGACGGTTTGGATGTACCGTGCACTATTCAGTGTCCCCTCGACGATCACCAGTGGTGTACGGCCAGTGTAGGAGATCGCTCCCCATACCATGATGCCGGGTGTTGGCCCTGTGTGCCTCGGTCGTATGCAGTCCTGATTGTGGCGCTCACCTGCACGGCGCCAAACACGCATACGACCATCATTGGCACCAAGGCAGAAGCAACTCTCATCGCTGAAGACGACACGTCTCCATTCGTCCCTCCATTCACGCCTGTCGCGACACCACTGGAGGCGGGCTGCACGATGTTGGGGCGTGAGCGGAAGACGGCCTAACGGTGTGCGGGACCGTAGCCCAGCTTCATGGAGACGGTTGCGAATGGTCCTCGCCGATACCCCAGGAGCAGCAGTGTCCCTAATTTGCTGGGAAGTGGCGGTGCGGTCCCCTACGGCACTGCGTAGGATCCTACGGTCTTGGCGTGCATCCGTGCGTCGCTGCGGTCCGGTCCCAGGTCGACGGGCACGTGCGACCACTGGCGACAACATCGATGTACTGTGGAGACCTCACGCCCCACGTGTTGAGCAATTCGGCGGTACGTCCACCCGGCCTCCCGCATGCCCACTATACGCCCTCGCTCAAAGTCCGTCAACTGCACATACGGTTCACGTTCACGCTGTCGCGGCATGCTACCAGTGTTAAAGACTGCGATGGAGCTCCGTATGCCACGGCAAACTGGCTGACACTGACGGCGGCAGTGCACAAATGCTGCGCAGCTAGCGCCATTCGACGGCCAACACCGCGGTTCCTGGTGTGTCCGCTGTGCCGTGCGTGTGATCATTGCTTGTACAGCCCTCTCGCAGTGTCCGGAGCAAGCATGGTGGGTCTGACACACCGGTGTCAATGTGTTCTTTTTTCCATTTCCAAGAGTGTATCTACATAGACAGGGCGGTTCCAGAACATTATTCCACACAATCGAATTATCATTTGGCATCCCCCTCCCCACCCCCTTCTCTCTACATCCTCCTTCACAGACTTACACGTGTGTCAGCTATCGCTACTGATTGTGAAACACACTGTGCACAAACGTAGCATTTTAGCTTGGAGCGCCGAGCGGCCCCTTGCAGAAACCTTATAATTATCTACGAGGGAAACTCAGAAAGTAACGCACAATAATTTTAATATCATGAAGTTTAATAGGAAAAAAACAGAAATGAACTTACACCATTTATCTACTTTTCTACATGGTCACCACTGTCCTTAACAAATTTCTCCCATCCAACTACCAGTTTCAATATGCCCAGTTGGAAGAAGTCCGTTTGGTTGGAGTATAGCCATCTTCGGACGGTCGCAATACGGTGGCCGGCAAGGAATTTCTTCATGGCATCAATCAGTGCATGGTCCGGACTGTACGGTGGATGTTGGAGCATCTCCCACCGAAATCTGACGATTTTCTCATGAAAAGCATCAGTAACATGGGGTCTAGCATTGCCACAAAGAAGTTTGACACCGTCAGCATGAATGTTGTGGCGTTTCTCACGAAGCGCACGACGCAACTTAACCAAAGTTTTAACGTAGGTTGCAGCATTCACAGTGGTCCCGTGTTCAGCAAAGTCCATCAGTAACACACCATGTATATCGCAGAATACTGTCTCAAGCACCTTCCCAGCAGCTTGAGTCACTCTATTTTTTTCGTACTGGGGTAAAAGAAAGTTTCCATTCCACAGCGGCCTGCTCAGTTTCTGGAGTGTGCCGGCCGGTGTGGCCGAGCGGTTCTAGGCGCTTCAGTCTGGAACCGCGTGACCGCTACGGTCGCAGGTTCGAATCCTGCCTCGGGCATGGATGTGTGTGATGTCCTTAGGTTAGTTAGGTTTAAGTAGTTCTAAGTTCTAGGCGACAGATGACCTCAGAAGTTAAGTCCCATAGTGCTCAGAGCCATTTGAACCATTTTTTCTGGAGTGTAGTGCTGTTTACATGTTTAGGTTTGAAGGGATTTTGCTCTACCAGTCACGTATCGATTCTCTACTCGTCAGCTGTTTAAGCCTACACAAGAGGCGTCTGGAAATCAGCTCTTCCAGTTTCTTATTTAGTCAGCCCAATATCTGCTCCTCTTCAGTTAAATATTTCAAAACGGTTCAAACGGCTCTGAGCACTATGGGACTTAACAGCTATGGTCATCAGTCCTCTAGAACTTAGAACTACTTAAACCTAACTAACCTAAGGACATCACACAACACCCAGTCATTACGAGGCAGAGAAAATCCCAGGCCCCGCCGGGAATCGAACCCGGGAACCCGGCCGCGGGAAGCGAGGACGCTACCGCACGACCACGAGCTGCGGACTTAAATATTTCAGCAAGACAGCTTCACTCTCAGTCTAATCTTTCTATCTCTGCTTCACTACACTAAAAGTCACTTGGCCCAGATAAGGTGGAAAATTTTAAAAACAAGACGTAACCTGACAATCCAAGGACGTTTTAAAAACAATTATACACTCCTGGAAATTGAAATAAGAACACCGTGAATTCATTGTCCCAGGAAGGGAAAACTTTATTGAGACATTCCTGGGGTCAGATACATCACATGATCACACTGACAGAACCACAGGCACATAGACACAGGCAACAGAGCATGCACAATGTCGGCACTAGTACAGTGTATATCCACCTTTCGCAGCAATGCAGGCTGCTATTCTCCCATGGAGACGATCGTAGAGATGCTGGATGTAGTCCTGTGGAACGGCTTGCCATGCCATTTCCACCTGGCGCCTCAGTTGGACCAGCGTTCGTGCTGGACGTGCAGACCGCGTGAGACGACGCTTCATCCAGTCCCAAACATGCTCAATGGGGGACAGATCCGGAGATCTTGCTGGCCAGGGTAGTTGACTTACACCTTCTAGAGCACGTTGGGTGGCACGGGATACATGCGGACGTGCATTGTCCTGTTGGAACAGCAAGTTCCCTTGCCGGTCTAGGAATGGTAGAACGATGGGTTCGATGACGGTTTGGATGTACCGTGCACTATTCAGTGTCCCCTCGACGATCACCATTGGTGTACGGCCAGTGTAGGAGATCGCTCCCCACACCATGATGCCGGGTGTTGGCCCTGTGTGCCTCGGTCGTATGCAGTCCTGATTGTGGCGCTCACCTGCACGGCACCAAACACGCATACGACCATCATTGGCACCAAGGCAGAAGCGACTCTCATCGCTGAAGACGACACGTCTCCATTCGTCCCTCCATTCACGCCTGTCGCGACACCACTGGAGGCGGGCTGCACGATGTTGGGGCGTGAGCGGAAGACGGCCTAACGGTGTGCGGGACCGTAGCCCAGCTTCATGGAGACGGTTGCGAATGGTCCTCGCCGATACCCCAGGAGCAACAGTGTCCCTAATTTGCTGGGAAGTGGCGGTGCGGTCCCCTACGGCACTGCGTAGGATCCTACGGTCTTGGCGTGCATCCGTGCGTCGCTGCGGTCCGGTCCCGGGTCGACGGGCACGTGCACCTTCCGCCGACCACTGGCGACAACATCGATGTACTGTGGAGACCTCACGCCCCACGTGTTGAGCAATTCGGCGGTACGTCCACCCGGCCTCCCGCATGCCCACTATACGCCCTCGCTCAAAGTCCGTCAACTGCACATACGGTTGACGTCCACGCTGTCGCGGCATGCTACCAGTGTTAAAGACTGCGATGGAGCTCCGTATGCCACGGCAAACTGGCTGACACTGACGGCGGCGGTGCACAAATGCTGCGCAGCTAGCGCCATTCGACGGCCAACACCGCAGTTCCTGGTGTGTCCG
This sequence comes from Schistocerca nitens, assembly GCF_023898315.1. NCBI lineage: Eukaryota > Metazoa > Arthropoda > Insecta > Orthoptera > Acrididae > Schistocerca > Schistocerca nitens. Next base: position 131,322,112 of record NC_064624.1, on the reverse strand, counting down.
CTGTGCCGTGCGTGTGTTCATTGCTTGTACAGCCCTCTCGCAGTGTCCGGAGCAAGTATGGTGGGTCTGACACACCGGTGTCAATGTGTTCTTTTTTCCATTTCCAGGAGTGTATGTTCACATGGAAGCTAAAAACGATTGTGGAAGAGGAAAGTTAGTAGCTAGAATAGCACTTCCAGAATCGATATTGATTACGTACCATCGAGAAGCGGTACAGCAAAGTCGGTTTACGAAATCTGGTTTTGCCCTTTCTAAACGCCGTGGTAAAGATGCATAGAAAATTGCTTTATGTGATACGTTGAGATAGATCTGCGAAGAAACCACGTCGAGCCCTCTGCATGTCAGGGATATGCTCTCCTCGACTAAACAACAGTTGCCATAAAAGTGGGCAACTTCGTGCGTCAGTATTACTTTTTGACAACAGCGCGTTGGTATTTTTATTGTTAATACTATTAAATCGGATCATCGTTCAACATATAATTGTGTTGCAATGTGTTCTTGCATAGCGATGCCATTAGTGGCTGAGCCTACAGGTGCACGCATCACAAGGCTGGTCACAATGCCATTTTGTTTGCAGATCGAAAAACGTGTTTGTAGATTTTTGAAAACTTTCTGTTAATGCCGATAAATCAGCAGAGCTGACTAACTGAATGTAATTTGATATAAAAAGTTGTGTGTGCAGACTTTTCTGTATAAGAGATAAATATTACAAAAATTTTCTTCAGTCATTGAAAATCGAAAACAGTTGTTTCTGTAGCTTATAGAGGTAATTGGTAACAGATCACATACCTGCAGAAACAAGTGCGACATTTGAAGTTGTAGAAAACAAATCTCATTAGTCAAATTAAGTTCATTTGTGAATGGTTTAGTAAAAAAGACAAGCTTGTATTTCGCATTATAACTATTTCTAAATATAACATACAGTTGCTAAGAATGTTGTCTTAACTGTCTCATGACTGTTTTTTCTCATAATACTGAACTTGTAAGCATGGGTCTAACAGAATGAGATTTTCACTCTGCAGCAGAGTGTGCGCTGATATGAAACTTCCTGGCAGATTAAATCTGTGTGCCCGACCGACACTCGAACTCGGGACCTTGCCTTTCGCGGGCAAGTGCTCTACCAACTGAGCTACCGAAGCACGACTCACGCTCGGTCTCACAGCTTTACTTCTGCCAGTATCTCGTCTCCTACCTTCCAAACTTTGCAGAAGCTCTCCTGCGAACCTCGCAGAGCTTCTGTAAAGCTTGGAAGGTAGGAGACGAGATACTGGCAGAAGTAAAGCTGTGAGACCGGGCGTGAGTCGTGCTTCGGTAGCTCAGTTGGTAGAGCACTTGCCCGCGAAAGGCAAAGGCCCCGAGTTCGAGTCTCGGTCGGGCACACAGTTTTAATCTGCCAGGAAGTTTCATGGGTCTAACAGTGTAACCAATTGACTCAGTTTTTTTTATTTTATTATTATTAAAGAGAGCACGCATCACTGTGACCAAACACGCTGAGCTACCGTCCCGGCAAGCTTGATCTACGATTAACTAAACCAAGCTCTCCCAAAATTGTTACTGATATTATATTTAATTGATGTACGCCCGCATCTCGTGGTCGTGCGGTAGCGTTCTCGCTTCCCACGCCCGGGTTCCCGGGTTCGATTCCCGGCGGGGTCAGGGATTTTCTCTGCCTCGTGATGGCTGGGTGTTGTGTGCTGTCCGTAGATTAGTTAGGTTTAAGTAGTTCTAAGTTCTAGGGGCCTTATGACCACAGCAGTTGAGTCCCATAGTGCTCAGAGCCAATTGATGTACGTCACTGGAGTATTGCTGGAACCACCTGTGCACAGGTTACCCTAGTCGAATGACCTTCCTAACACACACTTCAATTCACACCTTCACCGAGCGAGGTGGCGCAGTGGTTAGCACACTGGACTCGCATTCGGGAGGACGACGGTTCAATCCCGTCTCCAGCCATCCTGATTTAGGTTTTCCGTGATTTCCCTAAATCGTTTCAGGCAATTGCCGGGATGGTTCTATTGAAAGGGCACGGCCAATTTCCTTCCCCATCCTTCCCTAACCCGAGCTTGTGCTCCGTCTCTAATGACCTCGTTGTTGACGGGACGTTAAAAAACACTAACCTAACTAACCAATTCACACCTTGAGCCCACTTTTTCCTCCTTAAATAGAAGATAAAGCTGAGACTCATATGTCTCCAGGTAAATGTTTTTGCTACAAATCATCACCTGCGTCTGAGAAACAGGCCGGATTACTCATTATGTACAAAGCTGTCCAATGTCAAAGAGCCTTGGCAATGGGGAAAATGGGCTGAAGATATGAAATGAACTTAGTGTTAGGGAGGGCATTGGAGTTGTGTAGTCCATACAGCTATGGTAGCCAAAATTCTATGGTGATATAGTGGTTACTTCGTCTGCATAATATGCAGGAAGCCTAGATTCAAGTCTTGTCCATGAAACGGAAATTTTTTCTTAGCATTGAACTCACAATTAAGAAGAAATTTAATTTAAATAAAAAATTGTCCTGGGGGTGGTACAAATTTTAATTCATTGCTTCAGCTTGTATCCTTTTCTTAATGCAGTTTAGTTCTTTATTTTTCCATTCTTATTTTGTTTCAATGACAGGACTTTTATTATTTGCATTTTAAGAAAACTAGAGAAAAGATTCTCAGTAAGTTGGCAAACTTTATGATAAATGTTTTCCTGTGTATTGGTAAAATAAAACTCATAAAACTGAGCAAATTTGTAACGAAAGTTGTAACTGTGTGTCGTAAAGAAACATTACGTCAGCGCAGCTTTTAAAGGATGAATTCTCACTCTACTTTGCCTGACTTAGACATCATGTCACAATGTTGACCTGAGCTGGAGGTAACTTTGCGGCAATTGGTAATCGGTTCTGAATACCTCATTGCGCATAAAAAAAAAAACATTATTGGCATCAAAATTAAAGGGTTTCAGTTATAAAGTTCCATATATGTTGAAATTAAATGTCGCAGTTCATATTTGCATAAGGCTTTGGTTATAAATGTGCCTGAAGAGTCAGAAAGTTGCCCTACAATTCCACGGAGAAATGGATTGGTTAAAATGACGAAACAATTATTGGCAGCAGTAACAAGTAGACTGTTCTCTTGCCAACGTCGTAGGAAGATATGTTGTCTTTAACACCGATGTTACCAAATTTGAAGACTTCGCTATGATACTGAAACATCGATGTCTGAACTATCGACATCGAAGTTTTGTCAGTATCGATGATGACTGGACATCGCCAATCAGAAGTAGCCCAGCCACAAACAGTAGCGTAAGAGTGCTGAGTGACGCGTAACGAAAGCGACAACAGCGCCTGTTTACGGCTGGAGGTATTTGTGAAGGGAGCAAGGAACTGGGCGCTATGCGGCTCTTCCGCATTCTGAGTGCGCGCCGGAAGCTGCGGCAGGGACACGTGGCCCGCACGTGGCGCCCGTCAAGGTCACGGCGCCGCACGTGGCCGACCCGCGCCGATCGAAGCCTCTGCAGTGCCCCATACCACTCCCTGCAGAGGCACTGCCCCACCTAACCAAGTCCTCCCCTGCCTATCACCTAAGAACGACGTCGTTTGTTGCCTTACTTCCGTCATCGATCTATGGCAGCCAAACGTGTAACGAAAGTACCATCACTTGGGTTAAAGTAAACTCTGAGCTCGTCTTATATCACTGCTGTTTACATTGCTAATAGGTATATGCAAGAATAATAAACAGCACACTTACAGCATTTTCGGAAATTCTCAGTAGTGAAGAGCAGAAGAGATTTAGTAAAGGAAGATCTATAACGATGTATTTATTCTCCAACAGGTAATAGAAAAATGACGATACGCAATAAACTTAACATAAAATTTATAGATTGGTTAAAAAATTTGACAATGTCAACAGAAACAAAATCTGGACTATGACGGAAAGCACTGGATATTCCAGTAAATTAGCAAGGCTAATACAAACAATAGTCTATACAAACAATAAAAAATTATAATAAATACTCTTGAAATAAGTACAGAAGAATCTTAATAAATAAAGGAGTACACGGGTGCCCAATAACATCCGCTCCATTAAATATGTCATAAATGACATTATCCTAAACTGGAGTCAATATATGCAGAAAGGTATTCAAATATAAAAGACACCATGATAAATGTTTTACTTGATCTCTTGATACATGCACTGTACTACATGACTTATCTTTGTAAAAATACGATGCTAAGATTTCTAAAATCAAGACTAAAGTCATGGTTTTCTGTATCAAAGACCCAGTCGCACCCATAATCATTCTGAATAGTGTGATTTTAAAACAAGGGTCGTTCTTCACTTATTTGGGATGACAAATTGGCGTAGACAGTAGGAAAGATGTTGATGCAAAATTGACTAGATTTTGATATATTTATGGCATTACTCTTAATATATTTAAAAACTAGACCACAAGAGAAAAGAGAGTAAACTTTTATAGAATGTAGCTCTTTCAGGACTACTCCATGGGAGTGAATGCCGTGTACCTACTAAAATACAAAGTGCAGAAATGAAATTTCCAAGAACGAAAGGCTAATCACGAACAGACTACACAATAAACGAAACAGTGCTGTAAGAACTAAAAGCAGAACCAACTGAAAGCAGAATAACCAAATAACTTAACACCTGGTGTGAACTTCTACAAAGAATGGACTGTAGAGGCTTCCCAAACTAGGGAAGAAGAGATATTGGAACACCTAAGAAGAGACGGACAGACAATTTGTGAAGACGGAGCTCTGCAGAAGAAGACAAAACTATACCGCTAAAATCAAATGGTCACTTCTTGTTAAAAATATTCGCTAAGGTTTCTTGAGCGTAGTCCCAAATCACATCTGCCAAAATAAACACGACAGTCCTGAAAGTATGAGCACAGCGAATACACGATTAAGAGTTAAAAACGTTCACAACCAAGTTCATACATCATATAAAACGCTCTAGTATGTCGGTAAATTCTTAACTTGGTGCTCAACTCAAGGCAGGCTCCCGTTACAAAAAAGAACCGCCAATATATTTCACCAGGTGAAGATGGTTGTATGGTTGTAGCGGCATTCGAAACTTGAATTAAAAATCGGCGGACAAATTTATAACAAAACGTCCACTTTCTGAAGAACTGCGACGGAATCTTCTCACGAAATTCCAAATCACCATCTTTCTCCTCCGAATGCGAAAATATTTTGTTGACATCGACCTGCATAGGGACAAACGATTACCACGTTAAAATAAGGTAAATTAGAGCGTGGTTCGAAGAGCTCCAGGATGAATTCACCGTACACCCCCAGCCACCGAACTCGTTGTATTTAAAGCCAATCGAGAATCTGTGAGATCACCTTTTTGGGTTGTTCGCGCCACAAATCCTCTATTCACGTGGGAAACTCCCCATCGTATCCCCCCCCCCCTCCCCACTACACACCAGATTTTGTGATAAGATGGCACAGTCGATAGCCGTCAGGATCAAGCTTGAAAACAGGAAGAAGAAGTATTGAACTCTGAAAAAAAAAATCAAAACAGTAAACGGTCCAAGCGCAAAAAGTGCAACATCGAGCGCATTTAAACAGTGGTGGTGTCGTGGTGATGTGATTACGGCGTTGGACTGCGAAGAGATAGATCGCTGTTCAAATCTCCATTCTGCCCATTTTCTTTTCCACACATTTATGAACTGCCCGTCTGATCATTGACGTTTCTCTTCGCTGTATTTAAATTTATGTTACTGTCGTGGTGTGACGTGTGTTTGCAACAGTGAGGTGTAGACAAGCGAACTCCAGACTTACGTACACTATGTGATGAAAAGTATCTGGACACCTGGCTGAAAATGACTTACAAGTCGGTAATGCTGGAATTCAATATGGTGTCGGCCCACCCTTAGCCTTCGTGACAGCTTCCACTCTCGCAGGCATACGTTCATTCAGGTGCTGGAAGGTTTCTTGGGGAATGGCAGCTCATTGTTCACGAAGTGCTGCACTGAGGAGAGGTATCGATGTCGGTCGGTGAGGCCTGGCATGAAGTCGGCGTTCCAAAACAACCCAAAGGTGTTCTGTAGGATTCAGGTCAGGACTCTGTGCAGGCCAGTCCATTACAGGGATGTTATTGTCGTGTAACCACTCCGCCACAGGCCGTGCATTATGAACAGGTGCTCGATCGTCTTGAAAGATGCAATCGCCACCCCCGAATTTCTCTTCAACAGATGAAAGCAAGAAGGTACTTCAAACATCAGTGTAGGCCTGTGCTGTGGTAGTGCCACACAACAACAAGGGGTGCAAGCCCCCTCCATGAAAAACAAGACCACACCATAACACCACCACCTCCGAATTTTACTGTTGGCACTAAACACGCTTGCAGATGACGTTCACCGGGCATTCGCCATACCCACACACTGCCATCGGATCGCCACATTGTGTACCGTGATTCGTCACTCCACAGAACGTTTTTCCACTGTTCAATTTTCCAATGTTTACGCTCCTTACAGCAAGCGACGCGTCGTTTGGCATTCACCGGCGTGATGTGTGGCTTATGAGCAGCCGCTCGACCATGAAATCCAAGTTTTCTCACCCCCCGCCTAACTGTCATAATACTTGCAGTGGATCCTGTTGCAGTTTGTAATTCCTCTGTGATGACGTGTCTGCATATTATACATTGCGACCCTGTTCAACTGTCGGCGGGCTGTCAGTCAACAGACGAGGTCGGCCTGTACGCTTTTGTGCTGTACGTGTCCCTTCACGTTTCCACTTCACTACCAAATCGGAAACAGTGGGCCTGGGCATGTTTAGGATAGTCGAAATCTCGCGTACAGACGCAAACACAAGTGACACCCAATCACCTGACCACGTTCGAAGTCCGTGAGTTCCGCGGAGCGCCCCATTCTACTCTCTCGCCATGTCTAATGACTTCAAAAATGGTTCAAATGGCTCTGAGCACTATGGGACTTAACTGCTGAGGTCATCAGTCCCGTAGAACTACTTAAACCTAACTAACCTAAGGACATTACGCACATCCATGCCCGAGGCAGGATTCGAACCTGCGACCGTAGCGGTCGCGCGGTTCCCGACTGTAGCGCCTAGAACCGCTCGGCCACTCCAACCGGCGTCTAATGACTACTGAGGGCGTTGATATGGAGTACCTGGCAGTAGGTGGCTGCAAAATACACCTATTATAAAAAACGTATGTTTTAAGGGGTGTCCGGATCCTTTTGATCACGTAGTGTGCCTTGTTCTACACAAGTACCGTAGGTTATGACTCTTGCATTCCGTTTTGCAAGTTTATATCCTTCTGTTCTTTTGTTGTAACCTAGTTCACATCCGTTTGTTTTCATTTATATGAGACGTCCATGCGGCTTCTCGCTTTCTGTCACTGTTCATCACATTTACTTGCGAAGGTAATACATTCATAGGACGTGACTCATTTTCTATAACCAATGTATCGTATTGCAATTGCCAAGACTACAGTAGGAAGCCGGCATGGGTGGCCGAGCGATTCTGGGCGCTACAGTATGGAACCGCGCGACCGCTACGGTCGCAGGTTCGAATCCTGCCTCGGGCATGGATGTGTGTGGTGTGCTTGGGTTAGTTAGGTTTAATTAGTTCTAAGTTCTAGAGGACTGATGACCTCAGAAGTTTAAGTCCTATAGTGCTCAGAGCCAACAAGGATAACGGAATGTAGCTGAATTAAATCAGGTGATGCTAAAATTATTAGATTAGTAAACGAGAGATTTAAAGTCGTCGATGAGATTCGCTATTTGGGCAGCAAAGTAACCGATGACGGTCGAAGTAGTGAGGACGTAAAATGTAGCAATGGCTAGAAAAGCTTTCTGAAGGACAGAAATTTGTTAACATCGACTATAGATTTAAGGGCTAGGAAGTCTTTTCTGAAGGAGTTTGTCTGGAGTGTAGCTGGGTATAAAAATGGTGACGATGTTTGGTTTGTGGGGCGCTCAACTATGCGATGCCCGTACAAATTCCTAATCTTTCTTTACACAGCCCACTCTCGCCACTTTCACGAATGATGACGAAATGATGAGGACAACACAAACAACCATTCCCCCGGCAGAAAATCCCCAACCCGGCCGGAACCGAACCCGGGACACCGTGATCCAGAGGCAGCAAGACTAGCCACTGGCCACGAGCTGCGCGTTGTAGCCATGTATGGAAGTAAAACATGAATGGTAAATAGTTTGGACAAGAAGAGAACAGAAGCTTTCGAAATGTGGCGCTACAGAATAATGCTGAAGATTGGATGAGTCGATCACGTATCTAATAAGGAGGTATTGAATAGAATTGGGGAGAGAAGTAATTTGTGGCACAACTTGATCAAAAGAAGGAATCAGTTGATACGACACATTCTGAGACGTCAAGGGATGGCCAGTTTAGTATGGAGGGAAGTGGACGTGGTAAAAATCGTAGAGGGAGACCAAGAGATGAATACACTAAGCAGATTCAGAAAGATGTAGGTTGCAGCAGTTATTCGGAGATGATGAGGCTCGCACGAGACAGAGTAGCGTGGAGAGCTGCATCAAACCAGTCTCAGGACTGAAGACCACAACAACAGCAACAACAACAACAACAACGTAAAGTTAAAGACAGTGAAAAATAAGTGCCCAAGACAGACGCAGTATATGTGTCAGGTCAGAAGCATTAAACAAGTACTCAAAGGTGAAAATCTTTGAGAGTGATAAAAGAATCTTTGTGCTGCTTCGTAAGTTTCATGCAATTGTCTTGAATCGATATTTTGCTGCATTCCTGTTCCTGATTGTCAGTATCGAGCCCTACATTGTTGAACAGACACACTATCTGATCAAAAGTAACCGGACACCTGTTATTGGACATTAATTTGGGCGTGTCCACCCGTCGCATTTGTGACAGCTTGAATTCCGCTGTGGACACTAACTGAGATGTGCCCGAGTGTCTGTGGAGGAATGGCAGCCCATTCTTCCTCAAGAGCTGGAGCCAGAGAAGGTAGAGATGGACGCTGGAGTCTGGAGCCAAGACGACATTATAGCTCACCCAACAGGTGTACTATTGGTTTCAGGTCGGCACTCTGGGTAGGCCAGTCCATTTCAGGAACATTACTGTCCACGAGACAGTTACCTCATGAACGCTGTTTTACGACGGGGTGCATTGTCATGCTGAAACTATCATCGCCTCCCAACTGTTACTCTTCTGTACTTTGCACACAATGCAATTAACTGTGCTGATATCCTCCGCACTTAGCGTTTGCGTAAACACAATAAGAGGATCGCATGCTAGCCCGATAAACAGCCGCGTACCATACACAACACTGCCTCTGTTCTGGCGTAGCCACAAGCGCCGGAACGAACTTCCCCGAATGGGGCCTCCCGGCCAACAGTGCCACACACGCGTTTCATTTGGTGCAAGACTGCTGAGACAATATGTCCCTATTAGCCGTGTGTCATGTCTTAAGCCGTGCGTGTATGTGATACCTCCTACTTTATGTGGTAGTTTCTCCCCAGGATTCGAACCTGCGACCGTCGCTCGGTTCCAGACTGTAGCGTCTAGAACCGCTCGGCCACCCCGGTCGGCTCATCACCGAACATCCGTTGTATTGCACAGTGATGCCAACTGTGGTCTGGAGATATTTTTACGATGTGACATGGCACTGAAGCACATGCTTCATTTACCTTAAAAGATTAAAGACTTTTCTGCCGCTGCGCCGGTTAGCCGCTAGGTCTAAGGCGCCTTGTCACGGTCCGCGCGGCTCCCCCCGTCGGAGGTTCGATTCCTTCCTCGGGCATTGGTGTGTGTTGTCCATAGCATAAGTTAGTTTAAGTTAGATCAAGTAGTGTGTAGCCTTAGGGACCGATGACCTCGGCAGTTTGTTCCCATAAGACCTTACCACAAATTTCAAGTTTCCAACTTTTCTGCCATTCCTTTGATACAATAAATGTGGAACGAGGTTAAAATGTTCAAATGTGTGTGAAATCTTATGGGACTTAACTGCAAAGGTCATCAGTCCCTAAGCTTATACAGTACTTAACCTAAATTATCCTAAGGACAAACACACACACCCATGCCCGAGGGAGGACTCGAACCTCCGCCGGGACCAGCCTCACAGTCCATGACTGCAGCGCCTTAGACCGCTCGGCTAATCCCACGCGGCGAACGAGGTTATAATAAAAGTAATAAATTAAATACTAAACAGTTATTTACAATGCAAAATTAAACATGGGAAGTCTCTGATCTGCTGCCAGTGTCCACATAACATGCCTTTATCTGCTTATACCCTTGAAAACGGACAAATTAACATGAAAAGCGGATTTCTTCAACATCAGTTTTCACCCTTTAGCACCGACTATCCATAAAGCGCAAAAGTTGCTATTATCCCTTATTACAACACGAGTTTTGAGCAAAGTTTCAAATAATTGGAATCAATACGAGTAGTACTGTATTCAGCCACTTAACGATTTTTCTTTGTTCGATTTCTACGTTCGTTACAGGAAATAACAGAAACAGAAAACCGATAATCGGTTATTTCAGAAACCAGTTTTTTGGAGCTGTTTTAACAGTCAGTTAAAACTGGCGTCGAAAAAGACCGTTATAACCAAAAAGTGGTTGTTTCAGTGATAACCGCCACCCCAAACTGCACTTCCCCTACCGTGCCGTGGCCCAGCACTACGATGCCCCCACCACTACCATTGGGCCCTCCCCTACCGTACCGAATGCGCAGGCGCGGGCTACATTCACTAGAGCGCCCTCTACCTCACGTGGACACCAAGTACCTGTCATCTTAAAACCGGGTGTATCGTTGGCTCTAGCGCTAACATCATACTACATCCATTATTAGCCGGCCGATGTGGCCGAGCGGTTCTAGGCACTTCAGTCCACAACCGCGCTGCTGCTACGGCCGCAGGTTCGACTCCTGCCTCGGGCATGGATGTGTGCGATGTTCTTAGGTTAGTTAGGTCTAAATAGTTCTAAGTCCAGGGGACTGATGACGTCAGATGTTAAGTCCCATAGTACTCAGAGGCATTTGAACCATTTGAACGCTATACTGGAGTTAGCTTGGGAAGTCATTCGACAGCCGCCTTATTCACCTGATCTTGCGCGATCAGATTTCAACCTTCTCTGCGCTCTGTCGAACAACCTCCGAGGAACTTCCTTTCCGGATGGAATTATTGACCACTAAAGTCTCTTATTATGTGCATCTGTCATCTGTCGTGTTTCTTATGAAAAAACGCTACTAACTTAGCATCAACCGAGTACACACTCAGCAAAAGACTGTGTGAGCGTGGTAGAGAGCACTTCGCACTGTACCAGTTATTTAGGGCTTCTTCCCGTATGGAGCGATAGATACTGCTTAAAGGCCTCTGCGTGCTCTATAATTAGTCAGATGTTCTCTTCGCAGTTCCTGCTGTAGCAGTACGTAGTCGACGGAGGAATATCTCTAGATTGCCACATGATACTGGTTCTTGAAATTTTGCAAGTAAGCTATAATTTATCTGTCAGCTCAGGTTTTCAGCATCTGCGTGGCAGACTCCCACGCGTCAAAGCCTAATCTCTGTATACGTTCATTATTCCTGATAATCCTATTTCGTTGGGTCGCACGCACTTAAGGGATATTGCGGGACTAGTAACACAAGTGTTTTGTTAGCAATGTTATCTGTAGAGTGACTATTTTCGAGTATCCTACCAGTGAATCAATATGCAGAGTGATTCACGAAGATATATAAATATTTTAATATGTTATTTCACAAGTAAAAGTAAAAAGTTCATAATAAACGTAGGTCCGCAAACGTTTAGTTACGGAGTTACGGCTAGTAAAAAATTTTGCCTGACATTTAGCAACTTCGCTGCTATGAAGCCATCGCACAACCGTCCGATGTTAAAGTAAAGCACGATTTCCATTTTGTTGTTATTGGTCTGTTGAGTCTAATAAACCATGTCCGAGACGGGTATGTGCAGCAGTTTTCCAGAACACCCAGAGATTCTGGACAATTCGAGCGAATAGTTTCGCCACACATATCGCCCAACGTGAATCCCACTCAACATGTATGGGGCATATTCGAGAGGTCAGTTCGTGTGCAAAATCCTGCACCGGCAACACTTTCGCAATTATGGACGAGCCGGTCGGCCTGGCCGAGTGGTTCTAGGCGCTTCAGTCTGGAACCGCGCGACTGCTACGGTCGCAGGTTCGAATCCTGCCTCGGGCATGGACGTGTGTGATGTCCTTAGGTTAGTCAGGTATAAGTAGTTCTAAGTGTAGGGGACTGATGACCTCAGAAGTTAAGTCCCATAGTGCTCAGAGCGATTTGAACCATTTGAACATCCGTTATTTATACAGATGGATTCAAGAATAGAGTTGCCATAACTAGTTCGGACCTCGTCGGGACACTCTGAGATAGAGGTGTAGAAATGAAGTAAAAAATTTAATATAATTACTTTTTATTTAAAACACAATTACATGGAACCTGTTGCGGCAGAAGTGCTTGGTACACAATATTTTTCGGAAGATTTCACATTTTCAGCAAGTCTTTTTCCTCTTTTTCGTATTTATAAACTTCCATGTAAGACATCTTGTAGTTAAACTGGCAGTTAAGATTGATTCCACAGTCCCTGGCAGCAGTCGATTTCTTTCATCAGACCACTCCGCCGACATCCGCGAAAATAGTCTTTCCACGGTGGTGTGTGCGGGAATAGAAAACAAATACTGCATAATTTTAGCAGTTGGCATATGCGTTCAGAATTTTCCATTTTCTCAAGAAAAGTAAAGCCATCTTTCTATCACAGAGTTTTTAGACTTCCAATCTTCCTTGCCACGCTTAGTTTCTAAAAAGCTCTTCAGATACACATGTTCCTGAAAATAACTGTTGCCTGAACCCTTCACACCATTTTTAATCAGGTGTATAATAGTGTTTTAAGTCATCGCCCAATTCGGCGTTTCAGATAGCGCCATCCAGTCAAATACTTGTTATTTATGAAAAGAAATAGCCCATGTCTGTAAGTAATCAAGAGCTATTGTGCAGAAAGCCATTGTTTCTTCCTCAAATTTCGAAATCAAATTAATTATTTCTTGGCTAGGGTTCTTATTCTTTAATTTGTTCAAATTCATCTTGGTCTGCATGCCACTAAAACTAGCAATCTTCCTTACATTCAGACATCTTTGAGCGTGGATTAATATATTTCTTATTTCAGTTATCGTGACTTTATTCTTACTTCAGTACTTGAACCAAGCTCATAACAGTATTCTGCAAAATCGGGACAAAATTAACGAAATTTATATTTTCTTAAATTTTTGTAGTGCTCGTGTAGTACTTCTCTCAGTGTACACATTACGGAAAGTGTGCTAGTATTGCTAAGACTGCGCTGAAAGATATTTTCAGGTTCTGTAGTCTACTTATACATCAGTACCTATCTAAAAAAATGTTGTTAATAAAAGTTAACAACAAGTAACTCCTTTTTTGTATTTTTTGTGGCGGGCATAAAGAACAAACACGTAGCATACGCATTATGGAAAATAAAATAGTATGCCTAGGATTAAGCTCAGATATATACACCTACAGTACACCGTGACTATGCTCTTCCCGAGTGTACTACAATGCCTCTGACGTGTAAAACTTAATTTAGAATCAGGAAGCCATGAAGCCATCATCGGTTTTCTTTTTCGAACGAAAACTGGTAAACTACTGTTTGTTTTCGTTGTGCTTCAAGGGAAGTGAATTTGAAAAAAAAAAAAATGTAAATTTGTGGTATGATCTTATGGGACCAAACTGCTTAGGTCATCGGTCCCTAAGCTTATACACTACTTAATCTAACTTACGCTATGAACAACACACACACACCCATGCCCGAGGGAGGATTCGAACCTCTGACGGGGGCAGCCGCGCAGACCGTGTCAACACGCCCTAGATAACGCGGCTATCCCGCGCGGCTGCGAATTTGAGATGAATGACTGGCAAGTGTACAGTTGGACTCGGAATCAATGACGGAATCCGTATTAGACCGTATTCTTTTAGCAGCTAGGCAAGAGTTTAACAAGAAATTGACAGAAAAGTCTGAAGACACTGTTTCGGTAGGGCTCTGTAAAGGTTCGTACCCATCTTGACTGCATATCAACGCCGAAGCCGCAGCCGTACCAATGAATCGGCATAATTTCCCGTGAACAAAGCTGCAGTAACTGCTAAGACTGTAGTATTTCTCGTCGTGTTCGGCAGTGCTAAATTTGCAGCTTAGTGGTGCTGCATACAATGACTGCTGGAAATTCGAGCGAATTTTTTACTGAATAAAATGGTTGTACCAAGATTCTAGGCTGGGAGAAGTGCCCCCTTTTCCTGCCCTGCTCCCCTTGCGGACGCCTGTAGTGTGTACTTTCCTTCATGGTTTTAGCTCGCTATTTTGGTTCAAATTACCTAACGCAAAAGCACAAACTGTATTAATTCTGAACATTTGTTGTAACTACTTATACAGGGTGTTACAAAAAGGTACGGCCAAACTTTCAGGTAACATTCCTCACACACAAAGAAAGAAAATATGTTATGTGGACATGTGTCCGGAAACGCTTACTTTCCATGTTTGAGCTCATTTTATTACTTCTCTTCAAATCACATTAATCATGGAATGGAAACACACACCAACAGAACGTACCAGCGTGACTTCAAACACTTTGTTACAGGGAATGTTCAAAATGTCCTCCGTTAGCGAGGATACGTGCATCCACCCTCCGTCGCATGGATGCGCTGCTGCAGCCCTGGAGAATGGCGTATTGTATCACAGCCGTCCACAATACGAGCACGAAGAGTCTCTACATTTGGTACCGGGGCTGCGTAGACAAGAGCTTTCAAATGCCCCCATAAATGAAAGTCAAGAGGGTTGAGGTCAGGAGAGCGTGGAGACCGTGGAATTGGTCCGCGCCTACCAATCCATCGGTCACCGAATCTGTTGTTGAGAAGCGTACGAACACTTCGACTGAAATGTGCAGGAGCTCCACCGCGCATGAACCACATGTTGTGTCGTACTTGTAAAGGCACATGTTCTAGCAGCACAGGTAGAGTATCCCATATGAAATCATGATAAGTGCTCCATTGAGCGTAGGTGGAAGTACATACTGACGAAACTAAAAAGAGCTCTAACATGGAAATTAAGCGTTTCCGGACACATGTCCGCATAACATCCTTTCTTTATTTTTGTGTGAGAAATGTTTCCTGAAAATTTGGCCGTACCTTTTTGTAACACCCTGTGTATCTCCAGTTAAGAGGATGTTAAGAAATTGTAAAAATTAAGTACTAAAAATTACAAATTGTATGTAAATGGCCAGAGACCTCGAAGCCACTAAATAAATGAAAAGCACATGTCATCTCATGATATCAGTAATAACGTCTCAGTTATTTACTTCCTCAGTTACGCTCATTCATAAAACAACTCTGTTGCTACGGTCCGCTTTCATTTGCGTGGAGACCTCGTTCCATTTTTCATGTCCCACTAACGTATTCAGCCTGATGTCGGTACATTATTCGCGAAGCAGTGTAGCGGTGGCACAGTGCGGAAAAACGGCCCGCGCCTCACACCCCTTGAGTGGTGGCAGCTCGGGACACGTGCGCTTTCCTCTGCAGTGCGTACACGCAGTGCGGTGCTGTCTCCTTGTGCCCCCACCACGCGCAGGGTCACCGCACGTGGCTCTAAGTAGGTCGTCGACGCCGCGGCACACGTGGCCAAGCAACTGCGTGCGGCCCCATCTGACTGCAGCGCCAACTGCGTGCTTGCCCCGTCTGACTGCGCCGCGTCTTACGTAACTCCTGCACTCCAGGCAACGTGCACAACACATACCTTCGATTATGCCTGCACCTTTACAGGTACGTTTATATGAGCCATAAAAAATGCATACTGCCGGAAACAAGTCGAGACAGTGTTGTCCTGGAACATTATGGTCATACGAATGGCAGCCACTTGTAGTTCACCATAACTGGCCACTATTGCCGGGCAATGTTTGCGGCAGTACGTTCCGGGCCAGAAATGTTCAAATGAAATGATCGTATGGCATTGTTAACCGGGAGGCCCCATGCGGGGGAAGTTCGCCCGCCGTATTGCAAGTTCTTTTTTTTAGTTGACGCCACTTCGGCGACTTACGTGCGTCAATGATGATGAAGAACACACAACACCCAGTCATCACGAGGCAGAGAAAATCCCTGACCCCGCCGGGAATCGAACGCGGGAGCCCGTGCGCTGGAAGGGAGAACGCTACCGCAAGACCACGAGCTGCGGACGCCAGAAGTGTTTACACAGGGCCACACTGTTAGCACAAACTGGATGAACGCCAGCTAGTGGAAGTTAGTGCGGCTCTTCTGTTTTTACGCCACATAAGGTTCAAATGGCTCTGAGCACTATGCGACTTGACATCTGAGGTCATCAGTCCCCTAGACTCAGAACTACTTAAACCTAACTAACCCAAGGACATCACACACATCCATGCCCGAGGCAGGGTTCGAACCTGCGACCGTAGCAGCAGCGCGGTTCCGGACTGAAGTGCCTAGAACCGCTCGGCCACACCGGCCGGCACACCACATACAGTATCAAGTTACAAAGAAGAAGAGAAATCGGGCTTTAGAGGTGTGATCTTTTTTTAGTATACGGGGTGCTTCAGAATATTTAACTCCTGAATCGATGCTGTTTCACAATTTTACCAAAATGTCGAAACAAGATTTCGAAAATCTCGTACAAGCAGTTGCTCCAAGAATTGTTAAAGCCTATACGAATACGAGTGTGTATTGTAGTTACAACCCGATGATTGAACGCCCTTCGGTTTTTAGCTACTGGTGATTCGTATATCTTTAAAATTCACTATGAATCAATAACCCTCAGGGAACGCGAAGTATGCAATGCTTTTAAAAGACTGAAAAGATTTCACTAAGGGAAGTTTGAAATAAGAATACAATTTTTATTTTTGCTCATCGGCACACATCAATGATTATGTATCAATTTCTGCTTCAGGTACGTCTCGAGGTAGTAAGAAACTCGTGGCATTAAACGCAAATCATGTGGATGAAGTACCACCTGCGCTTCCATGCCTCCTATGCAACTTCTTTGCCTCGATTTTGGCTTATGTTCGAAGATATCGGAATGTTTTGCAAGCTTCATCAAGCGTGATTCCGGGATCATCGGCAACAGCTGGACAACCGCGTTTTTTTCAGGCTGCAATTTTCGTATGCATCGCTCTGAAAGATTAATAGTTCTTTCCTTTGCCTGCTTTTCCGTCACTGCATTCAACAAACTCACGACAACAAACAACTGCAAAACATATGGCTATATGTACGCGTGTAAACTTTCGAACAAAAGCGAGACGACATTGTTTTGCTCCGACAGCTGACTGCAGCACTGTCGGTGGGAGAAGTAGCAAACAAAAGTGAGAGAGAGAGGGAAGCATTTACAGACAAGGACAGAGATAAATGTGGCCTCGCAATACGAAACATTCTCCACTCGTGGTAGACAGCATCGGCAACTTTTCAGTAATACGTTGCCAGCTATCTGCATCGACCTGTAACGTCACCGATATTGCCCAGCCACACCGCATAATTACCGCCTATTGCAACCACATTGCAGCAGTGTTGATGGCAACGTTATTGCGGTCAAATATTCCATAAAATATGGTCCATCTACAAGCACTTTAAGAAATATCGATGTTGGGAGTTTAAGGGAACCAGCAAAAATAACGAATTTTTTTGTGTTACGTTATAGTCCAGTTATTCGTGAACGACAATATGTACGGTTTTCCTATGCCTGGTGCATATTCATACGGAAGAGACAACATTTTCTAAACAACGACACGCCCTTTGTCTGTCTGTTATCCATTCAGCAATCCGACTACAGTAGACTTTCCTTGCCTTTATTCATTCTTTGATCACTGCTTTTCAAGTAGATCATCCCGCTGCTAAGCGAGTGTAGGTAACAGTCGAACATCAGTTCATCGTTCCATTTACGTTTTACTAGTCCTAGTGATTTGATGGAGACGCTTGATTTCGGAAAGTAATCTTATTGTGTTTATAGTTCCTCAAGGAAGTGTTATAGGCCTTCTACTCTTCCTGATCTATATTAACGACATAAGAGACAATCTGAGTAGCCCCCTTAGATAGTTTGCAATTGATGCTTTCATTTAACGTCTTGTACAGTCATCAGATGACGAAAACGAATTGCAAAATGATTTTGATAAGATATCTGTGTGGTGCGAAAAGTGACAATTGACCCTGAATAAAGAAAAGTGTGAAGTTATTCGCATGAGAACTAAAAGAAATCCGCTAAATTTCGATTACGCGATAAGTCACACAAATCTGAAGGCTGTAAATTCAACTAAATACTTAGGGATTACAATTACAAATAACCTAAACTGGAACGATCACATAGATAATGTTGTGGGTAGAGCCAACCAAAGACTGCGATTCCGTGGCAGAACACGTAGAAGGTGCAACAGATGTACTAAAGAGACTGCTTACACTACACTTGTCCGCCCTATTCTGGAGTATTGCTGTGCGGTGTGGTATCCGCATCAGGTGGGACTGACGGATGATATTGGAAAACTTCAAATAAGGGCAGCGAAATAGGGGATATAGTGCCACAGACATGAAACGTGAATTGGAGTGACAATCATTAAAACAAAGGCGTTTTTCTTTGCGACGGGATCTTCTAATGAAATTTCAGTCACCAGTTTTCTACTCCTATTGCGAAAACATTCTGTTGGTACCCTCCTACGTAGGGAGAAATGATGATCACAATAAAATAATAAGAGAAATCAGGGCTCGCACAGAAAAATTTAACCCCTTACCGCATACTGTGCCAGATATGCCACATACCACTTTTCTCTTTGTCAATCTCATATCTGAGAATATATTTCCAAACTGCATGTTGGGACAGATATGGCATACAGTCAAGAGCAGCTGTGCAGGTAGTGTATGCCATCTGTTGGGAGAGTAAGGAATTACGTGTTATGAATCTTTGCTTTGTGTTGCTAGCTGTTCACATCCAAGTTTGGTTCAAAAATAGTTCAAATGGCTCTGAGCACTATGGGACTTAACATCTGTGGTCATCAGTCCCCTAGAACCTAGAACTACTTAAACCTAACTAACCTAAGGACATCGCACACATCCATGCCCGAGGCAGGATTCGAACCTGCGACCGTAGCGGTCACGCGGCTCCAGACTGAAGCGCCTAGAACCGCACGGCCACACCGGCCAGCCCAAGTTTGGTCACGCAAACAGTTGCATCAGGTACAGTAAACGATTGATTTCAGTGTTTATATTATTTACAGAGGGAAAAGGACCTCTGTGGACAGTTATAATGAGGTAAGTTTATATACACTCCTGGAAATTGAAATAAGAACACCGTGAATTCATTTTCCCAGGAAGGGGAAACTTTATTGACACATTCCTGGGGTCAGATACATCACATGATCACACTGACAGAACCACAGGCACATAGACACAGGCAACAGAGCATGCACAATGTCGGCACTAGTACAGTGTATATCCACCTTTCGCAGCAATGCAGGCTGCTATTCTCCCATGGAGACGATCGTAGAGATGCTGGATGTAGTCCTGTGGAACGGCTTGCCATGCCATTTCCACCTGGCGCCTCAGTTGGACCAGCGTTCGTGCTGGACGTGCAGACCGCGTGAGACGACGCTTCATCCAGTCCCAAACATGCTCAATGGGGGACAGATCCGGAGATCTTGCTGGCCAGGGTAGTTGACTTACACCTTCTAGAGCACGTTGGGTGGCACGGGATACATGCCGACGTGCATTGTCCTGTTGGAACAGCAAGTACCCTTGCCGGTCTAGGAATGGTAGAACGATGGGTTCGATGACGGTTTGGATGTACCGTGCACTATTCAGTGTCCCCTCGACGATCACCAGTGGTGTACGGCCAGTGTAGGAGATCACTCTCCACACCATGATGCCGGGTGTTGGCCCTGTGTGCCTCGGTCGTATGCAGTCCTGATTGTGGCGCTCACCTGCACGGCGCCAAACACGCATACGACCATTATTGGCACCAAGGCAGAAGCGACTCTCATCGCTGAAGACGACACGTCTCCATTCGTCCCTCCATTCACGCCTGTCGCGACACCACTGGAGGCGGGCTGCACGATGTTGGGGCGTGAGCGGAAGACGGCCTAACGGTGTGCGGGACCGTAGCCCAGCTTCATGGAGACGGTTGCGAATGGTCCTCGCCGATACCCCAGGAGCAACAGTGTCCCTAATTTGCTGGGAAGTGGCGGTGCGGTCCCCTACGGCACTGCGTAGGATCCTACGGTCTTGGCGTGCATCCGTGCGTCGCTGCGGTCCGGTCCCAGGTCGACGGGCACGTGCACCTTCCGCCGACCACTGGCGACAACATCGATGTACTGTGGAGACCTCACGCCCCACGTGTTGAGCAATTCGGCGGTTCGTCCACCCGGCCTCCCGCATGCCCACTATACGCCCTCGCTCAAAGTCCGTCAACTGCACATACGGTTCACGTCCACGCTGTCGCGGCATGCTACCAGTGTTAAAGACTGCGATGGAGCTCCGTATGCCACGGCAAACTGGCTGACACTGACGGCGGCGGTGCACAAATGCTGCGCAGCTAGCGCCATTCGACGGCCAACACCGCGGTTCCTGGTGTGTCCGCTGTGCCGTGCGTGTGATCATTGCTTGTACAGCCCTCTCGCAGTGTCCGGAGCAAGTATGGTGGGTCTGACACACCGGTGTCAATGTGTTCTTTTTTCCATTTCCAGGAGTGTATTTGTTCATTAGAATACATATAATATTGAAAAATAGGTCTGTGACGGATATGGCACAACATGCAGCCTTGAAAGCGTAGAGTAAAAATTGAACAATACTTAATCTTTCCTACTAACATATAGCAGTTCGTTTTCTTTCTTTTCAGCTCTGTTACTGCAATGAACGTAAGAAAGTTTTATGGCTCTTCGGCCGCAATAACAGTTATAGAGGACGGAAAAGCTAGTTAGGACCCTGATATGTCAGATGACGAAACATTGTCCATGGGAAAAAACTTGCAAAATGGGCATCTTGTTTTCTGTTCGGAATCAGACAGTGATGATGATATTAGGCTTAAGAGTTATAATACAAAAAATAAAAGTACTGTGATATCAGAAACGGAGTCAGAAACAGAAGACAACAGTGAGATTTGGTCTACTGATGATCGTGACCTTGAAAGCATTCCTCTTGCAGACAGGATGACAGCAATGCAACAAGATTCAAAACCTTCAACTAAGGTGGGGAAACCTACCATACATTGGAAACTAGGACATTTGATTAGAGGGGATGATGAGACGAAATTCGCCGGAAATACTGCTCTTCCTCAGGAAGTATTGGAACTTGACACTCCAGTGGAATATTTCCAGTATTTCTTCACTAAAGACATAGTGCAGTACATAGTCGAACAATCCAATCTGTATTCGATGCAGTGCCGACCCAATAAATTTGTAAATGTTAGTGCTGGAGAAATTGAACAATTTATTGGTACTGCCTTGTTTATGTCAGTCATTCAACTCCCAGCAACAAGACATTATTGGTGCAAATATCTTGGCCACCAATCTGTGGGTGACATAATTAGTTGTAATCGATGGGAAGAAATAAAGCGTTTCATACACTTCTGTGATAACAGTAATCTAGTTCCCACTGGTGAACCCGACCATGACAAACTTTTCAAAATTCGCCCACTGCTAGACCAACTGCGTGAAAGACTGTTGCGAGTACCAAAAGAGGAATTCTTAGCTGTGGATGAACAGATTATTCCAACAAAATGCAGATCTTCACTAAAGCAATACAACCCCAGTAAACCACATAAATGGGGCTTCAATGCTTTTGTCCTCAGTGGAGTGTCAGGCTTCAGCTATGATTATGAAATTTTTGATGGAGCTTAGAGTAATATCATAATACCTGGTGCTATGGATCTAGGAGCTAGCAGCAATGTTGTTGTGCGTCTTACACAAACAGTCCCACGACATGTGAATCACAAGTTACCCTTGGAAGTGTATTTGCACAAGGAAGGTATACAATCACTACGGACAGACCGGTCCAATAGAGTACGTGGTTGCATTTTACCTAAGGAGGCAGCAATGAAGGAGAATGGTCGAGGCAGCATGGAGGAAAAGATAGCAACAGTAGACGGTGTGCAACTGTCAGTAGTCTCCTGGTTTGATAATAAAGTAGTCAATACTTTGTCAACTTACATTGGATGGAAACCAGAAGGCGAGATCAAGATGCTTTTCAGGAAAGAAAAAGAATACAAAATGGAACCTGGTCCACGCTCTGTGATGCCTACATGGGGGGGGGGGTGTCGATCTATTAGATTCTATGCTAGGATATTACAGAATTCAAATCAGATCAAAGAAATGGTACTTGAAGATATTCTTTCATCTAGTTGACTTGGCTTGTGTGAACAGCTGGCTGTTATGGAGAAGAAGAAATACGGACTACATGCCCCTTGTTGATTTCAAGGTCGTAGTAGCAGAGGCCCTCTGTAAAATTGGGAAATCCTTATCCAAGAAACGTGGTAGTCCAAGCAATGAAATACAAAAACAGCTTGACTGCAAGAAGAAGAGAGGCCCTACAGCAGATCTTCCACAGCGTCAGGTGCGACTGGATGGGATACATCACATGCCTATCTGGCTGGAAAACCGTGGTCGTTGCAAGTATCCAGAATGCAAGGGAAAATCCTATATAGCGTGTATGAAGTGCAGTGCGACACTGTGCTTGAATACGGAGAGAAATTGCTTCATCAAGTTTCATAATGAACAGAGAAAAATGGAAACAGAATTTGTGTTATTTTCTCAAAATATGTGTATTGTAATGAATAGAAAGTGTAATTGTTTTATATAAATACAGTTCTGCTAGTTCATGTACGTATCTTATTGTATATTTTCCACATTGTGCATCATCAATCCCAAAACTGGTATCACACGATATTAGTTGTTACTGCATGCTGTCCCATATATGGCACAAACCCTTAATTCTAAAATAACCGCCCCTACATAAGATTTCCTCCCCCCCCCCCCCATGAACCATGGACCTTGCCGTTGGTGGAGAGGCTTGCGTGCCTCAGCGATACAGATGGCCGTACCGTAGGTGCAACCACAACGGAGGGGTATCTGTTGAGAGGCCAGACAAACGTGTGGTTCCTGAAGAGGGTCAGCAGCCTTTTCAGTAGTTGCAAGGGCAACAGTCTGGATGATTGACTGATCTGGCCTTGTAACAATAACCAAAACGGCCTTGCTGTGCTGGTACTGCGAACGGCTGAAAGCAAGGGGAAACTACGGCCGTAATTTTTCCCGAGGGCATGCAGCTTTACTGTATGAAGGATAGAGTAGCATGGAGAGCTGCATCAAACCAGTCTCAGGACTGAAGACCACAACAACAACAACAACATAAGATTTAGAATTTTTTAAGCATTTTTTATGAAATCAGAACATCGAACATAACATGCAACATTTTTTTCAGAAAAATAAAAAAAATCGTGCAATAAGGGGTTAAGTGCTCGTTTTCTCCGCGCGCCGTTCGAGAGAGGAACGGTAGAGAGACGGCTTGCAGGTGGTTCATTGAACCTTCTGCCAGGCACTTTATTCTGAATAGCAGAGTAATCACGTAGACGTAGACGATTCCCTAAGCTGGACTGCAAACTCGATGTCTGTGCGAAAACACTGTTCTCATATGCAGTGATTCGTGCGAGCGAAGGGGTGAAGATCTGAGAGAGACAAGTTAGGGCGCTATGGTGCGTGATAAAAAAAAACTTTCCATCGAAGACGCTGCAGTGTGCGTCTTGTTGCACATGCAGTGTGTGGCCGAGAAGTGTCATGAACAAGGAAGCGCATGACAGTTACGTTATGTGGGCTGCATGAATGCAGGCGGAACCCTTCATACTTGTTAGGAGACACTGCTGATCTAGGCATTTTTAGGTCCTCATGTGCGCTCAGAACTGAAAAGTGATGTGACGCGATAGATGGGTATACTAGAGACACTGAGCAACACATGCGAAAAGCTTCACCAGATTTTCACTGTGGTTTTAATTTTGCAACCGGTCGGAGGTTCAAAAATGGTTCAAATGGCTCTGAGCACTATGGGACTTAACTTCTGAGGTCATCAGTCCCCTAGAACTTAGAACTACTTAAACCTAACTAACCTAAGGACATCACACACATCCATGCCCGAGGCAGGATTCGAACCTGCGACCGTAGCGGTCGCGCGGTTCCAAACTGTAGCGCCTAGAACCGCTTGACCACCCCGGCCGGCGAGGTTCAAAAAGAAATGCCCCTCGTATTATTTCCGTACATATCGAAAACAAGGCAGAATAATACCGAGATAGTTTTGAAGAAACGAGGAAAGTGGTGTGGCCACTTTCGTTCACAGGACTGCTACAAACGAGTAGTCATGTCACACTCTTTGCGCAAAAGGCCCCGAGACATGGTGTAAATATCAGAGACATGGTGTAACTGGTAATGTATTGCGTTAAGTTTTGCTTATTGATATTCCGGTTGCTATGGGTTTATTTATCGACGGTCATTTTTATCACTTTACTATTTGAGTTTACATACTGTCATATTGTCACTTGGAGATAGAGTGTGGAACTGCGATCGATAGAAAATGGAGTGCCATGTCGATAAATCGCTACGTTTCCGGCCTATTCCTCTGTTTGAGTTCAGTAGGGGGGTTGACAGCAACAGAGGGAGCCAGAAACATTTGCATAGATTTTTGGACAACATGGTTATGGAGATGATGCAGCGATTAATGTGATTAATCATTTATTCAAATATAGTCTTAATCGCATTTATAGTTATTATACCGCCAACCGGTTTCAACCCGACGTAGGGGTCATCGTTTGGGCGTTTACACCATTGGTCGCCGTTATGTAGACAGGAGTGACACCACCAGCAGTCGACCAATGGTGTAAACGCCCAGAAGATGACACCTACGTCGGGTTAAAACCGGTTGGCGGTATAATAATAATAAATGCGATTAAGATTGTTTTTGAATAATTCAGAAATATTTGCGCTGTGTATAGGGCTAATGCCATTGGACATTGTACGATAAGAAAATGTTTTTTTCATTTTAAGGAGGATAGTTTTGACATTAGTGAATCTAGAATGAGAATTTCACTCTGCAGCGGAGTGTGCGCTGATATGAAACTTTCTTGGCAGATTAAAACTGTGTGCCGGACCGAGACTCGAACTCGGGACCTTTGCCTTTCGCGGGCAAGTGCTCTACCGACTGAGCTACCCAAGCACGACTCACGCCCAGTCCTCATAGCTTTACTTCTGCCAGTACCTCGTCTCCTACCTTCTCCTGCGAACCTTGCAGAACTACCACACCTTTCTTTTAGTTTCAGGAGTGCTAGTTCTGCATATTTACAACACATCCGCCGGGAAAACTTGAAGGGTCACATTCGTTGTTGACAAGGTTTGTACTTTATTGATGTAGAAGTAAAGAATGTTGTTGTTACGGTCTTCAGTCCTGAGACTGGTTCGATGCAGCTCTCCATGCTACTCTATCCTGTGCAAGATGCTTCATCTCCCAATACATACTGCAACCTCCATCCTTCTCAATCTGCTTAGTGTATTCATCTCTTGGTCTCCCTCTATGATTTTTATCCTGCACGCTACCCTCCAATACTAAATTGGTGATCCCTTGATGCCCCAGAACATGTCCTACCAACCGATCCCTTCTTCTAGTCAAGTTATGCGACAAATTTCGCTTCTCCCCAATTCTATCAATATCTTCTCATTAGTTATGTGGTCTACCCATCTAATCTTCAGCATTCTTTTATAGCACCACATTTCGAAAGCTTCTATTCTCTTCTTGTGTAAACTATTTATCGTCCATGTTTCACTTCGATTCATGGGTACACTCCATACAAATTTCTCTTCTCCAGAAACGCTTTCCTTGTCATTGCCAGTCTACATTTTATATCCTCCCTACTTCGACCTTCGTCATTTATTTTGCTCCCCAAACAGCAAAACTAATCTACTACTTTAAGTGTCTCATTTCCTAATCTAATTCCCTCAGCATCACCCGATTTAATTTCGACTACATTCTATTATCCTCGTTTTGCTTTTGTTGATGTTCATCTTATACCCTCCTTTCAAGACACTGTCCATTCCGCTCAACAGCTCTTCCAGGTCCTTAGCTGTCTCTGACAGAACTACAATGTCGTCGGCGAACCTCAAAGTTTTTATTTCTTCTCCATGGATTTTAATACCTACTCCGAACTTTTCTTTTGTTTCCTTTACTGCTTGCTCAATATACAGATTGAATAGCATCGGGGAGAGGCTACAACCCTGTCTCACTCGCTTCCCAACCACTGCTTCCCTTTCATGTCCCTCGACTCTTATAACTGCCATCTGGTTTCTGTAGAAATTGTATATAGCCTTTCGCTCCCTGTATTTTACCCCTGCCACCATCAGAGTTTGGAAGAGAGCATTTCAGTCAACATTGTCAAAAGCTTTCTATAAGTCTACAAATGCTAGAAACGTAGGTTTGCCTTTCCTTAATATATTTTCTAAGATAAGTCGTAGGGTCAGTATTGCATCACGTGTTCCAACATTTCTACGGAATCCAAACTGACCTTCCCCGAGATCGGCTTCTACCACTTTTTCCATTCGTCTGTAAGGAATTCGTGTTAGTATTTTGCAACCGTGACTTATTAAACTGATAGTTCGGTAATTTTCACATCTGTCAACACCTGCTTTCTTTGGGATTGGAATTATTATATTGTTGAAGTCTGACGGTATTTCGCCTGTAATAAGAATACGGCTTGGTAATATAACCGTATGAATCATATGTCCAATATGAGTGCCGTTTTGGTTTACAACTTCTTCAAGTCGCACACGTGTATTTGTGACGACTCTCCGACACAAATCTGGAATGGGGCGGTATAACTCCACAATGATGGCCCTAAGTTGCACTGCATTTTCGCGTTTTCTGTAGTACACGTTCGCTTTAAGGAACCCCCAAAGGAAGAAATCACAAGGGTTAATGTCCGGGCTGTGGGGCGGCCGCATTCCTCCTCCTGCATAACCTTCTGGAAATCTGACAATGCCCTAAGGCCAAGTCTTTCGTGTAGGAAGCTAGCTCAACGTTGGCAGTATGGGGGCGTGCTCCATCCTGCATGAACCATTGTGTCTGCAATGGAAGACGTGAGGCCACAAGTTGAGGAAAACTGGTTTCGCAAAATGTGTAGATAGCATCGAAGAAGAACGGACCGATGATTCCCTGGCTTGACATCACAACCCACACACACACTTTCTCCCCGTAGGTGGTGTCTTTCGTGTGGATTATTCGCGGAGGTTCGCGTGCCCAGAATCGAACGTTCTGTTTCTTCACAACACCATTCACGTAAAAATAAGCTTCGTTAGAAAACAATGTGTTGCGTAGCACTGCCTCTTGGTCTTGCTCAATTGTCCACCTTGCAAACTGCAGTCTCTGCTCCTTATCTCTCGCAGTAAGCTTACGCGCCACAGTCATGTAATGGATACAAGAGATGGTCTAAACT
Source organism: Schistocerca nitens (assembly GCF_023898315.1). Lineage (NCBI taxonomy): Eukaryota > Metazoa > Arthropoda > Insecta > Orthoptera > Acrididae > Schistocerca > Schistocerca nitens. The sequence goes on along the minus strand of NC_064624.1, from coordinate 131,294,614 downwards.
AAACTAAACTCCACCCCAACAGGCCATGAAGGCCTAAAGGAACGACTGGCCGCCGTGTCATCCTCAGTTCATATGCATCATCACTGGATGTGGATTCGGAGGGGCATGTGGTCAGCACACCGTTCTCCCGGCCGTATATCAGTTTCCGTGATCGGAGCCGCTACTTCTCAATCCAGTAGCTCCTCAAAAAATGTTCAAATGTGTGTGAAATCTTATGGGACTTAACTGCTAACGTCATCAGTCCCTAAGCTTACACACTACTTAACCTAAACTATCCTAAGGACAAACACACACACACCAATGCCCGAGGGAGGACTCATACCTCCGCCGGGACCAGCCACACAGTCCATGACTGTAGCGCCTTAGACCGCTCGAGTAGCTCCTCAGTTTGCCTCACAAGGGCTGAGTGCACCCCGCTTGCCAACAGCGCTCGGCAGACCGGATGGTCACCCATCCAAGTGCTAGCCCAGTCCGACAGCGCTTAACTTCTGTGATCGGGAAGCGGTGTTACCACTGCGGAAAGGCCGTTGGCTCAAGCGATGGTCGGATTGAATAATTCTTTATACAGATCGGCGTGAAATTCTCGACTCGGCGTTGGCTCTTCTTGATGATTTACTCGGACTACGAGTCAAAGCCACTCGGCCGCGAGGGGTAGCCGAGCGGTCTGGGGCGCCTTGTCACGGTTTGCGCGGCTCCCACCTTCGGGGGTTCCAGTCTTCCCTCGGGCAAGGGTGTGTGTGTGTTGTCCTTAGCGTAAATTAGCTTAAGTTCGATTAAGTAGACTGTAAGCTTAGGGACCGATGACCTCAGCAGTTTGGTCCCATAAGACCCTACTCCAAATTTCAAAACCACTCGAACTGCCTCAGCGTTTTGCGACGAACGTACGGTACGCCCATGTGGCCGCTGACACTCCAAAACAGATCCAGTACCTTCAAATTTTTGATGTAATCTGCGTAATGTCTACGGACTGGGAGCCCACCGTGTGCCGCAATGAGCACGAAACCTTTTCTGTTCGTCGCCGCGAACAGTAACACAGTCTTCTCTTTTGTGCGACGGTCAACCGTCCATTGTCCGCCATCGCAGCAAACGGAAATGGGGGACCCACAACGGAAGCGATGAACTCGCAACGACATCTGGCGTAATTTCCGTGAACTGCACCAAGATGAGCGCACAATTAGAAAGCTATTGCCCCAATAGTATATGTGCAGCATCAAAATTCAGTCGGGTGACTTATCGTGCGCCACCCTGCATTAGGGGTCACACGGAGGCCTGCCAGTAATCCTCCAAGCGAACTATTCGCAACTGGGAAACGGGGAAATTGTCTCCGATACACAAAGTACCCTCCACCGGATACCGTAAGGTGGCTTGCGGAGTATAGACGTAGAAACGTAGATAGACCAGGGTAGGACTGGCCCCTGTAAGGGCCCTACCGCACTGGGGTATCACGGAAGGTGTGGTGGCAGAGATGTCAGACAGGAGCATGGGACGCAATGGAGACTCCCGCACCTGGCACCAGATCCTGCCTGCAGGCCTACCCGCCTAAAGTTCTGTATAGGGAAAGTATGGCCAACAAGCCGCTGGTGGTACATTGACTTCTGCAGTATATTTAGCCGTATATATTAAAGAAGTGCACTGAACCGTCTAATGCACTGCTCAAACTGATCAGTAGCTTCAAACGGAACATGTCGGATATTTAGTAACAAAAAATCTCAACAAATTTAAGCTAAATGAGTCGAAAAGCATTTGTTTTGGCAAGCATGAGATTTTCCCTGCTATCCTTCATTAATAGCGAAAGGACATTTTCCAGTTCTTGTTGCCGTGTCGAGTTTGAACACCTGTTTTCGTAATTAGCGTTACATTGGTCCTATCCAATAGTCGGCAGGACAATAGGGGACCAAGGAAAAATCCATCGCTAACTTAAAGCTCTATATCGACTTACTTCTTGTTCAAATGTGTGTGAAATCGTATGGGACTTAACTGCAAAGGTCATCAGTCCCTAAGCTTACACACTACTTAACCTAAACTATCCTAAGGACATACAAACACACCCATGCCCGAGGGAGGACTCGAACCTCCGCCGGGACCAGGCGCACAGCCTGTGACTGCAGCGCCTAAGACCGCTTGGCTAATCCCGCGCGGCTTACTTCTTGTTCCTGCTACTCGGCACTACGAAAATTCGCCCAATATCACTTTTGTTATACGAAATAAAGCATTGGATTCAAATATATATGTACGGTACCCTAGTAAATAGAACTGATAAACGTGCCTATATGATTGCGCGTGTTTTCTACTTTTGTCAGATATATCCCATAAAACTTTCTTTGCAAATTGTTCTATGACATTAGGAGAATGATTACTGAAGTACAAGAGAATACAACATTTTAAAAATGTGTTCGGATAAAACTAGGCCTACGATCAAAAGTAGGCTGCAGGAGACAGGAACAACTGTAATTCGCATTAATACAATGTACATTAGCGGATAGGTTGCAGCAGTAATAACAGTCTCATGGCAACGGTAATGGTTGCTGAACGAAAGGGCATAGGTTCGGTAGATGCCCAGGGCAATTTTTTTTGTACAGCATATTGCATGGCACAAAGTACAATTTATTATTGTGAGTTTCGTAAATATAAATTAAACCGTACAGTCAATGAGGTCAAGCTTTTTACCAGTCATGATAACTTTGTACCGTACCACCCACTATTTTTCGTTTTATGTGCTAATAGTGGCACTTTTATCTCTAAGATTTGTATTTTGTAATTAAATTACCATTAAACTATCCTATTAACTCTTCTGACCTTTTTTTTACTGTTCGAATGGATTGGAAACTACGCAACAGAAATGTAAAAAGCAGAAAAGACAAAAGGCCAGAAATGAATGAAATTAACTGAATGGTTAAGTCGAGTTCCTGCAACCTCGCCCATTGCAACCAATATTCTCCTTCTTGTTGCAACCCTCCCTTCGGAAGGAATTCTGAACAGTTTCCCTTTTCGCCTCGAAACGAACAGCCAAAAGCACAGCACTGAGCCACTGTTGTTGTGGTCTTCAGTCCTGAGACTGGTTTGATGCAGCTCTCCATGCTACTCTATCCTGTGCAAACTTCATCTCCCAGTACCTACTACAGCCTACATCCTTCTGAATCTGCTTGGTGTATTCATCTCTCGGTCTCCCTCTACGATTTTCACCCTCCACGCTGCCCTCCAATGCTAAATTGGTGATCCCTTGATGCCTCAGAAACTGTCCTACCAACCGATCCCTTCTTCTAGTCAAGTTGTGCCACAAACTCCTCTTCTCCCCAATTCTATTCAATACCTCCTCATTAGTTATGTGATCTACCCATCTAATCTTCAGCATTCTTCTGTAGCACCACATTTCGAAAGCTTCTATTCTCTTCTTGTCCAAACTGGTTATCGTCCATGTTTCACTTCCATACATGGCTACACACCATACAAATACTTTCAGAAATGACTTCCTGACACTTAAATCTATACACGATGGTAACAAATTTCTCTTCTTCAGAAACGCTTTCCTTGCCATTGCCAGTCTACATTTTATATCCTCTCTACTTCGACCATCGTCAGTTACTTTGCTCCCCAAATAGCAAAACTCCTTTACTACTTTAAGTGTCTCATTTCCTAACCTAATTCCCTCAGCATCACCCGACTTAATTCGACTACATTCCATTATCCTAGTTTTGCTTTTGTTGATGTTCATCTTATATCCTCCTTTCTAGACGCTATCCATTCCGTTCAACTGCTCTTCCAAGTCCTTTGCTGTCTCCGACAGAATTACAATGTCATCGGTGAACCTCAAGGTGTTTATATCTTCTCCATGGATTTTAATAGCTACTCCGAATTTTTCTTTTGTTTCCTTCACTGCTTGCTCAATATACAGATTGAATAACATCGGGGAGAGGCTACATCCCTGTGTCAGTCCCTTCCCAACCACTGCCTCCCTTTCAAGCCCCTCAACTCTTTATAATTGCCATTTGGTTTCCGTACAAATTGTAAATAGCATTTCGTTCTCTGTATTTTACCCCTGCCACCTTCAGAATCTGAAAGAGAGTATTCCAGTCAACATTGTCAAAAGCTTTCTACTTAAAACTTCAAATATACACAACACTTCCTATGCTTCACATGTAACGCTTGGGCCCACACTGGCTCCTAATGTCAAGTGACGCGCTTTCAGCCAATACTGAACTGCGGACGGCGGCAAAAGAAGGGGTAAAGGATGGCTATACACCCCTTATACAGAGGTTATGTCAGCCTGGTAACACTGCCAGTGGAACACACGACGTCTTGTGGCCGCTGCCGCACCAGAACGCCTTTTGACGCAGAATCTTTTATCTGCGAGATTCAAATGAGATCAGCAACTTGGAACATTCCATCTCCCAACTATTCAAAACCCGAGCTGGAAAAACAGTGTTGGGAATTACGAGGATCATAAATGAAGCTCGGTTCGAAGAATAAACCTCTCCACATTACTATCACGTTCAAACTGCTTACAGTAGCGCGCTTTCTGGACTGTGGCTGGCTGGAGACAGTGGAAATCATCGATCGTCAATTTCCTCACGGCCCGTTCACGATGCTCCACTCCAACCACAAGAGCTTCACACCACAGAAAAAGCACGTTTACTATCCGGGCTATGTAAGTTTTACTCGAAACCTACTTCCAGAGTGAAATAGTACAGCTACATCTCCTGCTGCTGCAAGTGATACTAATGGGCCAGATACATCAGAGACGTCAGAATTATTTTAAGAAAAAGTATGTGAACAAAGTAAACAGGTTTGCCTAAAACATTTGTAAATTTAATTTCAGTTTATATACTGAAACTACATAGAAACTCGTATAGGCACGAGTATTCAAATACAGAGACATGTAAACAGGCAGAATACGGCGCTGCGGTCGGAAGTGCCTATATACACTACTGGCCATGAAAATTGCTACACCAAGAAGAAATGCAGATGATAAACGGGTATTCATTGGGCAAATATATTATACTAGAACTGACATGTGATTACATTTTCACGCAAGTTGAGTGCATAGATCCTGAGACATCAGTACCCAGAACAATCACCCCTGGCCGTAATAACGGCCTTGATACGCCTGCGCATTGAGTCAAACAGAGCTCGGATGGCGTGTACAGGTACAGCTGCCCATTCAGCTTCAACACGATACCACAGTTCATCAAGAGTAGTCACTGGCGTATAGTGACGAGCCAGTTGCTCGGCCACCATTGACTAGACGTTGTCAATTGGAGAGAGATCTGGAGAATGTGCTGGCAGGGCAGCAGTCGAACATTTTCTGTATCCAGAAAAGCCTGTACAGGACCTGCAGCATGCGGTCGTGCATTATCCTGCTGAAATGTAGGGCTTCGCAGGGATCGAATGAAGGGTAGAGCCACGGGTCGTAACACATCTCAAATGTAACGTCCACTGTTCAAAGAGCCGTCAGTGCGAACAAGAGGTGACCGAGACGTATAACCAATGGCACCCCATACCATCACGCCGGGTAACACGCCGGTATGGCGATGACGAATACACGCTTCCAATGTGCGCTCACCGCCATGTCGGCAAACAAGGATGCGAGCATCATGATGCTGTAAACAGAATCTGGATTCATCCGAAAAAATGACGTTTTGCCATTCGTGCACCCAGGTTCGTCGTCGAGTACACCATTGCAGGCACTCCTGTCTGTGATGCAGCGTCAAGGGTAACCGCAGCCACGGTCTCCAAGCTGATAGTCCATGCTGCCGCAAACGTCGTCGGACTGTTCGTGCAGATGTTTGTTGTCTTGCAAACCTCCCCATCTGTTGACTCAGGGATCGAGACGTGGCTACACGATCCGTTACAGCCATGCGGATAAGATGCCTGTCATCTCGACTGCTAGTGATACGAGGCCGTTAGGATCCAGCGCGGCGTTCCGTATTACTCTCCTGAACCCACCGATTCCATATTCTGCTAACAGTAAATGGATCTCGACCAACGCGAGCAGCAATGTCGCGATACGATAAACCGCAATCGCGATAGGCTACAATCCGAAAATTATCAAAGTCGGAAATGTGATGGTACGCATTTCTCCTCCTTACACGAGGCATCACAACAACGTTTCACCAGGCAACGCTGGTCAACTGCTGTTTGTGTATGAGAAATCGGTTGTAAGCTTTCCTCATGCCAGCACGTTGTAGGTGTTGCCACCGGCGCCAACACCGTGTGAATGCTCTGAAAAGCTAATAATTTTCATATCACAGCATCTTGTTCCTGTCGGTTAAATTTCGCGTCTGTAGCATGTCATCTCGTGGTGTAGCAATTTTAATGGCCAGTAGTGTAAGACGACAAGAATCTGGCACAGTTGTTAGATCGATTACTGCTGCTACAATGGCAGGTTATCCGGTTTACGTGAGTTTGAACGTGGTGTTGTCGGCGCACGAGCGATGGGACACAGCATATCCGAGGTAGCGATGGAGTGGGAATTTTCTTTTACGACCACTTCACGAGTACACCGTGAATATCAGGAATCCGGTAAAACATCAAATCTCTGTCATCGCTGCGGCCGGAAAAAATCCTTCAAGAACGGTACTGACAACGACTGAAGAGAACCGTTCAACGTGACAGAAAATGGAACCCATCCGCAAACTGCTGCACATTTCAATGCTGGACCATCAGCAAGTGTCAGCGTGCGAACCATTCAACGAAACATCATCGATATGGGCTTTTGGAGCCGAAGTACTACTCGTGTATTCCCGATGACTGAAAGACACAAACCCTTACACATCGTCTGGGCCCGTCAACACCGACATTGGACTGTTGATGACTGGAAACATGTTGCCTGTTCGGACGAGTCTCGTTTCGAATCGTATCGAGCGGATGAACGTGTACAGGTATGGAGACAACCTCATGAATCCATGGACCCTGCATGTCAGCAGGGGACTGTTCAAGCTGGTGGAGGCTCTGTAATGGTGTGGCCGTGTGCAGTTGGAGTGATATGGGAGCCCTAATACGACTCTGAGAGGTGACACGTACGTAAGCATTCTGTCTGATCACCTCCATCCATTCACGTCCATTGTGCATTCCGACGGACCAGGGCAATTTCAACAGGACAATGCGACACCCACATGTCCAGAATTACTACAGAGTAGCTCCAGGAACACACTTTTGAGTTTATAAACTTCCGCTCGCCACAAAACTCCCCAGACATGATCTGGGATGCCTTGCAACGTGCTTTCAGAAGAGATCCCCACACCCTCGTACTCTTACGTATTTATTTACAGCCCCGCAGGATTCATGGTGTCAGTTCCCTCCAGCACTACTTCAGACATTAGTCGAGTGCATGCCACGTCGAGTTGCGGCACTCCTAAATGGTTCAAATGGCTCTGAGCACTTTCGGACTTAACATCTGAGGTCATCAGTCCCCTAGAACTTAGAACTACTTAAAACTAACAAACCTAAGGACATCACACACATCCATGCCCGAGGCAGGATTCGAACCTGCGACCGTAGCGGTCATGCGTTTGCAGACTGTAGCGCCTAGAACCGCTTGGCCACACCGGCCGGCTTGCAGCACTTCTGCGTGCTCGCGGGGGCCCTTCACGATATTGCCAGTTTCTTTGGCTCGTCAGTGTAATGACGTATTTTTCAAATAAAGACTGACAGGTACTATGTATACTTTACAGTAACAACTAAAACTGTAAATATCACGGCAGACAACAAATAATTAGCTACCGAGTATACAGTCACGAAAAACTTTTCCTCTGGTGATTTACTTTCCTTAAAACAGTGAGATTTTTCCTCGGTCAATCTTGGGAGATCTTCGCTACCTCTTCAAATGAACAGAATGACATCCTCAGGTTACTGGAAAATCTAGCATTTATTTATTAAACCTTTATAAATTGCGTCTAACAACCCATTAATGTCACGAACAGCGACGAAAGGATGTGCCCAGAACTTCTGTTTCTGCGATCCCTTTTCATCTCTAACTTGCACGCAAAGCTTGTAGCTCTTCTACTGAGCGGAGACGTAAGGCCTTTTCTCGCATCTGTGCTGGCGTCTCGTACTGCCAAGCCTGAGCGCTGCCAGATCTGCCGTGACGCTACAGTGTAGTAGGGCCGTGAGCCGTAGCCACAGCGAGGTCGCAAGCAGTCCGGGGGCAAGGGTTCGTAGCCCTGCGCACCCCAGTCACGAGCCAATGGCAGAGCGCGAAGCTGCAGCACCCAAGCTGATTGGCTGCTACAGAGGAGGAGTCCCCCACCCACCACCACCACGTATCCTGCCGCAGTGAGTCTGCGCTATGAGTGGCCTCCCCCTATGTGAGTGCCGACTCGACTACCCCCTTGTCCAACCGGTCGTTCATTCTTATGCCTGCTTCAAACGAAACGGCTCTGAGTCGTAATACAGTTTTTCACTACCCAGACATCTGGTGATGACAGAGAAGGCTGCTTTTTGAAATAATGTAAAAATGCACAGCACAAAAAAGGACGAGTCGCCCTCACGAGAACCTTCGCCGACCGGGGTGGCCGAGCGGTTGAACTTATGAAGTCAATCAATTAAAATAAAGCAAAAGAAGTCATTTCGACATAAACCAAAAGGTTAAATCAGAAAAACGTATATGAAGGAATGGGGCGTTAATTTTAACGTGCCCACACCTTCTTTCCTCCGTCACTTATACATCGTGGAACATCTAAATCCAAACAAGAGTGTGTTCACAAAAAAAGGGAGAATGTCAACTCATCCAACGCCTTGTCGACGAAAAACAAGATACACTGGTGGTGAGCGCCAAAGATGACCTCGGTTTGAGGAAGGCCGGCGTGTACCAGATTCCGTGTCAATGTGGCAAGTCGTATATTGGTCAGACGATGCGTACCGTCGAGGATCGATGCCGTGAACACCAGAGGCACACTCGACTGATGTATCCGAGCAAGTCGGCGGTCGCTGAACATTGTTTGTCGGAAAATCACGCTATGGAGTATGAACGCACGAGGATTCTGGTACAGACGTCGAGATACTGGGACAGCGTTGTTAGAGAGGCCATCGAAATTCGCACCAATGACGACCTCATAAACCGTGACTGTGGCTATAATCTTAGCAAGGCTTGGCAACCAGCGATTGGGTTAATCGAGAGTAAATCGAGCAAATATATAGTTGTGACGACCACGGCGGACAGAGCCATCACACCGACGTCATCTCAGACGCCGTCGCAATCTGTTCCACCGCGCGACCGTGGCGCGGGGCGCGGACGGCGGAGTGAGCGCGCCGCGGGCGGAGGGTATTTAAATCGGCCGCCGCCGCGACCGAACCCAGTTCCCCTTGAGCAGCCATAGTGTACGGATCTCCGTGCCGGCACGTTCACAGGAGCTCAGTCCGTCAGTTCACCTGATGATGGCGACATGTATGATCGCCGAAATATTGTGCCCGTTGGACACTGTAGACCGGCAGTACACCCGTGGATATTTTGATTATCAAATACGCCGGGAGAAACTCAAGAATCACAAGATACAGTATATTAGAAAAAAGTTCAAGATAACGGGGCATCCTGAGCCACGTCCAATGGGCTGTGGCCGTATAGTGGGAAAATGCACACATCTGCATCATATCCACTCACCATCAGGTAGTGCACATAATGTCCAATAAGCCACATGATGGCATTCTTCGATCGGGGAAAGAAGGTTGAATTGGGACGCACGAGAATCTCAACTGAGATAGCCGCCACCGACGTCCTGAGGAGAAAAGCCAGTTGTCGGCGATCTCCAATGGTCATGACCGCAGGAGATCAACCGAATACACAATGTATCAGTTTCATGGCAATTATGGCAACGATCTGTCACATTGAGACCAATACGAAAAAGTCGCACGTTGGTAGGTACAATATCATGAACAACTTGTTACCGCGAGGACGCGACTTCCATCGGGAAAATCGGGAGGCTAATGTTAGACAAAACAATCTTCCAATTCGTTTCTGGCGACAGTACTTCCACAGAGGGAATACCATGAGGAATTCGCCAGCGGCTTAACAGAATTTTTAGGGAGAGATTCGCTTGGGAAAGGATATTTACTCCTAAATAACTGACCTAAAAAAAATTCCTTAACGTGCTGTAGTTCATAACTAATCCTACCAATATCTACTGGAGGTGTTAAACTCGCCGGTATACAGTCATAAAGGCGAGTTGTAAGTGACGGGGGGGAGGGGTGGGGGGTGCGCGTTTATTAAAACGGTGCGAATAAGGCAGAAGCCTTAACCTGAATGTCAGGGAGGCCCAAACCTCCCAGCAGATGGGGGCACGCCATGACCACATAACGCACGCGAAATACAGAGTTACACCAGATAAACCTGTCAGTTAAACGGTGCAACGTGCGGTGCATCATCGCAGGAAGTGGAAAGATTTGTGCAACAAAATAAGGCTTACTTAACACATACGTTTCCATGGCCCGGACCTTATGAGGGAGTGAGAGGGAGCGACGCTCGTGTTCAATGATTGCTCCCTGAATCTTATCCGTGACAGACTTCGAGTTTATCGTGGCCATCTTTAGCGGACAACTGTCAATTATAACACCCAACTATCGATATTGGGTGACCGAAGCCCATGGAATTTCAACAGCGTCAAATCCTCGCAACAGAGTAAGCGACATTTCCGGTCATTAACCCGCCTCCCGTAAGACGGCAAAAGGCATCCAAAACTTGCTTCAGCAGTGGTAAATCATCATGGGTACGGAGAAGAAGCATAACGTCATCAGCATATGCACGAACGGTAAACCTTTCACCCAACAGCGACCAGCCGCCCAAACGAGCAGCTACAGTTCGCAGTAATGGTTCCAGAAACAGCACGTAGAGCGACATAGATAATGGACTCCCTTGAAGGACTCCCTGGCACACCGCGATGGGGGAAGTAAGACGGCCATTTACGTCAATGGACGCCCGGACACCAGTGATTAGAGAGCTAAACAGCCGTCGTGCAGCATCGTTAAAACCAACAGTCGTCAATCCTCGCATAAGGAATCCATGATTAGCGCCGTCGAACGCTTGATGAAAATCAATAAAAAGCAAAGGGCTTGGCACGGGAATGGTGGAAGCAATCGAAATTATATCACGACATTCAGCAACGGGAGTCAAGAGAGTACGACCCGGAAGACAACTTTGATGGCTATTTACCCCTCGCCCCACTATTTTTAATCATAATTGAAGAGGGTTATCGGACGGACCTGATCCACACGCAAACGTCCCGGCTTTTTTGGGGATCAGGACAATTTTAGCAACCTTAAAGCTGGGCGAGAGAAAGCCTCCGTGAAATACTTCATTCACCGTGGAAGTTATCAGGGGCCAAAATCGAAGTTCTTTGGGAGCGCCATCGGGGTCAGGCGATTTGTAGGAGGGAAAACGAGTCACAATATCAAGTATATCATCACGATGGAATTCAGAGAAAAGCTCTTCCTGGAGAGCTGGCGTAACAACACTATCACGGAGGGAGGTGAAATCAACAGACGGTGGACCGTCTGAATGCACTATACTAAAGTTCGGAATAGTACTGGTAAAGTTCACGCATGATATCAGATTGGGAGGACCACTCACGCCCGTCTCGAGAACGAATGGTAGAAAGACACGTCCTTTGAGATCGCTTGTGAAGCCGGAGAAAACGATAGAGAGTGGTCAACTCATCATGTACGATTGAACGAGGCTGGGAACGCAATCGGACACCATCCATTTGCCTACGTTTGAGTTGTAGAATTTTCGCCTTCACACTCCGTAGCAGCTGAGGAGAGCTCCGCCTACCATCCTAAGGGAGCCATGGGTCTGATGATGGTTATGTAAAAATAACCGAAACCGGTTACCTATATCATTGAAACATAAATGGTGTGATCGAGACTGAACTTTAGTCAAAATATAGAACCGTATGAGTTATCTGTATACGCTGTAACTGTTCCTTGCACTTTTTTGAGATGGTTTTGACATCTTCGGAAAAGCCACTTTCGACTACGTTACGAGGTTTTGAAAATGGGACTCGGCCCGAAACTAGTCATCGAGCCAATAAAAAAAGTAAAATTTGCAACTGTGGACTGGTTTTTCATTCCACTTTTATTTTATTGTTCCAGGATTTCGTTTCGATAGTCTTACGCTGCCATCATCTGATCTTACGGAGCTTGTTATAAAATTGCCATGTTACATTACATGAAATCAAAGCATAAAGGATACTTACTCTCTGCGTGTACATGCCTTGATAAAAATCCAGTTGGTGACACGCGCACAGATGATGACATGGACACAGATGACAAAACGGACACAGTTGGTAAAATTCTGTCGTCCACACATGTTGCTGCCGAACATGATTCTCACAAGCTTGCCTCACAATACCACGCTGCCGGCGGAGTGTTAGCGACACCCCGCCAGCAGCGTTGTTTGTTTACTTTCTTATTTACAGCATTCTCCATTACACACTACTTGTAATACTAACTGTATGTATTTTGTGTGTGTGTGTGTGTGTGTGTGTGTGTGTGTTTATGTGTGTTTATGTGAATAGTGTAATGCTTGTGTCGTATGATGATGATGATGATGATGATGATGATGATGTTGATGAGACAAGGGAAGGGCTGAAACCCGGTGCTGGAACATAGCTCACTCCTCGCAAATGGCACCTCGGGGAACGCCAAACTTAACGACCCCATTTGGGGGACGAATCAACATCAACAGAGATGCCCTCGCCGGCCGCGGTGTGTGAATTCCTAAGGACGCCGACCGCGGTGGCCGAGCGGTTCTAGGCGCTTCAGTCCGGAACCGCGCGACTGCTACGGTCACAGGTTCGAGTCCTGCCTCGGGCATGGATGTGTGTGATGTCCTTAGGTTAGTTAGGTTTAAGTAGTTCTGAATTCTAGGGGACCGATGACCACAGATGTTAAGTCCCATAGTGCTGAGAGCCATTTGAAGAGATGCCCTCACTTCAAGAGACATTGCGAAGACGTTTGGCATTTAAATCAGGTTGTTGTTCCCAAGTCTGGTGATCAGGAGCTTTACGCCATCACCTCTCCTCCCCTTGCCGGGAAACACTGGCAGTGAAAATTCTCGCCACCACCAGGATTCGAACCGGCTTCCCCTCGAAGTGGAACACCACCGCAAAACGGGCGTTAGCTGGCAGCATAGTGTTGTGCGGAAAACTTGTGAGAATCGAGTTCGCCACCAACATATGTAGACGATACGAGCATTTTGTCAACTGTATGCATTTTATCAAACGGATTTTCATCGAGATACGTGTACGTGGGGAGCACCTGTTACAGCGATAAGTCAAGCGGCCACGCGCCTTCACGCCGGTCTGGAACGAGAGAGAATAGATGGTGCCAGAAGACGTCAGCCAATCTTACGCTGACTGACCCCTCTCCAGGACGACAACGCGACAGCAGGGGCCCCTATGCGAAGACGACGTAAGCGACGCGCTCGACTGGCCGTGGCCCAGTTGAAGAGCAGCCTCAAGACTTACGACTTGCATAGAAGCGTCAAAGCTCATTACTTTGCTCGTACTGCCTATGGAACACGGACTTAGTATTGTTTATACTGAAGAACATCGCTTATTTTGCATGTCGCCCATTGTCTGCGACGAATCTGTACAATTCACAAAGTTAAGTATTATAACCTTTTCCTTTTGTAATAAAACTCATTAATACGATTTGTTTAATGTTGTCTACGATCCGAGAAAGCAGGTTTCCTAGACACGCCATATTTGACGACTAGGCTGGAATTAACAGTACCTTTTATGCTTTGACTTCATTACATGTAACATGGCAATTTTATAACAAGTTCCAGAAAATCTGATGATGGCGCCATAAAACTGTTGAAACGGTCATCTTCGAACAACAAGAGTGTTTACAGTGCGATCGCGGCATACGAAGTGCGAGTTGGCGATACCATCTCTGGAAGGTCGCTTGAATTTGCACGCGCAAGACCCTGTTTGGCTAAATTCAACGATAATTAGCTCGGAAACCGGGCGAAATATCTAATTTTTCCCTTAGCAGTTACACTGCTGGCCACCGTAAATGCAACACCCTGAAGGAAGCATCCGAATCAAGTGAAATTTACACCATGAGTTTGCAGCGATGAGATATGCAATTGATTAGAATTTCAGCGCAAACGCACATCACGCGCGCCTGTGGCGCCACCTCATAGCGCCATTTAAGGCTTGGCGATTTCGACGAGTGTACGAAATGGTTCAAATGGCTCTGAGCACTATGCGACTTAACTTCTGAGGTTATCAGTCGCCTAGAACTTAGAACTAATTAAACCTAACTAACCTAAGGACATCACACACATCCATGCCCGAGGCAGGATTCGAACCTGCGACCGTAGCGGTCACGCGGTTCCAGACTGAAGCGCCTTTAACCGCACGGCCACACCGGCCGGCGACGAGTGTACGTTCGGCACGTGTGTTTACCTTGTGGTTGTTTCACAAGACGATCAGTTATGCCTCGTAGACAACAGCGAACATCTTTTGATCAAGTATCCGAGTTCGACAGAGGAAGGATAGTGGCTTACCGAGATTGTGGATTATCATACAGAGAAATCGCTAGTCGTGTTGGACGAAATCAAACAACTGTAATGCGGATATGTGACCGTTCGATGCAGGAGGGTAGGACGGACCGACGTGGTCGATCGCATTCACCTCGGTGCACCACTGCACGTGCTGATAGGCAAATTGTGCGCATGGCAGTGACGGATCGCTCAGTGACATCCCGAACCGTAGCAAAGCACATTGCGTCTGTAGCGCATCATCCAGTGTCTGCGCGTACCATTCGACGCCGTTTACAGCAGAGTGGTCTGTCCGCAAGACGTCCATTGCTTCGTCTACCATTGACGCAGAACCACAGACGTCTCCGTCGCCAATGGTGTGATGACAGACGGATGTGGACGGCAGACTGGAATGACGTTGTCTTTACTGACGAGGCACGCTTCTGTCTGCAGCACCACGATGGTCGGATTCGAGTGTGGAGACACCGTAGAGAGAGGATGCTGGACAGCTGCATTATGCACCGCCACACTGGTCTTGCACCGGGTGTTATGGTATGGGGCGGTATTGGATATTACTCTCGCACGCCTCTAGTACGCATTGCCGGTACTTTAAATAGCCGGCGCTACATATCCGAGGTGCTGGAGCCAGTTGTCCTTCCGTACCTTCAGAGCTCGGCCACAGCCATATTTCAACAGGATAATGCGCGACCACACGTGGCACGCATTGTCCAAAGGTTCTTCGTCAATAACCAGATTGAATTGCTTCCCTGGCCGGCTCGCTCTCCGGATCTTTCGCCGATAGAAAACATGTGGTCCATGGTTGCTCAACGAGTGACCCAGATTACATCGCCAGCTGCCACACCAGATGATCTTTGGCAACGTGTGGAAGCTGCTTGGGCTGCTGTACCCCAGGAACACATCCAACGTCTCTTTGACTCAATGCCGAGACGTGTGGCAGCGGTGATCTCCAACAATGGCGGCTACTCTGGCTACTGATTCTGGCAGGAACCACATGTCACAGACGTCTGTAAACGTAATCATTTGATACTTGGTCAACATGTTATCTACAAAATAAATTTTGTTGTGCTACCTCTTGTCTTTCTTGGTGTTGCATTTACGGTGGCCAGCAGTGTATTTCTCATCGCAACGTACCCAACAACGCCCTTGCGAGCTTTTCAGACTGTTCTTGACCACACTGCTGATAAAAGAAGCAGTGGAGGAAATTTGACAGTATTGGCAGGGACGCAGTATGCCCCTGTCCGGAATTTCGGGCCAAACCCTGCGCCACGGAGAGTTAAAAGCCGCCCTTGTTCCTCGTGCGTGCGGGCTCTGCAGTTGGCAGAGCTCCGTGGTCGCTCCGTGACATCTGCCCCCCCCCCCCCCCCCAGCATCCTTAACATAATGGATACATTGTCACGGGGTGATGGGGGAGCGGATGCTGCACCCCCAAATTCGCGGACCCCAGCACGGCCCGTGTAACACAGCGTCCGAGGGCAGATTTTGGGCAGGGGTGGCGACGCCTTTCAGTGCCCTCCTTTATGCTCTGCAAACATTAGTATGGACGGGGAACCGGGGCGGGTAGAACGTGGTGGTGGTGGTAGCGGACTGGGGTGGGGGTGGGGGGTAATCGTCTCCCCCCACCCCAACCACCAGCCCCCTCTCCCACCGCCGGATACTTTAAAGATTCGAACTCCTGCGTATATAACAATTCCAGTCACCTCACCTAATTAACAATCAACATCTACATCTACATGGTTACTCTGAAATACACATTTAAGGGCCTAGCACAGGGTTCATCGAACCACCTTCACAATAATTCTGTATTATTCCATTCTCGAAAAGCGAGCGGAAGAAAACGAACACCTATATCTTTCCGTGCGAGCTCTGATTTCCCTTATTTTATTATGATCACCGTTTCTTCCTATGGATGTCGGCGTCAACAAAATATTTCCGCACTCGCAGGAGAAAGTAAGTGATTAAAATTTCGAGAGAAGATCCCGCCGCAACGGGAAATACCCTCGTTTTAATTATTTCCACTCCAAAACCTGTTGCACGCCCGTGGAGCTCTCTTCCCTATTTCTCAATAATGCAAAACGTGCTGCCGTTTTCTGAACGTTCTCGATGAACTCCATTAATCCTATATGGCTGGGATCCTACACTGCACAACAGTGATCCAAAAGAGGATGAAGAAGCATAGTCTAGGCAATGTCTTCAGTAGATCTCTTGCATCTTCTAAGTGTTCTGCCAATGAAGCGCTGTCTTTGGTTCGCCTTCCCCACAACATTGCCAATTTTCGCACCATACAGATATCTTATCTAAATCGCTTTGCATTTGATTTTGATCTTCTTATGACTTTACTAGATGATAAACGACACCATCAGCTGCAAACAACCTAAGACTGCAGCTCAGATTGTTTCCTAAATCGTTTGTATAGATAAGGAACAGCAAAGGACGAATCCACTCGCATATCCGCGAATTACTAGGAACTGTGACCTCTCTGACAGGAAATCACGAATCCAGTCGGATAACTGAGACAATATTCCACAAGCAGGGAATTACACTCCTGGACATTAAAACTGCTACACCAAGAAGAAATGCAGATGATAAACGGGTATTCATTGGACAAATATATTATACTAGAACTGACATGTGATTACATTTTCACGCAATTTGGGTGCATAGATCCTGAGAAATCAGTACCCAGAACAACCACCTCTGGCCATAATAACGGCCTTGATACGCCTGGGCATTGAGCCAAACAGAGGTTGGATGGCGTGTACAGGTACAGCTGATGCAGCTTCAACACGATACCACAGTTCATCAAGAGTAGTGACTGGCGTATTGTGACGAGCCAGTTGCTCGGACACCATTGACCAGACGTTTTCAATTGGTGAGAGATCTGGAGAATGTGCTGGCCAGGGCAGCAGTCGAACATTTCCTGTATCCAGAAAGGCCGGTACAGGACCTGCAACATGCGGTCGTGAATTATCCTGCTGAAATGTAGGGTTTCGCAGGGATCGAATGAAGGGTAGAGCCACGGGTCGTAACACATCTGAAATGTAACGTCCACTGTTCAAAGTGCCGTCAATGCGAACAAGAGGTGACCGAGACGTGTAACCAATGGCACCCCATAGCATGACGCCGGGTGATACGCCAGTATGGCGATGACGAATACACGCTTCCAATGTGCGTTCACCGCGATGTCAAACACGGATGCGACCATCGTGATGCTGTAAACAGAACCTGGATTCATCCGAAATAACGACGTTTTGCCATTCGTGCACCCAGGTTCGTCGTCGAGTACACCATAGCAGGCGCTCCTGTCTGTGATGCAGCGTCAAGGGTAACCGCAGCCACGGTCTCCGAGCTGATAGTCCGTGCTGCTGCAAACGTCGTCGAACTGTTCGTGCAGATGGTTGCTGTCTTGCAAAAGTCCCCATCTGTTGAGTCAGGGATCGAGACGTGGCTGCACGATCCGTTACATCCATGTGGATAAGATGCCTGACATCTCGACTGCTAGTGATACGAGGCTGTTGGGACTTAGCACGGCGATCCGTATTACCCTCCTGAACCCACCGATTCCATATTCTGCTAACAGTCATTGGATATCGACCAACGCGAGCAGCAATGTCGCGGTACGATAAACCGCAATCGCGATAGGCTACAATCCGACCTTTATCAAAGTCGGAAATGTGATGGTACGCATTTCTCCTCCTTACATGAGGCATCACAACAACTTTTCACCAGGCAACGCCGGTCAACTGCTGTCTGTGTATGAGAAATCAGTTGGAAACTTTCCTCATGTCAGAACGCAGTAGGTGTCGCCACCGGCGCCAACCTTGTGCGAATGCTCTGAAAAGCTAATCATTTGCGTATCACAGCATCTTCTTCCTGTCGGTTAAATTTCGCGTCTGTAGCACGTCATCTTCGTGTTTAATGGCCAGTAGTGTAGTTTACAGGCCACTTGTCATCAGCCTTCTGGTAATCTAGAAATACGAAATGAATTTGAATCCCTAGTTGATAGCACACAACACTTCGTGAGAGTAAAGAGCTAGTTGTGTATCACAAGAACAACGTTTTCTAAATCCGTGTTCAGCGTGTGTCAATATTCTGGTCTCTTCGACGTAATTCATAGTGTTCAAACACAATATATGTTCCAAAATCCTGCTGCATTTCGACGTTAATGACATGGATCTGTAATTTACTGGATTACTCCTATTGCCTTTCTTGAATACTGGTGTGACCTGTGCAAGTTTCAGCCAAATGAGTTAACTTGTCATGTATTTGACGTTAATAATGTAAAATCTTTTTTATGATAGAAGTTGCAAAACCCGAGTTATGCTGATTTTATTAGTTTAGGATCCCGGATTAGTCACTCCTAGACTTATGAAAAAATGTAAACCAAAACTGAAAGTAAAGGAAGCTATGAACTTTTTTCCTCTCATGTTTTTGTGGGGATATGACCGAAAAATATGTTGAAAAGGTTTAAAATTATGTGTAACGTTTGTTGGAAGTCGCTAAGTGTTCTCATTCTCAAATATACAGGGTGTTTCACAAATCATGTCGCACGCCAGTAGAGGATGTACAGGGAACTTAGTAGATCAAGTTTTACATATGAGCCCACGTCCGGAAACGTCATCCAACGAAGATACAGAGCGCCAAAGTTATAGGTGCGGGTGCCTGTGAATGTGTGCACATACAGGAATATTACGTGATGATGTTACAAACTTTGTAAGATGGTGGAGAATGATAAATGTATCAATTGCATATACACCCTAAATTGCTTGCCCCCCTCCCCTGTCTCTGCTCATCACCTCGTCCTCCCTCCCTCTCTCTCTCTCTCTCTCTCTCTCTCTATCTATATATATATATATATATATATATATATATATATATATATATCCCCCAAACCCAACTCCCTGTGCATAACGTCCTCCACCATTTCTCTGACCATCTCCACCTCCCCTTCTCTATGTCCATTTCCGTCTCAATGTTCAGTAGAGTATCGTGTGAAAATTTAAAGTAAATTCGTCAGGATCTTTTCGAGATTTTTGGTAACAATGTTTCCTCTTTTTATTTATGTATGTAACATTTTACATAAATACGTAGCTTATGTCCGTCCCAATGTTCACTACACTATCATACAAAAATTGTAAGTAAATCGGTGAAGAAGTTTTCCAGATTTGTGGTTACAACGTTTTCCCTTTGTATTTACATATGTATTTATATTATATATATATAGCTATCAAACCATGTGTTTTGTTATGAAAACATGTGACAGCAGAACTGTCAAACTGAAAGCAAACAATTTTTTTTATTTCCAGTTGCCTACCAAAAATGCCATTACCACCTACAATTACGGACAAAAAATGGGGTCAACCAGATCGGTCGACGCCTTCTCAAGTGATGATGTTTCACAACTGATTTTAATTTCCTACTTTTCCGGTGGATTTTCCAAAAATTTTCTTTCCTCTAAACCTTGTCCTGACAAAAATCAATCAATTCTGACGAGCCATTCTTAACTGACGATATTTCACACATGTTGCAACTGATATTAATATCCGAATTTGCGTTGGATTTTCCATAATTTTCTTTCACATAAATCTTGTCCTGACGAACACAACAACAAAAAATCAACTAGATCGGTCAAGCAGTTCTCAAGTGATGATCTTTCATATATGTGGCAACTGGTTTTTAAGATATCTTGATAACTTATTGAGAAAATGGGTTATACAGACTCAAACAGAAGGTTGGGAATACGAGCAGAGGAGCATAAAGGCATTTGTGGGTGGAGGAAATAGATGAATCACGTGCAACAAGACATGCCCTGTAGCGGGAAACCGCAGCATAGTGTCAGATACGACAGCGCCTTGCTGGTACGCAGAAGAGGATAGTACAGGAGGCCGCACAGACACGGCACATACAGGGTGATTATAATTAAACTTTCGCTATGTGGGCCAATGTAGAACGAAAACTATTTATCCAATTTTATAGGAATGATATTTAGATAGTGCGCTGCAGGATTTACGTTGCTCGTAGTGTTAGTGTCATGACTTGCCGTTAGGTGCCGGTACTGGTACGCCGACGTAGGGTTGAAACACAAGCATCGGCGTGCATTACAGTTGCAGACAAACAACATGGGTTGGACAAGGTGCGCGGGGCTTTACTCCTAAAGTTGTTTTACCAAAACAACAGTAATAATGCTGCTGCTGTTCGTGAGTATCGATGCATCATAGGAATACGGAGAGGTCCTCTTTCCGCACCAGGGTAGAAGAAGACGATTCGGAAGTTCGAATTAAGTAGCGAACTGGGAAATGATCTGGGTGCTACATAAATAGTTGTAGTTACTGTTGCAACGGCTGAGAATGCCGGATGCAATGTGCGATCTTCAAGCAGTGCTCGAGCTGTCACGACAGCTGAACATTCCATGGTCCAACCCTTCGAAACGGCCGGCCGGAGTGGCCGAGCGGTTCTAGGCGCTACGGTCGCACGTTCGAATCCTGCCTCGGGCATGGTTGTGTGTGCTGTCCTTAGGTTAGTTAGGTTTAAGTAGTTCTAAGTTCTAGGGGACTGATGACCTCAGATGTTAAGTCCAATAGTGCTCAGAGCTATTTGAACCATTTTTGAACCTTCGAAACGTGCTGCGGACAATTGTCAAATGGTATCAGATGATCGTCACATTGAGCTACGTTTGTAGCCTGAAGCGTAAACACGGTACGCAATTAACAAATGTTGTTAACTCTCTTCCTCGCGTCCTTACAAATGTTTCCACAAAGTTTCATTTTCTTACGATCTCTCATTAGGTTTGGGGGGCCCTCTTAAATAGTGAAAGTTTAGCCCCTTACCGCATAATGTGCCAGATATGGCACATACCACTTTTCCCTTTGTCAATCTCATATCTGAGAATATATTTCCAAACTGCATGTTGGGACAGATATGGCATACAGTCAAGAGCAGCTGTGCAAGTAGTGTATACCATCTGTTGGGAGAGTAAGGAATTACGTGTTATGAATCTTCGCTTTGTGTTGCTAGCTGTTTACATCCAAGTTTGGTCACACAAACAGTTGCAATCAGGTACAGTAAACGATTGATTTCAGTGTTTATATTATTTGCAGAGGAAAAAGGACATCTGTGGACAGAGGTAAGTTTATATATTTGTTCATTAGAATACATATAATACTGAAAAATAGGTCTGTGACGGATATGGCACAACATGCAGTCCGGTCCAATCGAGTACGTGGTTGCATTTTACCTAAGGAGGCAGCAATGAAGATGAATGGTCGAGGCAGCATGGAGGAAATGATAGCAACAGTAGATGGTGTGCAACTGTCAGTAGCCTCCTGGTTTGATAATAAAGTAGTCAACACTTCGTCAACTTACATTGGATGCAAACCAGAAGCCCGCATCTCGTGGTCGTGCGGTAGCGTTCTCGCTTCCCACGCCCGGGTTCCCGGGTTCGATTCCCGGCGGGGTCAGGGATTTTCTCTGCCTCGTGATGGCTGGGTGTTGTGTGCTGTCCTTAGGTTAGTTACGTTTAATTAGTTCTAAGTTCTAGGGGACTGATGACCATAGATGTTAAGTCCTATAGTGCTCAGAGCCATTTGAACGATTTTTTTGCAAACCAGAAGGCGAGATCAAGAGGCTTTTCAGGGAGGAAAAAGAATACAAAATGGTACCTTGTCCACACTCTGTGATGATCTACAATGACTACATGGGGGGTGTTGATCTATTAGATTCTATGCTAGGATATTACAGAATTCAAGTCAGATCAAAGAAATGGTACTTGAAGATATTCTTTCATCTAGTTGACTTGGCTTGTATGAACAGCTGGCTGTTATGGAGAAGAAGAAATACGGACTACATGCCCCTTGTTGATTTCAAGGTCGCAGTAGCAGAGGCCCTCTGTAAAACTGGGAAATCCTTATCCAAGAAACGTGGTAGGCCAAGCAATGAAATACAAAAACAGCTTGACTGCAAGAAGAAGAGAGGCCCTACAGCAGATCTTCCACAGCGTCAGGTGCGACTGGATGGGATACATCACATGCCTATCTGGCTGGAAAACCGTGGTCGTTGCAAGTATCCAGAATGCAAGGGAAAATCCTATATAGCGTGTATGAAGTGCAGTACAACATTGTGCTTGAATACGGAGAGAAATTGCTTCATCAAGTTTCATAATGAATAGAGAAAAATGGAAACAGAATGTGTGTTATTTTCTCAAAATGTGTATAATGTAATGAATAGAAAGTGTAATTGCTTTACATAAATACAGTTCTGCTAGTTCATGTACGTATCTTACTGTGTATTTTCCACATTGTGCATCATCAATCCCAAAACTGGTATCACATGCTGTCCCATATATGGCACAAACCCTTTATTCTAACATAACCGCCCCTACATATGATTTAGAATTTTTTAAGCATTTTTTATGAAATCAGAACATGTAACATTTTTTTCAGAAAAATAAAAAAATCATGCAGTAAGGGGTTAATTATATGTTGGGGCGTGAAGTGAAGCGCCGGCACGCCAGTCGTGAACGAGACAGCAGAGAGAACTGTGAGGAAGACTTCAGCCAAATGCACGCTGACCGACCCCTCTTCACGACGACAACGCGACAGCAGCGGCCTCTGTGCGAAGAGAACATAAGCGCCCCAAGTCCACTGGTCGCGGTCCAGTCGAAAGGAAGCTTCAAGACTAGCGACCTGAATAAAAGCGTCAACTCTATTCGCTTGTATTAAGTAATAGAACCCAGTACGTTGTCCTCGATGGTGAGTGTTCATCGGAGGTGAGGGTATCATCTGGAGTGCCCCAGGGTAGGTCCGCTGTTGTTTTCTATCTACATAAATGATCTTTTGAATAGCGTGGATAGCAATGTGCGGCTGTTTGCTGATGATGCTGTGGTGCACGGGAAGGTGTCGTCGTTGAGTGACTGTAGGAGGATACAAGGTGACTTGGACAGGATTTGTGATCGGTGTAAAGGATGGCAGCTAACTCTAAATATAGATAAATGTAAATTAATGCAGATGAATAGGAAAAAGAATCCCGTAATGTTTGAAAACTCCATTAGTAGTGTAGCGCTTGACACAGTCACGTCGATTACATATTTGGGCGTAACATTGCAGAGCGATATGAAGTGGGACAAGCATGTAATGGCAGTTGTGGGGAAGGCGGATAGTCGTCTTCGGTTCATTGGTGGAATTTTGGGAAGATGTGTTTCATCTGTAAAGGAGACCGCTTATAAAACACTAATACGACCTATTCTTGAGTACTGCTCCAGCGTTTGGGTTCCCTATCAGGTCCGATTGAGGGAGGACATAGAAGCAATTCAGAGGCGGGCTGCTACATTTGTTACTGGTAGGTTTGATCATAGCGCGAGTGTTCCGGAAATGCTTCAGGAACTCGGGTGGGAGTCTCTGGAGGAAAGGAGGCGTTCTTTTCGTGAATCACTACTGAGGAAATTTAGAGAACCAGCATTTGAGGCTGACTGCAGTATAATTTTACTGCCGCCAACTTACATTTCGCGGAAAGACCATAAAGATAAGATAAGAGAGATTAGGGTTCGTACAGAGGCATATAGGCAGTCATTTTTCCCTCGTTCTGTTTGGGAGTGGAACAGAGAGAGAAGATGCTAGTTGTGGTACGAGGTACCCTCCGCTACGCACCGTATGTATGTAGATGTATGTAATTGTAGATGTAGATGAAGAACATTGCTTATTTTGCATGTCGCCCTTTGCTCGCGACACATCTGTGTAACACAAAGTATTGTAATTGCTCATTTTGTAATAAAACTCATTAATACTATTTGTTTGAATGTTTAGCGATCTGAGAAAGCAGATTTCCTAGACACCCTATATTCGACGGCTAGCCAGGATTTAACATTATATGTACTCCAGAATGAGATTTTCACTCTGCAGCGGAGTGTGCGCTGATATGAAACTTCCTGGCAGATTAAAACTGTGTCCCCGACCGAGACTCGAACTCGGGTCCCGAGTTCGAGTCTCGGTCGGGGACACAGTTTTAATCTGCCAGGAAGTTTCATATCAGCGCACACTCCGCTGCAGAGTGAAAATCTCATTCTGGAAACATCCCCCAGGCTGTGGCTAAGCCATGTCTCCGCAATATCCTTTCTTTCAGGAGTGCTAGTTCTGCAAGGTTCGCAGGAGAGCTTCTGTAAAGTTTGGAAGGTAGGAGACGAGGTACTGGCAGAAGTAAAGCTGTGAGTACCGGGCGTGAGTCGTGCTTCGGTAGCTCAGTTGGTAGAGCACTTGCCCGCGAAGGCAAAGGTCCCGAGTTCGAGTCTCGGTCGGGCACACAGTTTTAATCTGCCAGGAAGTTTCATATCAGCGCACACTCCGCTGCAGAGTGAAAATCTCATTCTGGAAACATCCCCCAGGCTGTGGCTAAGCCATGTCTCCGCAATATCCTTTCTTTCAGGAGTGCTAGTTCTGCAAGGTTCGCAGGAGAGCTTCTGCAAAGTTTGGAAGGTAGGAGACGAGATACTGGCAGAAGTAAAGCTGTGGGTACCGGGCGTGAGTCGTGCTTCGGTAGCTCAGTTGGTAGAGCACTTGCCCGCGAAAGGCAAAGGTCCCGAGTTCGAGTCTCGGTCGGGGACACAGTTTTAATCTGCCAGGAAGTTTCATTATATATACTTTGTATGTTTCTACACAAACAATTTTAACCGTATGAAGCTCAGTGATACCCGGTGTTTGGATATGAGGAGCAAGTGCAGCAATGATGAGAACATCTGCAAACTGTTGGGCCCACCACGTTAAGGTGACCGGATACAAAAACATGTTTTGTGACCCTTTGAAGGCAGCGCTAGTCACTATACGTAACGCGTCGGTCTGCGAGACACGCCACCGTCTATGCACTGATAAGGGAGGTTCAAGAAAACGTTTACAAAGTGACATGGCACATCGGGCATGCAACAAGGACCATTATTCGTTCAGCCGAGGCTACTAAATGGCATTGCAGTTATTTAGTCGCGTGCTACAAATGGACGCCCACCGCAGGAAAGGCTCACAGTTTTTTCCAGATGCATCGAGACACGCCTGACACCGACGCTGCAGTCAACGGCGCACCCTCTCAAAGATAAATGGTGTATCTCGAAGACATCTTGCTGTCGCAACAATTCTGCCCACTAGGCCCTCTGGCGACGTAACAGGTGTTTCATATACGAGATCCTACAGAGAACCCCACAGGAAAAAATCGATTGGGGACAGGTCTGGTGATCGTAATGGCTGTGCGACTGGCCCTTCGCGACTGCTCCAGCACCTGGGAAAGGCTGCCTGCACATGTGTGCTCACTTTTCTGCTGAAATGCGCGGAGGCTCCGTCGTGCTGAAATCAAGTGCGGCGACGAATAGGCATGGGAACATTATTCAGCAAGTCCGCCAGAATACGAGACAGGTGTGACCATCAAGTCGGTACACGAGATTGCACGGCCCAATTAAACTCTCTCTGACGCTGCCACCCGGCCCAATTAAACTATCTCTAACCCTGCCATCCGAAGCGTGACCGTAGCGCTCTCGTGACGGTTGCGAACCCCGATTCCTTATTGCATGCCCGATGTACCATGTCAGTTTGTAAACTTTTTTTTAACACCCAGTGTAATGATTCATTAGCGTCTTTAAGATTTATAAACAAAACTTCTACGAGTAAGGACTCTAACGAAATGTATAGCATTAGGTCTTAAAAAGGAGGTTGAATCATCTAGAACTTGGTTACCCTTTAAGATTAGTAACGTAATAGGAAGCAGTAGGTATGTTCCGGCGTAACAAGCGCAGGCACGAAGATCAAGAGCGATACAGCAGAGAGGGCTGTGAGACGACGTCAACCAATAGCACGCTTTCTAGGACGTCACCACGACGGGAGCGGCATTTACACGAAAAGAATAAAAGCGACGCGTCGCAACCCGCGGCCGCACTGGAAGAGCCGTGACTTGTGATCCATTTCAGTTACTTGCATGGAAATTGTGTATTTCGACGGACACTGATTATTTGCAAGTCGCCAACTGCTTGCGCCACCACCTCGTACATACACAATTTAAGTATTGTCAATTCAGTTACTGTAATAAACTACATTAATATAATTTGCTTGCCGGCCGCGGTGGCTAAGCGGTTCTAGACGCTTCAGTCCGGAACCGCGCGACTGCTACGGTCACAGGTTCGAATCCTGCCTCGGGCATGGATGTGTGGGATGTCCTTAGGCTTAAGTAGTTCTAAGTTCTAGGGGACTGATGACCACAGATGTTAAGTCCCATAGTGCTCAGAGCCATTTGAACCATTTTTATAATTTGCTTGTATGTTTTCTAGCTATCCGAGAAAACAACTTCCTAGGCACCCTATATTACAGGAGTGGGTGGATCCCACAAGGTGTTAGACAAGTAAATCAGTGCGAAGAACCAGGAAAAAATCAATACAATATCAAAGGTCTTGCAATTTGAAAGTAGGACAATGCGGTTCCATACGACCTATTAGTAACAAGCACTGTTAGAAATAGCTAACATCTAGGTATCGTTTGATAACTACTTGACGAAGATTAGCACATCTCTCACACATAGGGCAACAAGTGCATTTTCCCTTTCTTTTGAGGGGGGGGGGGGGGGGGGGGCCGCTACGGCAGAGTCAGTCTTCTGACTGGTTCCATGCGGCCTCTCCTGCGCTAACCTCTTCATCTCAGAATAGCACTTGCAACCTAAGTCCTCAGTACTTCCTGGATGTAACCCAATTGCTGTCTTCCTGTACAGTTTTTACCCTCTACAGATCCCTCTACTGCCACGAAAGTTATTCCCTGCCCACATTCCTTATCAATCCACGTGATTTTCAACATCCTTCTGTAGAATGAGATTTTCACTCTGCAGCAGAGTGTGCGCTGATATGAAACTTCTTGGCAGATTAAAACTGTGTGCCCGACCGAGACTCGAACTCGGGACCTTTGCCTTTCGCAAGCAAGTGCTCCACCATCTGAGCTACTCAAGCACGACTCACGAGCCGTTCTCACAGCTTCAGTTCTGTCAGTACCTCGTCTCCTGCCTTCCAAACTTCACAGAAGCTCTCCTGCGAACCTTGCAGAACTAGCACTCCTGAAAGAAAGGAGATTGCGGAGACTTAGCTTAGCCACAGCCTGGGGGATGTTTCCAGAATGAGATTTTCACTCTGCAGAGGATTGAGCGCTGATATGAAACTTCCTGGCAGATTAAAACTGTGTGCCGGACCGAGACTCGAACTCGTGATCTTTGCCTTTCGCGAAAGGCAAGGGTCCCGAGTTCGAGTCTCGGTCCGGCACACAGTTTTAATCTGGCAGGAAGTTTCATCCTTCTGTAGTACCACATCTCAAATTATTCTGTTCCCTTCTTTTCCAGTTTTCCCACAGTCCGTGTCTCACTCACGTACAATGCTTCGCTCCAAACATACATTCTCATAAATTTCTTCCTCAAATTGAGACGTATGCTTGATGCTAGTAGACTTCTTTAGGCCAGGAATTCCCTCTTTGTCAGCGTTAGTCTGCTTTTTACGTCCTCCTTACTACTTCTGTCATGTGTTATTTCGCTTCCAAAGTAACAGAATTCCTTCATTTCATTTACTTCGTTGTCACCAGTTTTGATGTTAAGCTTATCGCTATTCTCATTTCTGCTACTCTTCATTACTTCCGTCTTTCTTGGGTTTACCCTAATTCCATATTCTCTTTATCCCATTCAAAAGGTCCTGTAATTCTTCTTTCACTATCACTTAGATTCGCAATGTCATCAACCAAACTTATCATCGATATCGTTTCACCCTGAATCTTAATCTCAGCATTTTCAATAACAAATTAATAAAAACGTAAAGAAGTGAAGAGTAGGGAAAGGGGATCCGGGCACCTATCAGTGGATATATGGGGTGCGCCTCCCGTGCACTTTTATGACGGCCTGAGCTGTGTTGAGGGCACTTTCGATGAGGGATCTGAATGTCTGTGGAGGAATGGCATTCTGAAGAGCCGAAACCAGAGACAGTAGCGATGCTGGACGCCAGGGTTTGGAGCGAAGCCGACGTTCTGATTCATCCCACAGGCGTCCTTTTGGCTTCAGGTTGGGGCTCCAGGCAGGCCAGCCCATTTCAGATCGAAGCTGGACTGCTGGAATTGCTGCAGTATGATCCCAAATATTCTGCTGCCGTTCGTGAAGACTTTAGAGGGTTGTCACGACGTGCATTAGACTTGACCGCTCCCCACACAAAGCAATCGCACTCTGTTAGATCAGGTGACGCGGATGGCCAGCTAGGGCCGTGACCAGACTGATCTTTGTTAACAACTGTCAGGCGTGAAGATTGAAATGTGCTTCAAGGTTCGGCCGACTGTAGGGGCGGTTGCTCCATCCTGTTGGACGTATCTGTAGGTCGTTTCCTCTTCCGTTAATGCTGCCACAAATGGTTTCGATATGGTTTCCACTCGTCCAGGACGCTTTTATTTGCCCCACCCTGTACAAACAGAGACGATGGTCTAAAGGAAACAATAAATAACAAAATCTCCGTGTGAGCTCCAGTCTAATTTCATATTCGCAATAGTTTCGCAAGACGTACGTGGGAGATTGACTCTTCCACACTGATGCTTATAAATTAAGGATAATTACAGAGTGTGGTGCCACACAACGTGGCTCTACACAAAACTGGCGCTAATAGCACAGGCACATATGGAACACACACGACACAGATCTGTAAGTCCACGGTATTGGTGACAAGTTGAGAAAACCGCCCCGAAACACGTATTCTACAAAACGACACTGTTTCCTGCACATGTACCCCGACATCAATATGGGATATGATCACCGTGCACACGTACACAGGCCGCACAACGGGTTGGCATACTCTGGATCAGGTGGTCGAGCAGCTGCTGGGGTATAGCCTCCCATTCTTGCGCCAGTGCCTGTCGGAGCTCCTGAAGCGTCCTACGTGTTTGAAGACGTGTAGCGATACCTCGACCGAGAGCATCCCAGACGTGCTCGATGGGGTTTAGGTCTGGAGAACAGGCAGGCCACTCCATTTTTTCTGTTTCAAGGTACTCCTCCAGGATGGCAGCTCGGTGGGGCCATGCATTACCATCCATCAGGAGGAAGGTGTGGGACCCACTGCACCCCTGAAAAGGCGGACATACTGGTGCAAAATGACGTCCCAATACACCTAACCTGTTAAGAGTTCCTCTGTCAAAGACATGCAGAGGTGTACGTGCACCAATCATAATCCCACCCCACACCATCAAAACACGACCTCCATACTGGTCCCTTTCAAGGACATTAAGGGGTTGTTGGTTCCTGGTTCACGCCAGATGAAAACCTGGCGAGAATCACTGTTCAGACTATACCTGGACTCATCCGTGAACATAACCTGGGACCACTGTTCCGATGACAATGTACTATGTTCTTGACACCGGGCTTTACGGGTTCTCCTGTGTCCAGGGGTCAGTGGAATGCACCGTGTCTCTGTTCAGTCGTCTGTAGAATGTGTGTCTGGAGACAACTGTTCCAGTGGCTGCAGTAAGACCCCGAGGGAGGCTACCTGCAGCACTCCGTGGCCGTCTGCAGGCACTGATGGTGAGATATCGGCCTTCTGGTGGTGTTGTACACTGTGGACGTCCCGTACTGTAGCGCCTGGACACGTTTCCTGTCTGCTGGAATCGTTGCCATAATCTTGAGATCACACTTTGTGGCACACGGAGGGCCCATGCTACGGCCTGCTGTGTTTGACCAGCCTCCAGTCGTCTTAGTATTATACCCCTCATAACGCCATCAATATGTGTTCTTTGAGCCATTTTCAACACACAGTCACAATTAGCACGTCTGAAAACGTCTGCACACTTACTCGCTGCACCGTACTCTGACATGCACCAACACACCACTGTGCATGTGGTCATTTGCACCGCATGGTCATGCCCCGAGGTAATTTAAACCCGCAAACCGACCACCAGAGCGTTGTTTCACCATGTATCAGCATTATCCTTTATTTATGAGGATGAGTGTAGAAACGTATGCTATGGAAATTTTAGCAGTGATTCGTGCCGTGAAACACAATGCCTCTCTTGTAGCGTGTGCCACTGGGGCACCGTGACGCTTTCGTCGTGCATGTGACTACTTCTAGCGATTATTCTGCTCAGACATCTAGATCTTCGGATGAAGTTTTGTCAACATCGAAACCACCAGACGACCAAAAATAGCTAATTGTTCTACGCCCTCCCTGACGGTAATACGTCTTTCAGCAGGATAACTGCCCTTGCCTCAAAGCCAGAAAAACGCTGCAGTATTTTGAACAGCATGATAATATCTCGGCCACCAGATTCGCATGTTCTGGTCCGATATAACATATCTGCGACGCTACCGGGCAAGCTGATGCTGAATGTATTTTGGGACTGCCACGGTGAAGTGGCAACAAGTTACGCTCTACTACTGAAATCTCGTGACGAGGTGTCGGGGGTCTGTCAAGGCGAATCCTCGCGGGAGCTGTCCAAGGAGTGTTTTCGTTCCAAGACAAACCATTCTGCACGCCACAGAGCCACACACGCTGCTTATGTGGGCTACCAAATTTTGGCTCGTCCCTATGTCCTCCTGGCGTATCACCCACTAATTCGAATGAAGAAACCATTCCGTTACAGGTATTTTTAGTATGACGACGAAATTTGTTTACTAATAAATTTGTGTTTGAATAGGTTCTCCATGAGCAAAAACAATTTTCCTTCACTTTTCTACCCAGACAAGCTGAAGTTACAGCATTATCTGCCTTTTCCGTGTAGTAGGAAAAATTTCTTGTTTTTAAGTACTCACAAATTTGTAAACAGAAATTTCTTTTACGCAATCTTTTAACACATGGTGCGGTTTCTGTGGATGTTTGTTCTTTGCGTTACAGCTATTTCATTTCGCAGTTTGTCACTTGCAACCGCAGATGAGTTAACACAGAAAACATTTTTACCTCGAAAATTTACGGCTACAAAAGTTAGAGTCAATGTAGATTGATTCATACAAAGAAGAAGATAGCAACCAGCCACTATTAGTAAAGCTATTTATTTAAGTAAATAGCGCCGTAACCGGTTTCGAACTGACAAGTTCATCATCACATGGCTGTTCACAAGATTCACAAGATGCACTTTACATAATCGTCAGTTTTAGATTTTTATTCTCCTGCTGTAGCGAAATATTGTTGGTGTGTTGGTGCGCTACGGTAGAAAACAATGTTAGAAGCGCCCTATGTGAACATAACTAACCTCCAAACGATGTAATACAGAGTAAACAAATATGTGAGGTTAAGTGGTTATAGTACTTACATCGAAAATTCCGCGAAATTTTGTTGCAAGATTGTATTTTTGAAATATTGAAAAGTATATGCAGCACTTATACGATTTGCATATTACCATATTGTGCAAAGCACTACACGCAAACGCATATACACACACCAAAAAGTATTTGCCACATGTGAATTGACACAAAGGTTGCGGTTTCACAAATACAATAGTGCCAGAGATGTTCTCTCTCAGAGATGTGATATTCAAATCATATAAGTGCTGCATATACTTTGCAATATTTCAAAAATGCAATCCTGCAACAAACTTTCGTGGAATTTTCGATGTAAGTACTATAACCACTTAACCTCACATAATTGTTTACTCCGTATTACATCGTTTGGAGGGTAGTTATGGTCGTTCACATAGGGCGCTTTTCTACCGTAGGACACTAACACAACAAGAATGTTTCCCTACAGTGGGAGAATAAAAATCTAAAACTGACGATTATGTAAAGTGCATCTTGTGAATAGACGTCTGATGATGAAAATGTCAGTTCGAAACCGGTTACGGCGCTATTGTCTTGAATAAATAGCAGTATTAATAGTGGCTGGCTGGTGTCTTCTTCTTTGTAAGAATCAGCCTACATTAATTGTACACAGCCACGGTCTCACCATGTCAGTTTTAGACAAAATAGAATGTCAGTGTGTTGCAATTAAACGTATTTTATTCTCCATGAAAGACTGTGCGTGAAACCAAGCTGACAAACAGTCAAATGTGTTCTGAACGGCAATCTGGAATCTTGTTTTGGCCTTAGACTTTGAAAGGTGTCTGTCTGTCTGTCTCTCTCTCTCTCTCTCTCTCTCTCTCTCTCTCTCTCTCTCACACACACACACACACACACACACACACACTTTCATGTAAAGTAAAATAAGTTAAACTGGAACACACTAACATTTCCACACAAATTTCTGATTAAAAATATCTCTGTATAAAGTTTCTTATACCTGCAAACAAATGCAAATAAACTGTTAAAGAAAAACAAACAAAAAGAAAATATTCATTCATTTCTTGCTCTTTAGCCTGGCCAAATACGCCACAGAAACTGCAGCACGTGTTAACATTTCAAATTAATGAACACTTCACTTAAAAACTGATATTCTATATGTACAGACAGAAACAAGCAATTTTTCCTGATATTTAAGAGAAAGAAAAAAAGCCCACTGACGATGCTATAAATTTCAGCGAAATATTTCCGGGTGAAAAAGAAGGAAAGCAAAGGAAGAAATTTTGTCAAAATGCGGATTTCTGCAAGCAAGGTCTTAGCTAAGTCAGCCTCCTTTGGGAAAATAGTGTCGCACTGAAGTGTTAACATATAGCGAAGTACTGGCACCGTCACCAAGTCTCATAGTGGCAACTTGATTTTTTCGAGGTGATAATCAAAACTTGTTTTAGTAAGGTGCTGAACTTTGTTGTATCTGATCACATTCATGGATAATGAGAGGTTGTGTACCAATGGACAAGTAGCTGCCAAGACGGAAACATCGATAGTCTCAAAACGGATGATTTTGACGTGCATCTTTGTTACTTGCTCTTCTGCCAATTAGGGAGTGCTAGCCACTGGAGCAGTGCAAGCCAATTCCAACGGCTGTCTGCCCCATACCACACCGCGTGAGCCACAAAGGCCAGTGTGTGTGTGTGTGTGTGTGTGCGTGTGAGGAGAAATGCAGCAACTGCGCACTTGAGAGCAGTGCAGTGAGTGTACGTGTGTAAAGGAAAGTTGTACCGCGAGACAATGGCGTTCCCGCGTGAGCGCGTCAGAGGTGCGAAAAAAGAAAAAGGAAAAAGCGGCGTGGAGGCGAGGAGAGTAGAGCTTAAAGCGGACGTGCGCGGCGCTGCGCTGTGCCGCCACCACTTCGATCGATTCACCGGTCGCCGCGACGCCACCCGACGCTGCCGCTGTCGAGCAAAACAAACCGCGCCTTCGTTCTCGGAGCCCCGTATCGCACAGACCGCGCCGGAGTGTACATCTATCTGTCCCATTTGACAGGGAACACTAGCGGTGTCCCATCCGACTGGCGTCATTCTAGCGATATGTCGCATTTGACTGAAATCGTTCTAGCGACGTGTC
Source organism: Schistocerca nitens (assembly GCF_023898315.1). Classification (NCBI taxonomy): domain Eukaryota; kingdom Metazoa; phylum Arthropoda; class Insecta; order Orthoptera; family Acrididae; genus Schistocerca; species Schistocerca nitens. The sequence continues at coordinate 131,260,770 of NC_064624.1, read as the reverse complement.
ACATGTGACTGACATCGTTCTAGTGACGTCACCTACTTGCCTGGCGTCATTCAGCAACGAGCCCCATTTAACTGGCATCAACCTAACGATGATAGACACACGCACGTATAACACGAACACGCTAACGCGCCGGTTCCAGGATTCGGGGATGAGAGCCTGCCCTGAATCGAACCCACCTCATGGACTGAAGACAAGTGCTGGTGAGCTGTCCTGCCTGAATGAGGTCTTCAGGTAGTTCCACTCATCTAACTAGGTGAATACCGGGCTGATACCCACTTCCCACCTCAGACACAAGACGCTCTCATACTGGAACTTGATAGTAAGGAGACAAGATACACAGACCCTGTCCCACTGGGAGCGGAAGGGCATCCACTGACCAACCGTCACTAACATTGCCGAAACCCATATAATAATGCCGACTCCGTATAGAAACAGTAAAGGCGGCGAGGAAGACGTCGGCGAGGAGGAGGTAGAAGAAGAAGCAGAAAAGAAAGAAGATTATAGCGACGACACAGGCCACAAATAGGGAAAATAACAGACATGAAAGTGTTAGACAAAGGACTGTGGGAAAGAGAAGCTCGGAAACGAACAACCTACTAGGCTGTTCGCATTCTACTGACTGCAGAATCTGTGGAAATTTGATGGGCAATTTATTTATTTAATCGTGTCTGAGCTACATCTGTAATTAATTAATACGCTATATATGCTAGATTACAAATACAAGTAAATGATAGTTATTCATTCATATATACATTCATGATCTTCACATATTGTAAGTCGTCATTATTGTCTAAAGCGAGGCTCATATCTCTCTCCAGTGTTCGGCACACTTCACTGCGGCGTCGCTGGCCAACCACAGGTCTTGGAAAGTGCATGGGGCCAGCAAAGATGGACAGGTCAGCAGGTGTGTCACGGTTTGTTTTCCTCCACATTGGCAGGGCTCTTCTTCGGCGTATCCCCACTTGATCAGGTTATCCTGTGATCTTCCCATTTGACATCTAAGTCTATTTAGGCTCTTCCAGACTCTCCATTCCAATTGTGATCCAGCAGGAAGTTTTTCTTTAATGTTCCAACTTTTCAGACTGTCTTTATCCAATTTCTGTTTCCACATTGATTCTCTAGTTGTAGACTGACTTTCGGTTAGTGGACATTCAACTTTTATGAAGTCTTTCCTAGATTTAAGTCTTGCCTCCGCTGGCTGATGTGCGTACAGGGGATGTCTTCTATATTCGCACTGCCTGCTTCGTTCGGCCATCGCCAATGTTTGCCGTCTGATCTGTGGGGGGGCTATTCCAGAACACATATAAAGGAGATCACGGTTTGTAGGCTTCAGGCATCCCGTGATTAATTGACATGAGGCATTCAGTGCTGCGTCTAGCTTCTGAGCATGTGTCGATCTTCTCCAGACAGGGCATGCATATTCAGCTGGAGCAAAGCACAATGCCAGGGATGATGCACGTAGAATTTCAGGGTTTGCTCCCCAGTGTGAGTTGGTAAGTTTACGAATTATGCCGTTCCGTGTGTTGACTTTCGCTCTAGTTTTCTCTACGTGTTTCTTGTAAGACAATGTTCGATCTAACGTGACTCCAAGATAAACTGGGTTTGGGCAGTGTTGAAGTTTAACTGACTTCCATTCCAATTGTAATTCCCTGTTTGCTTCTTTGTTGTTTAGATGAAATAAACAAGTCTGCGTCTTTGCTGGATTAGGTCGAAGCTGGTTCCCGTTGTAATATTCAGTTAGTTCTTCTAAGCCATCTGTTAGGTTTCTCTCAATCTGTTTGATAAATCTAGATTGGCATGCAATGGCTACATCATCAGCATAGATAAAGCTTCTTGTCGTCGGTCCAACTGGTTGGTCATTTGTATACAGATTAAAAAGTAGGGGGGACAAAACACTACCTTGTGGGAGCCCGTTCTTCTGGTTCCTCCAGCGACTTCTTTGTTCTTGAAATTCCACATAGTATCTTCTGTTGGAGATCAGTGATCTCACAACTTCAGTAAGGTGGTAGTTTCCCGTCATGATGGGCAATGAACCACGAGTAGGCGACAAGGTGTTGGACGTCGATGCCTCATCACAGAATGCGATAGTCGGAGGCTTTCACACTCTGTAAGGAAAGATAGGCGGCGATCTGGGGCAGATTTAATGGCAGTGTACAATGGTGGTGTAAGCACAAGCGTTTCGAACCACGCCGATTAATGCATGTTATTGAACATGGTGCTCTGCAGCAGACAAGCCCTGTCTATGTGATGACCCAAAGACCTCGTCAATTATGATTGCAGTAGGCATGAAGTAATTGAGATTGGAACGTAGATCAATAGAAACATGTTGCCTGGTCTTTGGCTCACTTTTATTGTATCACCAGGTCGGTACTCATGTAGGAAATGTCGTTATCCACCCAAATACCTGTTCTAGAGGAACTCAGCTGACAGAGAAAGCAGTATGTTGTGGGGGACATTCACCTGGGCTTCCATGAGTCCTGTAGCACTAATCGAATGCACCACGACAACAGTGGAGTATGTGATCATTACTATGGCTCAAATGGTTCAAATGGCTCTGAGCACTATGCGACTTAACTTCTGAGGTCACCAGTCGCCTGGAACTTAGAACTAATTAAACCTAACTAACCTAAGGGCATCACACACATCCATGCTCGAGGCAGGATTCGAACCTGCGACCGTAGTGTCATTACTATGGACCGCCAGCATGCTTTCATGCTCAATGTCTTCTCCGAGTACAATGCATCTTCCACCAGAATAGATGTCTGTATCACCTCTTTGAGGAACGTGAAAGCAACGTGATGTCTCGGTCACCAAATCTGACTGGTCTGAACACGATGGAGGACATCTGGAACACTTTCTGACACCAGCTATGGATCCACAAACCAATGGCTCGCAATTTCAGGGAACTGCATGATGTGAGCGTAGATATCTGGAGCCAAATACCCCCAGAAACTTACAAGACTTGTCCCGTCCCTGCCACGCAGAATCACTGCTGCATTGTATTCTATAGTTGAACCAAGACGCTGTTAAACAGGTACTCATAACGATCTGGCTCACAGTGTATGAGACACGGAATTAAAAAGTGCCTTGTTCAGCACTGCACGCTACACACAGGCATTGGCCTGCCGTAAATACAACAAGACATTTTTCAATTGTAGAATATTTCTTTTTCAGCCAAATCGGGAGCCACGACTTCAGCATACTAATGATTGTATTAAAAGCACTCTCGAACATCATTACACTTCAAACTAACCAAAGAAAATACTAGCATCTCCTTAACTCACTGGTCTCTTTGGAGTGCAGACGATCGCTACCAGATGATCACGCGACCCTCTACCACTCACGCAAATCACGACAGTGAAGTGGTGTGTATGGAACAGTCGGTTGTACAGAACTAGTGCAATAAGATGGGTCGACATGAAGCTATGACAGAATTCCAGGAAGGAGCTATCGCCTTTGAACGTGTCCGTGAACAACTGTGAATGAAGTTTTTTGGTGTACCTGTGTTGACTATCAAACGTGTCTACGTGGAAAGATGGCACCACTCAGGCGTAAGAAAACTAGTCGTAAATACACTCCTGGAAATGGAAAAAAGAACACATTGACACCGGTGTGTCAGACCCACCATACTTGCTCCGGACACTGCGAGAGGGCTGTACAAGCAATGATCACACGCACGGCACAGCGGACACACCAGGAACCGCGGTGTTGGCCGTCGAATGGCGCTAGCTGCGCAGCATTTGTGCACCGCCGCCGTCAGTGTCAGCCAGTTTGCCGTGGCATACGGAGCTCCATCGCAGTCTTTAACACTGGTAGCATGCCGCGACAGCGTGGACGTGAACCGTATGTGCAGTTGACGGACTTTGAGCGAGGGCGTATAGTGGGCATGCGGGAGGCCGGATGGACGTACCGCCGAATTGCTCAACACGTGGGGCGTGAGGTCTCCACAGTACATCGATGTTGTCGCCAGTGGTCGGCGGAAGGTGCACGTGCCCGTCGACCTGGGACCGGACCGCAGCGACGCACGGATGCACGCCAAGACCGTAGGATCCTACGCAGTGCCGTAGGGGACCGCACCGCCACTTCCCAGCAAATTAGGGACACTGTTGCTCCTGGGGTATCGGCGAGGACCATTCGCAACCGTCTCCATGAAGCTGGGCTACGGTCCCGCACACCGTTAGGCCGTCTTCCGCTCACGCCCCAACATCGTGCAGCCCGCCTCCAGTGGTGTCGCGACAGGCGTGAATGGAGGGACGAATGGAGACGTGTCGTCTTCAGCGATGAGAGTCGCTTCTGCCTCGGTGCCAATGATGGTCGTATGCGTGTTTGGCGCCGTGCAGGTGAGCGCCACAATCGGGACTGCATACGACCGAGGCACACAGGGCCAACACCCGGCATCATGGTGTGGGGAGCGATCTCCTACACTGGCCGTACACCACTGGTGATCGTCGAGGGGACACTGAATAGTGCACGGTACATCCAAACCGTCATCGAACCCATCGTTCTACCATTCCTAGACCGGCAAGGGAACTTGCTGTTCCAACAGGACAATGCACGTCCGCATGTATCCCGTGCCACCCAACGTGCTCTAGAAGGTGTAAGTCAACTACCCTGGCCAGCAAGATCTCCGGATCTGTCCCCCATTGAGCATGTTTGGGACTGGATGAAGCGTCGTCTCACGCGGTCTGCACGTCCAGCACGATCGCTGGTCCAACTGAGGCGCCAGGTGGAAATGGCATGGCAAGCCGTTCCACAGGACTACATCCAGCATCTCTACGATCGTCTCCATGGGAGAATAGCAGCCTGCATTGCTGCGAAAGGTGGATATACACTGTACTAGTGCCGACATTGTGCATGCTCTGTTGCCTGTGTCTATGTTCCTGTGGTTCTGTCAGTGTGATCATGTGATGTATCTGACCCCAGGAATGTGTCAATAAAGTTTCCCCTTCCTGGGACAATGAATTCACGGTGTTCTTATTTCAATTTCCAGGAGTGTAGATCCGAACTGGTAGGGACCAGAGAAGAATATTACGCATTGTCAATAGCAGTTGGTTTCAGTCCCGACAGAAATTGATGCTGTCAGTGAATGGAGATCTATATTAAACAATTTGAGGAGCGAAACACTACGAAGAGAACTGCATGAAATGGACATATGGCAGAGGGGAAATCGGGCATTTTTCACAGCAGCAAATAAAGATGCTTGTCATCAGTGGCTCACACAGCTCGCCATTTTGCTTGTTTTCATATGATGCAAAGAGTCGACTGCGCCGAAGACCCAGTGAATCGTATTAACCCACAATGTGTGGAGAGAGTACATTCTCTGACCAAAGTATCGGGATACCACTATATAATGCAGAACTAACCTCTAATAACGTGAGAGACGCATACACCAGGATAAAAGGATGTGGGGAAGATTGTGCTATCACTAGGGAAGCAGTAAATGGAAAATTGGTCGGTCAGGAGATCTCAGTGTCTCAAAGGGTAGACATTCGATATCACACGAGCAACAAATCTATCAAGGACAACCCAAGTCGACTGTCCTCCCCAACACAAACTTCAGTTCATATCTTCAGCATTCTTCCTCCCTTACATTGTCACCATTGCCAGGGCTCTCCGGCATTGGAATAGCACCGCAGCGTTGGATGTAATGTGGAAGTCCTGTACGATAGGTGATCTTATAATTAAATTTTCCCCGAGACATTTAACCCTCATCTTTATCTACGATAGTGATGGAAACAGAGGAAACCAATTACAATTTGTGCCACGTTCGGGACTCGAACCCAGGTCTTCTTGTTTACTAAGCAAAAATGGTAAACCATTACAGCACTGCAGCACTATAGTGAACATGACTGCACGAACCACCCAGGCCGAGTGCCCTCCCCAACACATATTTCAGTTCGTATCTTCCCCTTATTTTCCTCCTTACATTGTCACTATCGTACAAGACTTCCCCATTACGTCCAACGCTGGGGTGTTATTCCTTTGCTGGAGAGCCCTAGCAATAGTGACAATGTAAGGAGGAAAGTATGCTGAAGTTTGTGTCGGGGAAGGCACTCGACCTGCGTAGTTCGTCCAGCAATGTTGACAATAGTGCTGCGGTAGTGTACCGGTTATCATTTCTGCCTAGTAAACAAGGAGACCTGGGTTCGAGTCGCAGCCGTGGCTCTATCAAGGACAGTTCATCCCTTCTGAAGCTGATAAATTGGCTATTGGTGGTATGGTGGCGAAGTGGAATCACTATATATATATATATATATATATATATATATATATATATATAGGGTGTTTCAAAAATGACCGGTATATTTGAAACGGCAATAAAAACTAAACGAGCAGCGATAGAAATACACCGTTTGTTGCAATATGCTTGGGACAACAATACATTTTCAGGCGGTCAAACTTTCGAAATTACAGTAGTTACAATTCTCAATAACAGATGGCGCTGCAAGTGATGTGAAAGATATGGAAGACAACGCAGTCTGTGGGTGCGCCATTCTGTACGTCGTCTTTCTGCTGTAAGCGTGTGCTGTTCACAACATGCAAGTGTGCTGTAGACAACATGGTTCATTCCTTAGAACAGAGGATTTTTCTGGTGTTGGAATTCCACCGCCTAGAACACAGTGTTGTTGCAACAAGACGAAGTTTTCAACGGAGGTTTAATGTAACCAAAGGGCCGAAAAGCGATACAATAAAGGATCTGTTTGAAAAATTTCAACGGACTGGGAACGTGACGGATGAACGTGCTGGAAAGGTAGGGCGACCGCGTACGGCAACCACAGAGGGCAACGCGCAGCTAGTGCAGCAGGTGATCCGACAGCGGCCTCGGGTTTCCGTTCGCCGTGTTGCAGCTGCGGTCCAAATGACGCCAACGTCCACGTATCGTCTCGTGCGCCAGAGTTTACACCTCTATCCGTACAAAATTCAAACGCGGCAACCCCTCAGCGCCGCTACCATTGCTGCACGAGAGACATTCGCTAACGATATAGTGCACAGGATTGATGACGACGATATGCATGTGGGCAGCATTTGGTTTACTGACGAAGCTTATTTTTACCTGGACGGCTTCGTCAATAAACAGAACTGGCGCATATGGGGAACCGAAAAGCCCCACGTTGCAGTCCCATCGTCCCTGCATCCTCAAAAAGTACTGGTCTGGGCCGCCATTTCTTCCAAAGGAATCATTGGCCCATTTTTCAGATCCGAAACGATTACTGCATCACGCTATCTGGACATTCTTCGTGAATTTGTGGCGGTACAAACTGACTTAGACGACACTGCGAACACCTCGTGGTTTATGCAAGATGGTGCCCGGCCACATCGCACGGCCGACGTCTTTAATTTCCTGAATGAATATTTCGATGATCGTGTGATTGCTTTGGGCTATCCGAAACATACAGGAGGCGGCGTGGATTGGCCTCCCTATTCGCCAGACATGAACCCCTGTGACTTCTTTCTGTGGGGACACTTGAAAGACCAGGTGTACCGCCAGAATCCAGAAACAATTGAACAGCTGAAGCAGTACATCTCATCTGCATGTGAAGCCATTCCGCCAGACACGTTGTCAAAGGTTTCGGGTAATTTCATTCAGAGACTACGCCATATTATTGCTACGCATGGTGGATATGTGGAAAATATCGTACTATAGAGTTTCCCCAGACCGCAGCGCCATCTGTTGTTGAAAATTGTAACTACTGTAATTTCGAAAGTTTGTCTGCCTGAAAATGTACTGTTGTCCCAAGCATATTGCAACAAACGGTGTATTTCTATCGCTGCTCGTTTAGTTTTTATTGCCGTTTCAAATATACCGGTCATTTTTGAAACTCCCTGTATATCGTGTGACGAGGGCCTCCCGTCGGGTAGATCGTTCGCCTGGTGCAAGTCTTTCGATTTGACGCCATTTCGGCGACTTGAGCGGGATGAAATGATGATGATTAGGACAACACAACACCCAGTCCCTGAGCGGTGAAAATCTTTGGATTGACAGTCTGTCGCACCGACCACTCAGCCACCGGGGGCGGACAGTGGAACCACTAAGGAACAAAAAATGGTTCAAATGGCTCTGAGCACTATGGGACTTAACTGCTGAAGTCATCAGTCCCCTAGAACTTAGAACTACTTAAACCTAACTAACCTAAGGACATCACACACATCCATGCCCGAGGCAGGATTCGAACCTGCGACCGTAGCGCTCGCGCAGTTCCAGACTGTAGCGCCTAGAACCGCTCGGCCACTCGGCCGGCAAGGAACAACCACAGCTAAACGGGGACCAGGTAGACCTCTCCTACTAATGGAGAGGGAATGCCGAGCATTGTGCAGGGTGGCTGTAAGAAATCGCATGAAATACGTGGAAGGAATCACTCGTAAGTTCCAAAGTGCTACCAGCAGACCACATAGCACAATGCCTGTGCGTAGGAAGTAAAAAGGAATGGGGTACAATGGTCGAGAGCTCCTCATAAGCCACTCATTTCTGTAGCCAATGTTAAGTGATACTTTAGGAGGTGTAAATACAGACACCACTGGTCAGTGCGTAACTGGAAGCGATTTGGAATGAATCGCGAATCTCTTGCCCAACGTAAAGTCCCGAACGACTGGAAAAAAGCGCAGGTGACGCCTGTATGTAAGAAGGGTAGAGGGACGGATCCTCAAAACTACAGACCAATATCCTTAACATCGGTTTGTTGCAGGATAATCGAACATATTCTCAGTTCGAATATAACGAATTTCCTTGAGACAGAAAAGTTGCTGTCCATGCATCAGCACGGCTTTAGAAAGCATCGCTCCTGCGAAACGCAACTCGTCCTCTTTTTCACATGATATCTTGCGAACCATGGATGAAGGGTATCATATTCCTTGACTTCCGGAAAGCGTTTGACTCGGTGCCCCACTGCAGACTCCTAACTAAGGTACGAGCATATGGGATTAGTTCCCAAATATGTGAGTGGCTCGAAGACTTCTTAAGTAATGGAACCCAGTACGTTGTCCTGGATGGTGAGTGTCCATCGGAGGTGAGGGTATCATCTGGAGTGCCCCAGGGAAGTGTGGTAGGTCCGCTGTTGTTTTCTATCTACATAAATGGTCTTTTGGATAGGGTGGATAGCAATGTGCGGCTGTTTGCTGATGATGCTGTGGTGTACGGGAAGGTGTCGTCGTTGAGGGACGGTAGGAGGATACAAGATGACTTGGACAGGACTTGTGATTGGTATAAAGATTGGCAGCTAACTCTAAATATAGATAAATGTTGGTTGGTTGGGTTGGTTGGTTTGGGAAAGGAGACCAGACAGCGAGGTCATCGGTCTCATCGGATTAGGGAAGGATGGGGAAGGAAGTCGGCCGTGCCCTTCGAAAGGAACTATCCCGGCATTTGCCTGGAGCGATTTAGGGAAATCACGGAAAACCTAAATCAGGATGGCCGGACGCGGGATTGAACCGTCGTCCTCACGAATGCGAGTCCAGTGTCTAACCACTGCGCCACCTCGCTCGGTAGATAAATGTAAATTAATGCAGATGAATAGGAAAAAGAATCCCGTAATGTTTGAAAACTCCATTAGTAGTGTAGCGCTTGACACAGTCACGTCGATTACATATTTGGGCGTAACATTGCAGAGTGATATGAAGTGGGACAAGCATGTGATGGCAGTTCTGGGGAAGGTGGATAGTCGTCTTCGGTTCATCGGTAGAATTTTGGGACGAAGTGGTTCATCTGTAAAGGAGACTGCTTACAAAACACTAACACGACCCATTCTTGAGTACTGCTCGAGCGTTTGGGATCCCTATCAGGTCGGATTGAGGGAGGACATAGAAGCAATTCAGAGGCGGGCTGCTAGATTTGTTACTGGTAGGTTTGATAATCACGCGAGTGTTACGGAAATGCTTCAGGAACTCGGGTGGGAGTCTCTGGAGGAAAGGAGGCGCTCTTTTCGTGAATCGCTACTGAGGAAATTTAGAGAACCAGCATTTGAGGCTGACTGCAGTACAATTTTACTGCCGCCAACTTATATTTCGCGGAAAGACCACAAAGATAAGATAAGAGAGATTAGGGCTCGTACAGAGGCATATAGACAGTCATTTTTCCCTCGTTCTGTTTGGGAGTGGAACAGGGAGAGAAGATGCTAGTTGTGGTACGAGGCAGCCTCCACCACGCACCGTATGGTGGATTGCGGAGTATGGATGTAGATGTAGATGTAGGAATCACGCTATATCCTTTGACAATCCGAAGGAAAGATTTGGGTTTATCGAATGCGTGGGTGCATGTAATGCCAACAGTAAAGTAGGGAGAAAGTGGTATTACGACAAGAGCGTGTTTTTCGTCGTTAGGCTGGGGTCCCTTATACCATTTAAAAAAGCTTTAAATACGGGAGATATGACAGAATTTCACAGCATTGTGTACTGCGTACAGGGGAGGAAAATTCAGAGACGGAAATTGTTTGTATCAACATAACAATGCATCCTGTCGTAAACCAGAATCTGTGGGGCTATGGTTTGTGGTCAGTAATATTCCTGAAATGGACCGGCCTACCGAGAGTTCAGATCTGGAACCAATCAAACACATATGGGTTGAGTTAGAAGATGGACTTCGCTCCTGATACCAGTAACCAACGTCACTAACTTCCCTAATTTCAGCTCTCGGAAAAAAAAAAAAAGAATGTGCTGCCATTCCGCCACAGGAGTTCAGACACCTCGCTCGAAAGTGTCCCAAGCAGAGCTGCCGGCGTTGTAAAAGTGAAGGGTGAACACACCCTATGTAAACATCCAGTAATAGGTGACTGGATACTTTTGATAATGATAGTGTTCTTCTGGCAGGATGCGGTTCAGTGATGATTTGGGGGTGTTCTCTTGACTATAGCTTGGGCCCAGTCACTCCAGGTTACTGGGAACATGAACTACGCTAATTCAGCATCCTCTGTTGCCATTTGTTCTACTGTATTAGGGTGAGTATGCTGCGGATATTCTCGTCTTTCAATATGGCAGAAATCTTCTTCTATGAACACTCCGCACCCTATCTGACCTCGTCTGACCCGCAAAATAGACCTGTAGTGTCGGCAGACTTGCCAACACTACGCACACTAATTGAAAGAGGCGGCCAAGATGCACGCGCTAACTCGCGAAGGATGGAGTGAGGTCTGAAACAGGATACGTAATGAATGCTATAAAGAAAAGTACGTAGCTTCTGGACTACTTAACTTTAATCCATCCTTTGTATACATCGTTCTTGATGAGACATCTGGAGATTGTGGCGATACAAGTGAGACTCTTTAGATACAAGCTATCTAAGGCTAATGGCGCCTTGCTAGGTCGTAGCCATGGACTTAGCTGAAGGCTATTCTGTCTCTCGGCAAATGAGAGAAAGGCTTCGTCAGTGTAGTCGCTAGCAACGTCGTCGTACAACTGGGGCGAGTGCTCGTACGTCTCTCGAGACCTGCCGTGTGGTGGCGCTCGGTCTGCGATCACTGCCAGTGGCGACACGCGGGTCCGACACGTACTAATGGACCGCGGCCGATTTAAAGCTACCACCTAGCACGTGTGGTGTCTGGCGGTGACACCACAAGACCTCTCCCAATCCTCTAGAAAACGTCTGTGTTATTTGGAATATGTGAAGGTACGAGATTTTCCAGGTACTTTGTAGCAAAAGCTTGGATAAAAATAATTTCGTTGAGTGGAAGTGAAATCTCGTACTAATTTTGAATACAAATGAACGAGCTTTATTAGCAGAATTATATTCATTTTTGTTATCCGGAATAATCGTTCAGAAAATGAAGTTTTAATTATTATGTAAGAAGATTCATTTGGGGACAAGTCCTGTTTTGCAAATTTTATTAGTTGCATGAGGTATTCTGCCTGGTCTCCGTCCGGTCCAGGAGTGTTGAAGACGTACTTAACAGTCTTGACGGGCAAAATAATCAACGGTGGCAAAGAGTCTTGTACGCCGTCAAGGTATATCAATGACAAGAAGTTTATATTAATAATGTATATATGTATGTACTGAGAAAATGCTTGTTTCTCGTTACCCAGAAGATCTCCTGTAACCAGATATTTATCATCTAATATGTTTTGTATTTAATGCCGCAATAAAAGCTTTTTTTAAGATCGGAGTTGCCAAGTCCTGGTTTTTAGCAAAAATTAAATAATTCTACTGATAAAACAAGGTGGCGGTTCGCAGACTACTCCGAGCTGAAAACACAAAGAGGTAACTTAAGAAATAAGCGAGCCATCGCGAATGCGGAAAACGTACCAACCAACATCCCCGAAGGTTGATAGCTCTGTGGGATCTAATCATTAATGACTAGCTTAAACTGGGTATAGTATATCTAAAGAAACATGTGGACCCTCTTCTTCCCTGAATTGATGCCAATATCAAGACTAGAGCCGGTTTTACACGGGTTATCCGTATGTCTCCAGGGAGTGACTGTGCTATTTTATCAAATGTACCCGAACAACTGTTAGTTGACGTTAACGGGGTGTGTCAACCCTTCACCTTGAACTATGCTGGGACACATCAAATGAGGTATCTGAATGAATGTCTGTAGGCGAATGGCAGCCCTTCTGGTCAACAGCCGAAATCAGAGGTAGTAGTGATGTTGGATGCTGGTGTCTGGAGATAAATCGAAGTTCTGACTCATTCCAAAGCTGTTCATCCGATTCAAATAGGGTCTCTGGACCGCGTGGTCCAGTGCGCCTTGTCATGATTCGCATGGCACACTTTCCCCCCGTCCCATTGGAGGTTCGATTCCCCCTTCGGGCATATGTGTGTGTGTGTGTGTGTGTGTGTGTGTGTGTGTGTGTGTGTAGTCCTTAGTTTAAGTTAGATGCCGGCCGGTGTGGCCGTGCGGTTAAAGGCGCTTCAGTCTGGAACCGCGTGACCGCTACGGTCGCAGGTTCGAATCCTGCCTCGGGCATGGATGTGTGTGATGTCCTTAGGTTAGTTAGGTTTAATTAGTTCTAAGTTCTAGGCGACTGATGACCTCAGCAGTTGAGTCGCATAGTGCTCAGAGCCATTTGAACCATTTTTAAGTTAGATTAAGTTTTGTATAAGCTTAGGGACCGATGACCTCAGCAGTTTGGTCCCATAGGATCTTACCACAAATTTCCAAAATTTCCCTGTCACACTGCTACGATCAGTCAACGTCTCTGAACTATTCCTCTAATGTACGCAGAACGCAATGCTGTGAAATCTGTTCATATCTTTCAGCATTTAGTATTTTCTTAAATCTAATGGTGGGACCCACCTTAAGCACAAAACACACCCCAATAATGTAACACCACCTCGTCCGTATTTCATTGTTCACACCACACATGATGGCAGACGATGTTTTCCAGGCTTTCGTCAAACTCGAACCTTCCCTTCACACTGTACAGCAGGATTCATCACCCCAAATCACTGGAGTCCAGTAATCCATTGTCCAGGGGCGTCACTCTTTACACCACATCAAGCATCGCTTAGCCCTGCCTACAGAAATATGTGGCTTATGTGGAGCTACTCGACTATTGCTAGCGTCTTTTTAACATTATGCAAGACGGACTGCTAGCAGCACTTTCGCACTCGCGGGTTATTCCTTCCGCTGATTTCTTTATCCGTATCCGTATGTATGAGGGCTACATAGTCTTGGTTTAGTTGTGATTGTTCCTTTGTTTCCACTTCACATCACTAAGACTGAACGATGCCAGCTTTAGAGGGGTTGAAATTTCCCTGATGCATTTGATGTCCGTCTGACATGCAATGACTAGTCCACATTTGTACTGGCAGATCCACATCTTGTGACATCTATTGATCAGTTCCGCATTACAAAGATATGTCCAGATACTTTTGATCAAATGGTGTACACTGATACGACAGTAAGTATCACATCCTTACACCGCCCACAAACACGGAGATTTTAGGACCATGTTACATACACTATGTGGTCAAAAGTATTCGGACACCTGGCTGAAAATTACCTACAAGTTCGTGGCGCCCCCCATCGACAATGCCAGAAGTCAATATCGTGTTGGTCCACCCTTAGCCTTGACGATAGCTTCCATTCTCGCAGGCATACGTTCAATCAAGTGCTGGAAAGTTTCTTGGGAAATGGCAACCCATTCTTCACGGAGTGCTGCACTCAGGAGATGTATCGATGTCGGTCGGTGAGGCCTGGCACGAAGTAGGCGTTCCAAAACATTCCAAAATTGTTCTATAGGATTCAGTCCGGACTCTGTCCAGGCCAGACCATCAAGGGACGTAATTGTCGTGTAACCACACCGCCCGAGGCCGTGCTTTATGAACAGGTGCTCGATCGTGTTGAGAGATGCAATCGCCATCCCCGAACTGCTCTTCAACAGTGGGAAGCAATAAGGTGCTTCAAAAATCAATGTAGGCCTGTGCTGTGATAGTGCCACGCAAAGCAACAAGGGGTGCAAGCCCCCAAGGGGTGCAAGCCCCCACCATGAAAAACACGACTACACCATATCACCACCGTCTCCGAATTTTACTGTTAGCATTACACATTCTGGCAGATGACGTTCGCCGAGCATTCGCCACACCCACACCCTGCCATCGGATCGCTACATTGTGCACCGTGATTCGTCATTCCACACAACGTTTTTGCACTGTTCAATCGACCAGTGTTTACGCTCCTTACAGCAAGTGAGGCGTCGTTTGGCATTTACCGGCCTCATGTGTGGCTTATAAGCAGCCGCTCGACCATGAAATACAACTTTTCTCACCTCTCTCGTGTCATAGAAGTTGTAGTGGATCCTGATGCAGTTTAGAATTTCTGTATGACGGTCTGGATAGATGTCAGCCTATTACACATTACGACCCTCTTCAACTGTCGGCGGTCTCTGTCAGTCAACAGACGAGGTCGGCCTGTACGCTTTTGCGCTGTACGTGTCCCTTCACGTTTTCCACTTGACTATCAGATCGGAAAAAATGGACCTAGAGATGTTTAGGAGTGTGGAAATCTCGCGTACGGACGTATGACGCAAGTGACACCTAATCACCTGACCACGTTCGAAGTTCGTGAGTTCCGCGGAGTGCCCCACTCTGCTTTCTCATGATGTTGTTGGAGTGTCCGGATAGTTTTGATCACATAGTGTACCTCAAGATACATAGGGCAGGGTAATAAAACACAAATACACTCCTGGAAATGGAAAAAAGAACACATTGACACCGGTGTGTCAGACCCACCATACTTGCTCCGGACACTGCGAGAGGGCTGTACAAGCAATGATCACACGCACGGCACAGCGGACACACCAGGAACCGCGGTGTTGGCCGTCGAATGGCGCTAGCTGCGCAGCATTTGTGCACCGCCGCCGTCAGTGTCAGCCAGTTTGCCGTGGCATACGGAGCTCCATCGCAGTCTTTAACACTGGTAGCATGCCGCGACAGCGTGGACGTGAACCGTATGTGCAGTTGACGGACTTTGAGCGAGGGCGTATAGTGGGCATGCGGGAGGCCGGGTGGACGTACCGCCGAATTGCTCAACACGTGGGGCGTGAGGTCTCCACAGTACATCGATGTTGTCGCCAGTGGTCGGCGGAAGGTGCACGTGCCCGTCGACCTGGGACCGGACCGCAGCGACGCACGGATGCACGCCAAGACCGTAGGATCCTACGCAGTGCCGTAGGGGACCGCACCGCCACTTCCCAGCAAATTAGGGACACTGTTGCTCCTGGGGTATCGGCGAGGACCATTCGCAACCGTCTCCATGAAGCTGGGCTACGGTCCCGCACACCGTTAGGCCGTCTTCCGCTCACGCCCCAACATCGTGCAGCCCGCCTCCAGTGGTGTCGCGACAGGCGTGAATGGAGGGACGAATGGAGACGTGTCGTCTTCAGCGATGAGAGTCGCTTCTGCCTTGGTGCCAATGATGGTCGTATGCGTGTTTGGCGCCGTGCAGGTGAGCGCCACAATCAGGACTGCATACGACCGAGGCACACAGGGCCAACACCCGGCATCATGGTGTGGGGAGCGATCTCCTACACTGGCCGTACACCACTGGTGATCGTCGAGGGGACACTGAATAGTGCACGGTACATCCAAACCGTCATCGAACCCATCGTTCTACCATTCCTAGACCGGCAAGGGAACTTGCTGTTCCAACAGGACAATGCACGTCCGCATGTATCCCGTGCCACCCAACGTGCTCTAGAAGGTGTAAGTCAACTACCCTGGCCAGCAAGATCTCCGGATCTGTCCCCCATTGAGCATGTTTGGGACTCGATGAAGCGTCGTCTCACGCGGTCTGCACGTCCGGCACGAACGCTGGTCCAACTAAGGCGCCAGGTGGAAATGGCATGGCAAGCCGTTCCACAGGACTACGATCGTCTCCATGGGAGAATAGCAGCCTGCATTGCTGCGAAAGGTGGATATACACTGTACTAGTGCCGACATTGTGCATGCTCTGTTGCCTGTGTCTATGTGCCTGTGGTTCTGTCAGTGTGATCATGTGATGTATCTGACCCCAGGAATGTGTCAATAAAGTTTCCCCTTCCTGGGACAATGAATTCACGGTGTTCTTATTTCAATTTCCAGGAGTGTATTTGGAGTGTATTCAAAACAGCCACATCTGTCACGTCCCGGCAAGGGCCGTATCACCAGCTTGGACAAAGGTATGGCCTGCATAACGCAGTCAGGGCTCTGACGACAATGTGAGCTGTGGTCTACTAACGGCATGAGAGGTAGAATACTAGGATCATTAGTGCAGATGATTCTGGAATGGAGAGAAGTTTTGGTTCAAATGGCACTTAACATCTGAGGTCATCAGTCCCCCAGACTTAGAACTACTTAAACCTAACTCACCTAAGGACATCACACCCATCCATGCCCGAGACAGGATTCGAACCTTCGACCGTAGCGGTCGCGCGGTTCCAGACTGAGTGAATAATGGTGCAAACATTTAAGGACTCAATTCAAAACAATTTATTTCCCACTAGTTCAAACTTTATTGCGAGCGTTGGCTTACTGTGGCTGTATTTGCAAATCAGTGAGCGCACCCCACCACTCTCTATACAGGGTGTTACAAAAAGGTACGGCCAGACTTTCAGGAAACATTCGTCACACACAAAGAAAGAAAATATGTTATGTGGACATGTGTCCGGAGACGCTTACTTTCCATGTTAGTGCTCATTTTATTACTTCTCTTCAAATCACATTAATCATGGAATGGAAACACACAGCAACAGAACGTACCAGCGTGACTTCACTTTGTTACAGGAAATGTTCAAAATGTCCTCCATTAGCGAGGATACGTGCATCCACCCTCCGTCGCACGGAATCCCTGATGCGCTGATGCAGCCCTGAAGAATGGCGTATTATATCACAGCCGTCCACAATGCGAGCACGAAGAGTCTCTACATTTGGTATCGGGGTTGCGTAGGCAAGAGCTGTCAAATACCCCCATAAATGAAAGTCAAGAGGGTTGAGGTCAGGAGAGCGTGGAGGCCACGGAATTGGTCCGTCTCTACCAATCCGTCGGTCACCGAATCTGTTGTTGAGAAGCGTACGAACACTTGGACTGAAATGTGCAGGAGCTCCATCGTGCACGAACCACATGGTGTGTCGTACTTGTAAAGGCACATGTTCTAGCAGCACAGGTAGAGTATACCGTATGAAATCATGATAACGTGCTCCATTGAGCGTAGGTGGACGACGAAACTAAAATGAGCTCTAACATGGAAATTAAGCGTTTCCGGACACATGTCCACATAACATCTTTTCTTTATTTGTGTGTGAGGAATGTTTCCTGAAAGTTTGATCGTACCTTTTTGTAACACCCCGTATTGGCCCTTTCCAGGAACTCTCAGTTTAAGTTCACTATCAGAGGAAAGCACTCTTCTTGCAACTCGTCTCAACAATACACAATCAAATACCTTATCCACAATTGGAGACATGTGCAAGAGAACGCTCGTTCTCTTTGTATTCTGAAAAACAGAAAAAATCAACTATTATGCGTAGTGACTATATGCCCTCGCATAATTTACTCACAATAGGAGAGAAGTGCGAGGCAGCGCTTGCTCTTCTTTATATTCTGACAAACACAAAACATCAGCTATTACTCACTGCGATTGTATGCAATCGGTAGCCTTACAATAGAGGAGAAGGGCGAGACAGTATGTGTTCCTCTTCATATTCCGACTAATAGAGACTGTCAAATACTACTCGTTGCTACTCGAGAGACACGCTATATTGCTTGCAGAAGAAAACTCAAGATAATAACCGTTGCTGGAGACGACTTATCGTAAATTCAGTTGTCCTCCCTTAAATATGTACGCCAACGTCTCAAAGTTTTACTGCAGCATCCAAGTGTGACTTCGAGGCTCGGCAGTGCAACTGCTCCCGACGACTTCCTGATAATGACTCCTCCAACTCATGGTACTAACTTGGCTCTCTATGCTGGAACATTACACAGGAAGATCCGAAATTCCTGTCACTCACCTCTTTTTTGGTCATGATGTATGTCTTTTATTTCTTTTCAGATGGCGGACACCAAAACTTCGAGCGTTTAAGAACGTGTTCTGGCAAGTGCATGAACTCGCACACTCCGGGAAAATTATAACAGATGTGGAATAGGATTTTGCAGCAGGATAGCATAAAGAAGCTCTACCAAAACAAAATTCTTCAGAACAGGATGCATTATGGATGGAAAGAAAGCAGGTCTACTACCAACACGACAACAAACATGTGCAGCAGTGGTAGACTCTGTGATCATAAAATCACTGCGGGAAGATCTGCTCAACTTGGACTTCCAAAAACGACTTTCCTGACACACATGAAAAAAGATCTGCAATTGAAATCTTTTAGGCCAACGTTCGTAAACGACTTGAATGATGAGGACGTGCGGCGAAGATATGAAGCTCACTCAAGATTATGTGTTTGTGACGCTTCCACAGCGGGGCAAAATTTTCTTCTCAAGCGAATGTGTAATTTATCCGTCTTGTCGGAATAAGAGTATTTTTTTTCTGTAGGAAGGAGAACCCACATTATTATGAAGAGTTAGAGAATAATCCCCAACATATTATGATCTGGGCTGCAATGTCCGCCGGCCGAGCGGTTCTAGGCGCTACAGTCTGGAACAGCGCGAACGCTACGGTCGCAGGTTCGAACCTGCCTCGGGCATAGATGTGTGTGATGTCCTTAGGTTAGTTAGGTTTAAGTAGTTCTGAGTTCTAGGGGACTTATGACCTCAGAAGTTAAGTCCCATAGTGCTCAGAGCCATTTGAACCATTCTGCAATGTCCTGTAGACCCCTCATAGAGCCGTATTTGTTTGACGGTGCTGTCAATCGATAGTCTTACTTCCAAATATGGCGTGAATGGTTTATTCCAGGATTCCAGAGAATTTTTGGAAATTTGTGGTAAGTTCCTATGGGACCGAACTGCTGATGTCATCGTTCCCTAGGCTTACATAGTACTTAATCTAACTAAAACTAACTTACGCTAACAGGGGAACCTCCCCATCGCACCCCCCTCAGATTTAGTTATTAATTGACATAGTGGATAGGCCTTGAAAAACTGAACACAGATCAATCGAGAAAACAGGAAGAAGTTGTGTGGAACTATGAAAAAAATAAGCAAAATATACAAACTGAGTAGTCCATGCGCAACGTAGGCAACATCAAGGACAAAGTGAGCTGAGGAGCACCGTGGTCCCGTGGTTAGAGTGAGCAGCTGCGGAACAAGAGGTCCTTGGTTCGAGTCTTCCCTCGAGTGAAAATTTTACTTTCTTTATTTTAGCAAAGTTACGATCTGTCCGTTCATTCATTGACGTCTCTGTTCACTGTAATAAGTTCAGTGTCTGTGTTTTGCCACCGCACCGCAAAACCGTGCGATTAGTAGACGAAAGGACGTGCCTGTCCAATGGGAACCGAAAACATTTGATCGCAAGGTCATAGGTCAACCGATCCCTCCACAGGAAAACACGTCTGATATATTCTATACGACACTGGTGACGGCGTGTGCGTCACATGACAGGAATATGTTGTCGACCCACCTAACTTGCACACTTGGCAAATGGGTAGAAAGATTCTTCTACCTTGCCCGATTTAGGTTTTCTTGTGGATGTGATAATCACTCCCAAAAAAGTGATGAAAACATAAGAGTTTGTCACATAAACTGCAACAAATGAATGCAACAGTTTCAAAGTCGCACAGTTTTCCTTGTGCTCTGTCAAAACATAAGGTTTTTACGTTTTTAAATGTTTCCGTGTGTAGACCGTCAAATCCTGCATACGTCCAAGCAAATCTGAACATGTCCCGGAATTTTGGAGAGCGAAGTTGATTATGTGTGAGTGCCTGAACTGTGATAATTGTCTGAAAATAAAAAAATCAAACTTTTCACTCGAGAGAAGACTTGAACCAAGGACCTCTCGTTCCGTAGTTGCTCACGCTAACCACAGGACCACGGCGCTCGTACGCTGATACTCTCCTTGATGTTGCCTACATTGCACATGGACTACTCAGTTTGTATATTTTGCTTATTTTTTTCATAGTTCCACACAACTTCTTCCTGTTTTCTCGATTGATCTGTGTTCAGTTTTTCAAGGCCTATCCACTGTGTCACCTTATGACTAAATCTGAGGGAGGTGTGATGGGGAGGTTCCCTTGTAAGAACAACACCCACACCCATGCCCGAGGGAGGACTCGAACCTCCGACGGGGGGAGCCGCGCAAAACGTGGCAATGCGTCGCTGACCACGCGGCCAAACGACTCCAGAGACTAAACATTCTTCGTGACAGTCGACTTCTACAAGTTGGAGCTCTTGCCCACTACGCCTTCGGTTTTGAGAATTCTTGCACGCAGTGTTACCTCAGAGGTGGACATGGAGAGGATCAGTGCATCTGACGGCGCTGATCGACGGAGTCCAGATCTGACATCACGCGACAGTTCCCTGTGGGGAATAATTAAGCAACTTGTCGCGAAAAAACGATACCAGACAATTCACGAATTGAAGCAAGCTGTTAGACAGGCATTCGAGGAAATCACACTTCCTACGCTTCGGAAAATTTCACACAGGACCTGGTGCCGTATCATTTTGTATCGCGACTATGATGGTGCTCACACTGATGTTCTGGATCACTAAACAAACTGAACGTAAAGTCACGCATCTGCTATGACATATTCGAAATAAATACATACACAAAAAAGGGGGTGGGGGGGAACAGGACTTTCGGACTGGACAGTCTAGTGATTTTCAGGACTCCTGGGACTCTCTCCCTCGAAGCGTCGCTTCCCCAGGACTTTAACATTTTTCTGCAGCATCGCATTTGAAAAGCTTCTTTCTCTTCTTCTGTAATAATGTTGTTGTTGTTGTTGTGGTCTTCAGTCCTGAGACTGGTTTGATGCAGCTCTCCATGCTACTCTATCCTGTGCAAGCTTCTTCATCTCCCAGTACCTACTGCAACCTACATCCTTCTGAATCTGCTTAGTGTATTGATCTCTTGGTCTCCCTCTACGATTTTTACCCCCCACGCTGCCCTCCAATGCTAAATTTGTGATCCCTTGATGCCTCAAAACATGTCCTACCAACCGATCCCTTCTTCTAGTCAAGTTGTGCCACAAACTTCTCTTCTCCCCAATCCTATTCAATACCTCCTCATTAGTTACGTGATCTACCCACCTTATCTTCAGCATTCTTCTGTAGCACCACATTTCGAAAGCTTCTATTCTCTTCTTGTCCAAACTGGTTATCGTCCATGTTTCACTTCCATACATGGCTACACTCCATACAAATACTTTCAGAAACGACTTCCTGACACTTAAATCTATACTCGATGTTAACAAATTTCTCTTCTTCAGAAACGATTTCCTTGCCATTGCCAGTCTACATTTTATATCCTCTCTACTTCGACCATCATCAGATATTTTACTACCTAAATAGCAAAACCTCTTCACTACTTTAAGTGTCTCATTTCCTAATCTAATCCCCTCAGCATCACCCGATTTAATTTGACTACATTCCATTATCCTCGTTTTGCTTTCGTTGATGTTCATCTTATATCCTCCTTTCAAGACACTGTCCATTCCGTTCAACTGCTCTTCCAAGTCCTTTGCTGTCTCTGACAGAATTACAATGTCATCGGCGAACCTCAAAGTTTTTACTTCTTCTCCATGAATTTTAATACCTACTCCGAATTTTTCTTTTGTTTCCTTTACTGCTTGCTCAATATACAAATTTAATAACATCGGGGAGAGACTACAACCCTGTCTCACTCCTTTCCCAACCACTGCTTCCCTTTCATGCCCCTCGACTCTTATAACTGCCATCTGGTTTCTGTACAAATTGTAAATAGCCTTTCGCTCCCTGTATTTTAGCCCTGCCACCTTCAGAATTTGAAAGAGAGTATTCCAGTTAACGTTGTCAAAAGCTTTATCTAAGTCTACAAATGCTAGAAACGTAGGTTTGCCTTTTCTTAATCTTTCTTCTAAGATACGTCGTAAGGTTAGTATTGCCTCACGTGTTCCAACATTTCTACGGAATCCAAACTGATCTTTCCCGAGGTCCGCTTCTACCAGTTTTTCCATTCGTCTGTAAAGAATTCGCATTAGTATTTTGCAGCTGTGACTTATTTTACTGATAGTTCGGTAATTTTCACATCTGTCAACACCTCCTTTCTTTGGTATTGGAGTTATTATATTCTTCTTGAAGTCTGTAATAATGAGCGTATGGAATTGGTGACCAGGAGACCCCTCGCGAGGCGGTTCGGCCGCCGCTCCACAACTTCTTTAACGCCACTACGGCGACTTGCGAGTGAATGAGGATGGAATGATGATGAAAGACACACAACACCCAGTAATCTCGAGGCAGAGAAAATCCCTGACCCCGCCGGGACTCGAACCCGGGACCCCGTGCGCGGGAAGCGAGAACGCTACCGCAAGACCACGACCCGCGGACTCTTCTTCTGTGAATTATCTTCCACGTTTCACAACGTTCTATACAAACCCATTCAAAATCGACTTCCTTACACATTTTATATTAGATGTTAAAACTTTCTCTTTTCCAGAAATACTTTATTTGCTGTTGGCAATCTGCATTTTAGATTCTCTCTACTATAGCTATCACTGGTTACTTTATTGCCCAAAGAATAAAACTCGGTTACTACTTTTACTCTCCCATCCCCTGATTTAATACCATCTGCATCGTCTGATTTAATTCATCTACATCTCATTACCCATGTTACACTTTTGTTGATGTTCATTTTATAATTTCTCTTGAATGCACTATCCATTCCATAAGAGTGCTGGTAAGCTACTACGAATAACATACTGAGGGCATTACCGCAGCCAAGGGAGACACGATATCACCACAGTAGTTCGATTTTATATGCCTACTAGCCCTGGAGATGACGAAGAGACTGACAGAATCTATGCTGAGATAAAATAAATTATTGAGATTATTAAGGGAGACGAACATTTTTAAGTTTAAAGTCTGTAGTAGAAACAGAAAGCGAAGCAAATATACGAGGGGTGCCCAATAAGCTATGCTTGATTGTTACCATGGTCGATGTCGGAACCAACGGTTTGCTACATCAGTAACATTTCCATTGTCTGTTTACTGCTCCCCGCGGAGTGCATCCTTTATTAAGCCAAACAGACGGCAGTCGAAAGTTGCGAGATCGGAGCTGTAGGGTGGATGAGGCAGAACAGTCCAACGAAGTTGTGTGATCTCCTCTCGGCTGTGGAGATTTATGTGAGGTCTTGCGTTGTACGGAGAAGTTCGTTTGCGTTTTTTGAGGCGAAGACCACATTAAGGCGTTTCTTCAGTTTCCTGAGGGTAGCACAATACACTTCATAGCTGATCGCTGCATCATGAGGGAGGAGTTCCGCAAGACTGTCGCCATGACTTTACCGGTTCAAGGTGCGGCTTTGAATTTTTTCTTCAGAGGAGAGGTGGTATGGTGTGACTTCATGGATTGCCGTTTTATTTCCTGTTCCAAGTGATGAACCCATGTTTAATTGCCTGTGACGGTGTTCGGCAAAAAGTTTTCACGATCAGCTTCTTAACGCGCAAGCAATTCTGCACAGTAGTCCTTCGTTGCTCCTGTTGATCCTCTGTTACGTTGCGAGGAACAAGGTGGGCACTTATCTTGGAGCCTCACAACTGGTGGACGAGTGCTTCAGCACCACGAACACAGACATCCAATTGTGCAACGAGGTGGTTGATTGTGATCCGTCGATCACCTCGAATGAGAGTGTCCGCACGTTCGAACATTGCGTGTGCGGCCGTCCGGCGAGCAGGAGATCGGACATGTTTGCGCGATCTTGTTGCGGTGATGACAGACGCCTCGCCCAACGATTCACTGCGCTTTTGTTCACTGCAAAGACATTCTGCAAGCGCCGATGAATATCTGCGATGCTCTGGTTTTCCGCCAAAGAAACTCCGTGGCAACTCTCCGCTTGGAACGCATCGCCGTTACAGACGCCATTTTGAAGGCTATATATAGTGCCGCAAGGTATCGGAACTCATGGAACTATAGGGGCCGAAGGGGGAAATTCCAAGATGTCGCACAAAATTCCTGGCCGAGAAGCAGATGTGTAGCAGCATTTACGGTATGCCCCTCGTAACAGGACAACAAGGACTGGGGAAAGGAATGAAGGGGAAGCTGCCTGGTAACTTGCTAACATTCGGCTTAAAAGTCATGAAAGATGGTGGTGTATGTGGAAGAGGGTTGGAGACTGGAAACTTCGCCTCTGTAGCAGACTGCTCGATGCCGACTGCCACGTGAGGGACCTGCGTTCGATTCCTGGTGTCATCGGCGATTTTTCCTTTGTGGGAGGACTGGTTCCAAGGTCAAGAAACCAGGAACCGACCGGGAGAGGAGTGTGCTGACAACATGCCGCGCCATACCGCATCCGATGATGTCATTAACGAAAGATGACAGGGCGGCTGGGCAAGCCTCAATGCGGAGGGTGTTGTCCCCCACAAACCTCCCTGATTTCAAGGACCCAGGAGAGAAAAACCACAGTAGATACGACAATGAAAAATTTAGCACAATGAAGAGCATCTCAAAGAATTCATACTCTCGCGTCAGAAGTGCCAACTATCGTCGCCAGAGTGCAGCATGGTCGCATGAAGTGAAAATGGCGACTCCACAGCATCGCGCGCAAGCAGTAGCGTTGTTTGCAGAAACAAAATCGCCGATTACTGTGCAAATAAATTATCGTGGTGTGTCTGAATGTGATCCACCTGATGTGAAAACAATTCAGGAATTCTATGGGAAGTTTGTGGCAACAGGAAGTGTTCTGAAAAATTCTAGCGCTGCACGTTACGGAGCTTCAGAAGAGCCATTGGAGGACATCAGACAAACGTTTCTCAGAAGACCACGTAAGTCAATTCGTCCAGCGTCTAGGCAACGTAACGTAGCTCGATCAACATTGCATCGTATAGGTTACCAGCGTCTTTGTACGTGTGCTTACAAAGTGCAGATACTGCAACATCTGACGCCAAACGACAAACCACGCGACAACAATTTGTTGCGGATATGCTGCAGCGTATTGATACGGATGCCAGCTTCCTGGAAAGATGTTTATTCTTAGATGAGGCAACCTTTCATCTATCAGGAAGGGTTAATAGGCATAATGTTCGGATTTGGCGTTCGCAAAATACGCGCGTTGTCATTGAACATGTTCGTGACAGCCTTAAACTAAACGTCTGGTGCGGGCTAATGCACGACAGGTTTGTTGGACCGTTCTTCTTTGCGCAACAAACAGTGAATGGGTCAGTGTATCTGGACATGTTGGAGCAGTTTGTGTACTCTCAGATACAAGACTTGCAACCCAAAATCATTTTTCAACAAGATGGAGCTCCGCCGCATTGGTCAGCGGCTGTTCGCAAGTTCCTGGGCAGGAAATTTCCCAATCGTAGGATCGGACACGGAGGACCCACTGCCTGGCCACCACGTTCACCCGACATTACGCTGCTTGATTTCTTCATGTGAGGATTTGTGAAGGACCGCGTGTATGAGACCAAAGTGGACGATATTCCTACGTTGCGACATCGTATCACTAATGCGATTGCAACAATAACACAGGACATGTTACAAAGAACTTGGCACGAAACTGAAGATAGACTCGATATTTTTCGTGCTACAAATGTTTCACATGTAGAGGTGTATTGATGATAAATAAATGAACTCTTTGAGATGCTCTACAATGTGGTGCATTTTTCATTGTCGTATCTACTGCGTTTTTTTTCTGGTCTTTGAAATTAGGAAGGTTTGAGTGGGACACCCTATACACGGAATGACAGAGCAGAGAAAGATCTAAGTCGAATCATAGTTCCTGTAGTGGACGATGCTCTCTTAGAATTATTGTTATCTTTGAGAGAACGAAGCCTGACATGACTGTTCCATCTACCGTGCAAGATATAGGGTTGAACCACAAAAATTTCCACCGCAAATATTGCGGAACTCAAATAGTTCAAATGACTCTAAGCACTATGGGACTTAACATCTGAGGTCATCAGTCCCCTAGAACATAGAATTACTTAAACCTAACTAACCTAAGGACATCACACACATCCATCCGAGGCAGGATTCGAACCTGCGACCGTAGCAGCAGCGCGGTTCCAGACTGAAGCACCTAGAATTGCTCGGCCACAGTGCCCGCCCTCAAATGGCTGTAAGCACTATGGGACTGAACATCTGAGTTCATCAGTCCCCTAGACTTAGAACTACTTAAACCTAACTAACCTAAGGACATCACACACATCCATGCCCGACGCAGGATTCGAACCTGCGACCGTAAAGCGGTTCCGGACTGAAGCGCCTAGAACCTCACGGCCGTAGCGGCTGGCTATTGCGGAACTCCCACAGTGTTATTGCTATGCGGTTTTCACAGAATGGATTCGTAGTCAGAGGCTCGTACTGTATTGTAATAATATTTTTAAAAAATGGCACAATGACTGTTGACATTAACAAACTAAAAGTAGTGTAAATTAGAATGTGGTTTCGTTTCAGGATTCTAGTCCGAGTCGTTTACGAGATAGCGTATTTAGAAAAGTTTCCACACCGAACCTGTTTTATGCTATTAAACCTTTGTAGATGCTAGGTTCTATGTTGGCTTACAGTGTGCTTATGTGTTCCTTGAGTGCATTGCGACTTGCTAGTCTGTTAGTGTGTGGCAGTCCAAGCAGTAGCTCGAGTGGGCGATAGAATTGCCAGTGCAGAAAAAGCCGACATGCTCGTGGTTTATGGAGAGCGTAGCAAGAATGCAGAACGGTGTCTGCGCTAGATATCCCAATAGACGTCAACTATCTCGGCAATTATTTACCAACCTCTTCAGCCAGTTACGTGAAAGTGTTAGTGTAACACCTAGACAACGTAACAAAGGGAAAGAACTGACGACAGAAGAGGGGGAAATTAATGTTCTTGCTACTGTTGTAGTTGATCTGCACGTTAGCTCCCGAGCAATCGCACGAGGGAATGGCATGACTCACGCAAGCGTCCTCCGCATTCCCTGTCGACAAAGGTTCCATCCCTATCACATCTCTCTCCATCAAGAGCAGCACAGATACGATTATGAGAATCTGTACACAGGCATTAATACAGGGTATTCCGGATATAACACGTATCTTCTTTAGTGATCAAGCAACATTTGCCGATCATGGCCTGGTAAACCGCCGTATCATGCACTCTTGACAACGCCGTCGGCTTCGTCATGTGGAACGTCAGCGTCCAGGGAGTGTAAACGTGTGGTGTGGGATAGTCAACTATCAGCTCATAGGCCCGCATTTCGTAGACGGAACTCTGAACGCGCACAAGTATCGGAGCCTCCAAGTAGAGCATCTTCCACAAGACGTTCCTGTAGTACAAAGTGTACAACTTTGCTTCCGCGCGCCGGCCGTAGTGGCCGAGCGGTTCTAGGCACTACAGTCTGGAACCACGCGGCCGCTACGGTCGCAGGTTCGAATCCTGCCTCGTGCATGGATGTGTGTGATGTCCTTAGGTTAGTTAGGTTTAAGAAGTTCTAAGTTCTAGGGGACTGATGACCGCAGAAGTTAAGTCCCATAGTGCTCAGAGCCATTTGAACCATTTTTTTTGCTTCCGCGCTTTGCCGTCATGTGGCGACAACGGTAAGTAGCGCTCAAAAGAAAAAGATAGCAGACGACAGGCAGTTAGCTTGGACCTCGGTCAACATAATCTCATTCAAACATTATATGGATATATGGAGATGGTAACTGTTCTTTCGGACATGTCCGAAGGAACAGATACCATCACCATACATACACAACTGGCCATTAAAATTGCTACACCACGAAGATGACTAGCTACAGACGCGAAATTTGACCGACAGGAAGAAGATGCTCTGATCTGATTAGCTTCTCAGAGCATTCACACAAGATTGGCGCCTGTGGTGACACCTACAACGTGCTGACATGAGGAAAGTTTCCAATCGATTTCTCATATACAAACAACAGTTGAACGGCGTTGCTTGGTGAAACGGTGTTGTGATGCCTCGTGTAAGGAGGAGAAATGCGCACCATCACGTTTCCGACTTTGACAAAGGTCGGATTGTAGCCTATCGCGATTGCGGTTTATCGTATCGTGACATTGCTGCTCGCGTTGGTCGAGATCCAATGACTGTTAGGAGAATATGAAATCGGTGGGTTCAGGAGGGTAATACGGAACGTCGTGTTGCATCCCAACGGCCTCGTATCACTAGCAGTCGAGATGACAGGCACCTTATCCGCACGGCTGTAACGGATCGTGCAGCCACGTCTCGATCCCTGAGTCAACAGATGGGGACGTTTGCAAGACAACAACCATCTGCACGAGCAGTTGGACGACGTTTGCAGCAGCACGGACTATCAGCTCTGAGACCACGGCTGCGGTTACCCTCGACGCTGCATCACAGACAGGAGCTCCTGCGATGGTGTACTCGACGACGAACCTGGGTGCACGAATGGCAAAACGTCATTTTTTCTGATGAATCCAGGTTCTGTTTACAGCATCACGATTGTCACATCCGTGTTTGGCGACATTGCGGCGAACGCACGTTGGAAGCGTGTATTCGTCATCGCCATACTGGCGTATCACCCGGCGTGATGGTATGGGGTGCCACTGGT
Source organism: Schistocerca nitens (assembly GCF_023898315.1). Lineage (NCBI taxonomy): Eukaryota > Metazoa > Arthropoda > Insecta > Orthoptera > Acrididae > Schistocerca > Schistocerca nitens. The sequence goes on along the minus strand of NC_064624.1, from coordinate 131,231,734 downwards.
TGCACGTCTCGGTCACCTCTTGTTCGCATTGACGGCACTTTGAACAGTGGACGTTACATTTCAGATGTATTACGACCCGTGGCCTACCCTTCATTCGATCCCTGCGAAACCCTACATTGCCGCGCGGGATTAGCCGAGCGGTCTTAGGCGTTGCAGTCATGGACTGTGCGGCTGGTCCCGGCAGAGGTTCGAGTCCTCCTTCGGGCATGTGTGTGTGTGTTTGTCCTTAGGATAATTTAGGTTAAGTAGTGTGTAAGCTTAGGGACTGATGACCTTAGCAGTTAAGTCCCATAAGATTACACACACACACACACACACACACACACACACACACACACACACACACACACAAACCCTACATTTCAACAGGATAATGCACGACCGCACGTTGAAGGTCCTGTACGGGCCTTTCTGGATACAGAAAATGTTCGACTGCTGCCCTGGCCAGCACATTCTCCAGATCTCCCACCAATTGAAAACGTGTGGTCAGTGGTGGCCGAGCAACTGGCTGGTTACAATACGCCAGTCACTACTCTTGATGAACTGTGTTATCGTCTTGAAGCTGCATGAGCAGCTGTACCTGTACACGCCATCCGAGCACTGTTTGACTCGATGCCCAGGCGTATCGAGGCCGTTATTACGGCCAGATGTGATTGTTCTGGGTACTGATTTCTAAGGATCTATGCACCCAAATTGCGTGAAAATGTAATCACATGTCAGTTCTAGTATAATATATTTGTCTAATGAATACCCGTTTATCATCTGCATTTCTTCTTGGAGTAGCAATTTTAATGGCCAGTAGTGCAGTTAACGCTAACCGGCCATTGACCTTCTTCTTCTGTGCGGATGCACATGCATTGCCCGAGCTCTTACGGGACTCGGTCAGATTGTCTGCCGTGAGTAATGAGTGTAATGGGCAGGGGCACTACGAATGTAGTTTGTGAACATTAAGTTGGGAATGTGGGGCTCACGGATAGCGTGCAAGGGATAAGTCCCTGCAGTCGCACTATCCTTTGTGCCGTTGGTGGCTCAGATGAATAGAGCGTCTGCCATGTAAGCAGGAGATCCCAGGTTCGAGTCCCGGTCGGGGCAGACATTTTCAGCTGTCCCCGTTGATGTAATCAACGCCTGTCGACAGCTTAGGGTCTTGATTTAATTATCATTTCATTCAAATATTAGTCGATTTGCGTCAGCATCATAAAGTTGTTCTTGATTGATAATGTCAGCTTACGAGCCTAATTCTCATCATTTGCGGGAGGTGTTACTTTTTTGTTTCAATATGAAGAAGACAGCGGCTGAGTCTCATCGAATGCTCTCAAGTACGTATGGCAAGGACGTAATTAGTGAAAGAACGGGTCGTGAGTGATTTTAACGTCGTAGACCGGCATAGTGGTGGAATAGAGAATGTTTTCAAAGATGCAGAATTGGAGACATTGCTGAGTGAAAAATCGCGTCAGACTCAAGGAAGGGAAAAAAAAGGTTCGTGTGACTAGGGCCTCCCGACGGGTAGACCGTTCGCGCCGACCGCGGTGGCCGTGCGGTTCTAGGCGCTCCAGTCCGGAGCCGCGCTGCTGCTACGGTCGCAGGTTCTAATCCTGCCTCGGGCATGGGTGTGTGTGATGTCCGTAGGTTAGTTAGGTTTAAGTGGTTCTAAGTTCTAGGGGACTGATGACCACAACAGTTGAGTCCCATAGTGCTCAGAGCCATTTGAAGACCGTTCGCCGGGTGCAACTCTTTCGATATAACGTTACTTTGGCGACTTGCGCGTCGATGGGGATGAAATGATGATGATTAGGACAAGAGAACACCCAATCCCTGAGCGCAGAAATTCTCCGACCCAACCGGGAATCGAACCCGGGCCCTTAGGATTGACATTCTATAGCGCTGACCTCTCAGCTACCGGGGGCGGACTAAACTCAGCCGGCCGCGGTGGCCGAGCGGTTCTAGGCGCTTCAGACCAGAACCGCGCGACTGCTACGGTCGCAGGTTCGAATCCTGCTTCGGGCATGGATGTTTGTGACGTCCTTAGGTTGGTTAGGTTTAAGTAGTTCGAAGTTCTAGGGGACTAATGACCTCAGATGTTAAGTCCCGTAGTGCTCAGAGCCATTTGAACTAAACTCAAGAAGAAGTGGCACGATTAGTGAAAGTGACACAGCAAGCCATCTGAAAACGTTTCAAGGCTGTGGGCACGATTCAGAAAGAAGGAACTTGGGTCCCCTCGCGGTTCTAGGCGCGCAGTCCGGAACCGCGCGACTGCTACGGTCGCAGGTTCGAATCCTGCCTCGGGCATGGGTGTGTGTGATGTCCTTAGGTTAGTTAGGTTTAAGTAGTTCTAGGTTCTAGGGGACTTATGACCTAAGATGCTGAGTCCCATAGTGCTCAGAGCCATTTTTGAACTTGGGTCCCGTGTGAGCTGAAACCGAGAGACGTTTGAATGGCGTTTGTGAACAGTTGTTTCAGAGGTAAAAACGGAAGGGATTTCTGCATTGCATTGTGACCGGGACAAAAAAATGGGTTCACTACGATAACCCTAAACACAAAAAATCATGGGGACATCCCGGCCATGCTTTCACATTGACTGCCAAACTGAATATACACAGCTCCAAGATCACGCTCTGCATTTGGTGGGACCAGCTCACAGCCTCGTGTACTATGAGGTGTTAAAACCAAGTGAAACCATCACAGGTGATCGTTATCGAATGCAATTAATGTGTTTGAGCACAGCAATAAAAGACAAACGGCCGCAATACAGCAAGAGGCACGATAAAGTGATTTTGCAGCACGACAATGCTCGACCCCACGTTGCAAAACGAGACATTGCTATCACCTGTTTAGATCAATGGTGCATGGCATGGCTGACCAACACTTCTGATCTCACGAAGAAGTCACAAATTGGATCGATTCGTGGATCGCTTCAAAAGATGAACCATTTTTTCGATGCGGGATTCGTACATTGCCCGAAAGATGGGAGAAAGTAGTGGCCAGCGATGCAGAATACTCTGAATGATACATATATAACCAATTTGTTTCATTAAAGCCTCAAATGTTGGGGAAAAAACGGCGGAAGCAAAGTTGTACACCTTGTATCAACTTGATGGCTGTCCAGTCCATAGTGCACAAAGTACTACAGAGGGCCGGCCGGTTTGGCCGAGCGGTTCTAGGCGCTTCAGTCTGGAACCGCGCGACCGCTACGGTAGCAGGTTCGAATCCTGCCTCGGGTATGGGTGTGTGTGATATCCTTAGGTTAGTTAGGTTTAAGTAGTTCTAAGTTCTAGGGGACTGATGACCTCAGATGCTAAGTCCCGTAGTGCTCAGAGCCATTTGAACCATTTGAACTCTGGAGGACCTGTACCTTGGCCGGCACGTTCCCCTGACATGACGCCTGTAGTCTTTTTTCTGTGGCGAAAGCTGAAACACGCTGTCTACAAGAACATACCAGCTACACCCGATGATACACTCCTGGAAATTGAAATAAGAACACCGTGAATTCATTCTCCCAGGAAGGGGAAACTTTATTGACACATTCCTGGGGTCAGATACATCACATGATCACACTGACAGAACCACAGGCACATAGACACAGGCAACAGAGCATGCACAATGTCGGCACTAGTACAGTGTATATCCACCTTTCGCAGCAATGCAGGCTGCTATTCTCCCATGGAGACGATCGTAGAGATGCTGGATGTAGTCCTGTGGAACTGCTTGCCATACCATTTCCACCTGGCGCCTCAGTTGGACCAGCGTTCGTGCTGGACGTGCAGACCGCGTGAGACGACGCTTCATCCAGTCCCAAACATGCTCAATGGGGGACAGATCCGGAGATCTTGCTGGCCAGGGTAGTTGACTTACACCTTCTAGAGCACGTTGGGTGGCACGGGATACATGCGGACGTGCATTGTCCTGTTGGAACAGCAAGTTCCCTTGCCGGTCTAGGAATGGTAGAACGATGGGTTCGATGACGGTTTGGATGTACCGTGCACTATTCAGTGTCCCCTCGACGATCACCAGTGGTGTACGGCCAGTGTAGGAGATCGCTCCCCACACCATGATGCCGGGTGTTGGCCCTGTGTGCCTCGGTCGTATGCAGTCCTGATTGTGTCGCTCACCTGCACGGCGCCAAACACGCATACGACCATCATTGGCACCGAGGCAGAAGCGACTCTCATCGCTGAAGACGACACGTCTCCATTCGTCCCTCCATTCACGCCTGTCGCGACACCACTGGAGGCGGGCTGCACGATGTTGGGGCGTGAGCGGAAGACGGCCTAACGGTGTGCGGGACCGTAGCCCAGCTTCATGGAGACGGTTGCGAATGGTCCTCGCCGATACCCCAGGAGCAACAGTGTCCCTAATTTGCTGGGAAGTGGCGGTGCGGTCCCCTACGGCACTGCGTAGGATCCTACGGTCTTGGCGTGCATCCGTGCGTCGCTGCGGTCCGGTCCCAGGTCGACGGGCACGTGCACCTTCCGCCGACCACTGGCGACAACATCGATGTACTGTGGAGACCTCACGCCCCACGTGTTGAGCAATTCGGCGGTACGTCCACCCGGCCTCCCGCATGCCCACTATACGCCCTCGCTCAAAGTCCGTCAACTGCACATACGGTTCACGTCCACGCTGTCGCGGCATGCTACCAGTGTTAAAGACTGCGATGGAGCTCCGTATGCCACGGCAAACTGGCTGACACTGACGGCGGCGGTGCACAAATGCTGCGCAGCTAGCGCCATTCGACGGCCAACACCGCGGTTCCTGGTGTGTCCGCTGTGCCGTGCGTGTGATCATTGCTTGTACAGCCCTCTCGCAGTGTCTGGAGCAAGTATGGTGGGTCTGACACACCGGTGTCAATGTGTTTTTTTTTTCCCATTTCCAGGAGTGTAAGTAACGAAGTATTACTGCAGCCTACTCGAACATCACCGCTGAAATGTTATCAGGTGCAGCAGGCGTTCCGTACCAGACTCGAAGCGTGTATTGACGCTGCCGGTAGCACATTTAGAACACAGCCCGTAATGGTCAACTGTCTCGTTACTGGTAGGAACTTTTCAAAATACGATATCTCGTGAACGACTCGCACTGGAATCCTGCAACAAACGCCACTGACATTCTAATTTACCCTGCTTTCAGTCTGTTGATGTCAATAGACATTGTTCCATTTAAAAAAGTGTATGTTTGCACAAAAAATACTTTGCAAGTATTACTAAACTCTGCTGACTGGCTAACAATGCCAGCGCTGGACTACCAATCCATTCTGTGCAAACTGCGCACCGACATCACATTTCGTTTTCGCAATATTTGCGGTGCAAGTTTTAAGTGATTCGTCTTTTGTAAGAGAGAAGAAATATCCGTAGAAGAATATAATAATTTGTGTTCCGCGCACGGCATCTGCTGACAGGCGTGAATACTACCGAACCATCAGTTTAATAGGTCATTGTTCAAAAATACTGACTCGAATTATTTACAGAAAAAAGGAAAAATTGGTAGCAGTCGATCTTGAGGGAGGCCATCTTAGGTTCCGTGAAACGTAGAAACACGTTAGGCAATACAGACCCAACGAATTAACATAGAAGACAGGCTAACCTACATTTATAACATTTGTAGACTTAGAATAAGCTTGTGGCAATGTTTACGTGGAACACACTTTTTTGAAATTCTGGATGCAACAAGGATAACATAAAAGGAATGATATTACAGGTATATGTACAACTCGTACAGGAACCAGACTGCTCTGTCCGCAGCTCGTGCTCGTGCGGTAGCGTTCTCGCTTCCCGCGCCCGGGTTCGATTCCCGGCGGGGTCAGGGATTTTCTCTGCGTCGTGATGGCTGGGTGTTGTGTGCTGTTATTAGGTTACTTAAGTTTAAGTAGTTCTAAGTTCTAGGGGACTGATGACCATGATGAACCTTTTTTTTTTTTTTTTTTTTTTTTTTTTTTTTTTTTTTTTTTTTTTTTGCAGTTATCTGCCAAAGGGCGTAAAACGGAAGCAGTGGTTAAGAAAATTTTTGAATCAGCACTTTGAGAAAAGAAACTAAGGAGAAATTTGGAAAGGAAAGTAGTGTTCAAAAACACTAAATAAAACTGTGAATTGTGTTGAGGACATTTTAATTCTGCCAGAGACGGCAAAGGATTTGGAAGATCAGCTAAACGGAATGGATAACGTTATAAGATTAATATAAAAAAAGTAAAATAAGGGTAATGGATGCAGCCGAATTAAATTGGACTATACTGAGGGAATTAAGACTAAGGAATGAGGCACTAAAAGTAGTAGATGAGTTTTGGTTTTTCGGCACCGAAATAAACGACGATGGTTGAAGTAGAGAGGATATACATACAAAGAAACCTGGTCGAATCAAGAAAAGCGTTCCAGAAAGAGACACATTTGTTGATATCAAATATAAATTTAAATGTTAGCAACTTTTGTTGGAGGTATTTGCCTCGTGTGTAGCAGTACAGGTGAAAAATGTGAATGATCAGCAACACGAAGAGAAACGTGAAGCTGCAAGAGAATGCTGAAGGTTAGGTGGGTAGGCCGGACAGCTAGTGAATCGATAGCCTGTTTTATTATGGGTAAAGGATGTCATCTGACTGTAGGGAGTCCAGCAGGGCTGTTATCATGTAGAGTATGCGGCAGTTCTTGCAACAGCTGCAAAAATGCAAAACACTTCAGGATAGACAAAAGAAGCGTCCTTCGTGTTCACAACATCAGTTAGCACTGATGGGGACACTTTGAATGTGGCCTCTGAATGTCTGTCGAGTAGCCCATTCTTCTTCAAAAGAAACCAGAGAAGCTAATGATGTCGGACGCTGTGGTGTGGAGCGAATTGGATGTTGTAACTCAAGCCAAAGGTGTTCCTTTCGGTTCATATTGGGACTCTGGTGAACCCGGTCCGTTGCCTGTCTGATGCTCCTTTATGAGAAGGTGCACTGTAATGATGTTACAACCATCGTCTCCAAAATGCTCTTTTACTGTACGCTGTACAGAGCGCTGAAAAATGTGTTCCTATCTTTCCACATTTCGTACTTTCTTAAACTCAGTAAGGAGACCAGTCTCTAACCCCAAACCTAAACACCACTTCATATGTACTTCACTGTTTGCATTGTACATAACGGCAAGTAACGTTCTCCACGTATTCGCTGAACCCATCGGATTGCCGCAGGGTACAGAGTGATTCATGACTCCAAATTACCGTTTCCAGTCACCCACTGTCCATTACCATCCTTCTTTGTAACACCTGAAGCGTCGTTTTCCACAAACTACAGGAAGTGTAGCGTATGAGGAATTACTCGACTGTTGTACCCTTTTCTTTTTAACTCTCTATACACAATAATTGTGCTAGCTAGGCTGCATGTATAACTTTGGACGTCACGAGAGATTCCTTCCGCCGATTTCATGAGATTTTTACATCTGCCCGTCGCGGTCCTGCCCTCTACAATATGGGGTGGCCATGAATTATGGACCTTGCCATTGGTGGGGACGCTTGCATGCCTCAGCGATACAGCTGTACCGTAGGAGCAGCCACAGCGGAGGTGTATCTGTTGAGAGATCAGACAAACATGTGGTTCCTGAAGAGGGGCAGCAGCCTTTTCAGTAGCTGCAGGGGCAACAGCCTGGATCTGGCCTTGTATCATCAACCAAACAGACCTTGCTGTGCTGGTACTGCGAATGGCTGAAAGCAAAGAGTGGCCTTGTATCATCAACCAAACAGACCTTGCTGTGCTGGTACTGCGAATGGCTGAAAGCAAAGAGAAAGTACAGCCTTAACTTTTCGCGAGGGCATCCGGCCCTACTGTATGTTTAAATGGTCATGCCATCCTCTTGGGCAAAGAATCCCGGAGGTAAAATAGTCACCCATTCGGACCTCTGGGCAAGGACAACTCAGCAGGATGTCGTCATCAGTAGAGACAAAACTGGTGTTCTAGAGGTCGGAACTTGTAATGTCAGATCTCTTAAGCGGGAAAGTACGCTAGAAACTTTAAAAATGGGGATGGATAGGTTAAAGTTAGATATAGTGGGAATTAGTGAAGTTCGGTGGAAGGAGGAACAGGACTTCTGATTAGGTGAATACAGGGCTATAAACACAAAATCAAATAGGAGTAACACAGGAGTAGTTCTAATTATGAATAAAAAAAATAGGAGCGCGGATAAGCTGCAACGAACAGCATAGAGAACGCGTTGTAGTAGCGAAGGTACCGGCCGCGGTGGCCGAGCGGTTCTAGGCGCTGCAGTCCGGAACCGCGGGCGGGACTGCTACGGTCGCAGGATCGAATCCTGCCTCGGGCATGGATGTGTGTTATGTCCTTACGTTAGTTAGGTTTAAGTAGTTCTGAGTTCTAGGGGGCTGATGACCTCACATGTTAAGTCCCATAGTGCTCAGAGCCATTTGAACCATTTTTGAGTAGCGAAGGTAAACACTAAGCCAACGCCTACCACAGTAGCAAAAGTTTATATGCCAACTAGCTCCGCAGATGATGAAGAGATTGAAGAAATATATGATAAGATAAAAGAAATTAGTCACTTAAGGAAGGCGAAAATTTAATAGTCATGGGGGATTGGAAGTCGATAGTACGAGAAGGAAAAGTAGTAGGTGAATATGGAATGGGGTTAAGGAATGAAAGAGTCAGTATTTACTACGGCTGAGGAATGAAAGAAGAAGCCGCGTGGTAAATTTTGCACAGAGCATAACTTAATCGTAGCTAAAACTTTGTTTAAGAATTGTGAAGGAAAGTTGCACACGTGGAAGAGACCTGGAGGCGCCGGAAGGATTCAGACTGATTATATGATGGTAAGACATAGATTTCGGAACCATATTTTAAACTGTAAGACATTTCCAGAGGCAAATGTAGACTCTGACCACAATTTATTGGTTATGAAGTATATATTAAAACGGAAGAAACTGCAAAAAGACAAGATTTTAAGGATATGGGACCTGGATAACCTGAAATAATCAGAGGTTGTACACAGTTTTACAAGAAGCGTTAGGGAACGATTGACAACAACAGGGGAAAGGAATACAGTAGAAGAAGAATGGGTAGCATTGAGAGATGAAATGGAGAAGGCAGCACAGGATCAGGTCGGTAAAAAGACGAGGGGTAGTAGAAGCCCTTGTGTAACACAACACATATTGAACCTAACTGATCAAAGGAAAAAATATAAAATTGCAATAAATGAAGCAGGCAAAATGGAATACAAACGTCTCAAAAATGAGAACGACAGGAAGTGCAAAATGGCTAAGCAGGGATGGCTAGAGGACAAATGTAAGGACGTAGAGGCGTATATCACTAGGGGTAAGATAGATACTGCCTACAGGAAAATTAGAGAGACCTTTGTAGAAAAGAGAACTACTTGGATGAATATCAAGAGCTCAGATGGAAATCCAGTTCTAAGCAAAAAAGGGAAAGTAGAAAGGTGGAAAGAATCTACAGAGGGTCTATACAAGGGAAATTTACTTGTGGACAATATTATGTAAATGCAAGAGGATGTAGAAAGAGAAGAGATGGGAAATACGATACTCGGCGGAGAATTTGACACAGCACTGAAAGACTTAAGTCGAAACGAGGCTTCCAGAGTAGACGACATTCCGTTAGAACTACTGATAGCCTTGGGAGAGTCAGTTATGACAGAACTTTTCCGTCTGTTGAGTAAGATGCATCAGACAGACGTAATACTATCAGACTTCGAGAATAATGTAATAATTCCTATCCCAAAGAAGGCAAGTGCTGACACGTATAAAATTACTGAACTATAAGTTTAATAAGTCATGGATGCAAAGTACTAATACGAATTCTTTACAGAATAATGGAAAAACTGGTGAAAGCCACCTCGGGGAAGATCAATTTGGTTTACGGAGAAATGTGGGAACATGTCAGGCATTACTGATCCTACGACTTGTCATAGAAGATAGGTTAAGGAAAGGCAAACCTTCTTTTGCAGCATTTGTAGACATAGAAAAATGCTTTTGACAATGTTGACTGGAATACTCTCTTTCAAATTCTAATGGTGGCAGGGGTAAAAATACAGGGAGCGAAAGGCTATTTACAATTTGTACACAAACCAGATGACAGTTTTTAAGAGTGGAGGGGCATGAAAGGGAAGCAGTAGTTGAGAAGGGAGTGAGTCAGGGTTGTATACTGTTATTGAATCTGTACATTCAGCAAACGGTAAAGGAAACAACAGAAAAATTTGGGGTAGCAATTTAAGTCCAGGAAGAAAAAATAAAAAGTTTGAGGTTTGCAGGTGATATTGTTAAGTCTGCCGGAGACAGCAAAGGACTTGGAAGAGAAGTTGAACGGAGGATGTAAGATGAACATCAACAAAAGTAAAACGAGGATAATGGAATGTTCAAATGGTTCAAGTGGCTCTGAGCACTATGGGACTTAACTGCTGAGGTCATCAGTCCCTTAGAACTTAGAACTACTTAAACCTAACTAACCTAAGGACATCACACACATCCATGCCCGAGGCAGGATTCGAACCTGTGACTGTAGAGGTCGCGCGGTTCCAGACTGAAGCGCCTAGAACCGCTCGGCCACACAGGCCGGCTAATGGAAAGTAGTCGAATTAAATCAGGTGATGCTGAGGGAGTTAGATTAAGAAATGAGACACTTAGAGGAGTTTTGCTTGGGCAGCATTATAACTGATGATGGTCGAATTAGAAAGGACACAAAATACCGGTTGGCAATTGCAAGATAAGGGTTTCTGAAGAAGAGAAATTTGTTAACATCGAGTATAGATTCAAGTGTCAGGAAATCCTTTCTGAAAGTATTTGTATGGAAGTGAAACATGGACGATAAACAGTTGAGACAAGAAGAGAATAGGTTTTGAAATGTGGTGCTACAGAAGAGTGCTGGCGATTAAATGGGTAGGTGACGTAAATAATGAGTAGGTACACAACAGAACTGGGGAGAAAAGAAATTTGTGGCACAACCTGACTAGAAGAAGAGAACAGTTGGTAGGTCACATTCTGAGACATCGACGGATCACCAATTTAGTATTGGAGGGAAGCATGGGGTTTAAAAATGGTACAGGGAGAGCAAGAGATGAATACAGTAAGTAGATCCGGAAGGATGTAGGTTACAGTACTTACTCAGAGATGAAGAGACGTGCACAGGATAGAGTAGCATGGAGAGCTGCATCAAACCAGTCTTCGGTCTAAGGACTATAGCAAAAAAAAAAAAAAAAAAAAAAAAAAAAGGGTTCAAATGGCTCTGAGCACTATGGGACTCAACTGCTGAGGTCATTAGTCCCCTAGAACTTAGAACTAAAACCTAACTAACCTAAGGACATCACAAACATCCATGCCCGAGGCAGGATTCGAACCTGCGACCGTAGCGGTCTTGCGGTTCCAGACTGCAGCGCCTTTAACCGCACGGCCACTTCGGCCGGCCTAGCAATATCAAGAGTCTTGGTTTAACAGCTTACCTGGGTAGCATTATAAGGGTGTAAATGCCCCCGATGGATTTGTAATGTGCGTGACATCCAGTGACTAGTCCACGTTCGAAGTCACAGAGCCTTCATGACCGACCCCCTCAGCTGTTATATTTCTCTGCCGACAACACAATAATCCCAGCTTCTTTTTATAATGACGGATCCGCCTATCGTGTCATCTCTTGGTGAAATATACATTAAGTACGGTGTCCAGGTATTGTGATCAGAAGGTAAAAGGTTTGAGCAGCAATTTTGGAGTACTGCTTGTGGGTTCAGCAAGGTGGTTATATTGTGGTGAACGTCGTGCAAATTATTTCCTGTAGGCCTCCAGTAAGTGTTATTCCGCTGCTCTCGGTAACACACAACAGATCCGGTAAGTCTTATCTCGGCGGCCCGCGTTTCCGCTGCGTGCGGCGTAGACGTCCGGATGCTGCGCCACTCAGCCGACAGCAAGACTGACGAAAGAATCCCACTTTTAAACGCGTTTGTACTTCGCGATATCTAGTCCGCGCATTCAGCTTGAATATGAAGTTCAAACCATCCTCGTCCCGGGAGAAGAAATAAAAACCTTAAGGTATGCCGATGACATTGTAGTTCTGTCAGGGACAGCAAAGGACTTGGAAGAACAGTTGGAGTGGACAGGGTCTTGAAAGGAGGATATAAGATAAACTTCAACAAAATTAAAACAGGGATAATGGAATGTAGTCGAATTATATGAGGTGATGCTGAGGGAATTAGATTAGGAATTGGGACACTTCAAGTAGTAAAGGAGTTTTGCTATTTGGGGAGCAAAATAACTGATAATGGTCGAAGTAGAGAGGATATAAAATGTAGACTAGCAAAGGTAAAGAAAGGGTTTCTGAAGAAGAGTTTGGACTTAAGAGTTAGGAAGTCTTTTCTGAAAGTATTTGTATAGAGTGTAGCCACATATGGAAGTGAAACATGGACGATAAACAGCTTAGACAAGAAGAGAATACAAGCTTTAGAAATGTGGAGCTACAGAAGAATACTGAAGATTAGGTGGGGAGATCACTTAACTAATGAGGAGATGCTGAATGGAGTTCGACAGGAGAGGAATTTGTGGCACAATGTGACTAGAAGAAGGAAACAGTTGGTAGGACATGTTCTGAGGCATCAAGGGATCACCAGTTTAGTATTGGAGGGCAGCGTGGAGGGTAATAATCGTAGAGGGAGACCAAGAGATGAATTCACTAAGCAGATTCAGAAGGATGTAGGTTGCAGTAGTTACTCGGAGATGAAGAGGTTTGCACAGGATAGAATAGCATGGAGAGCTGCATCAAACCAGTTTATGGACTGAAGACCAGAACACAACAAGAGAGAATTTCTACTAGGCTCTGCGTAGGTTTTTCCATCGCAGCAGGTACACATAAAATAGACTTCAGTCATCAATAATACATTCTCCTTCGCTGTTTAAAACAACCTGCAAATGCCGGCGTAACGTTTCGGTCCCACGACTGTAGAAACATTTGGATTTTAGGGGAAGAACTCGGTGAGTCACGTTCGGAGTGCATTTTCATCCGGAAAGAAAGAAACGCAAGATCAGATAAATAAGATGGGTGCTGAATGACTTCCCAAACTCCTGTCAGTCAAGCAGAATCACTTGACGCAGTCTTCCTGGTCGTTGTTCTCGGCCTGTGTCTAGAAGACGTCTCAGTTGTTGACACAATGTTGGCAGTGATGGTTACAACTCGGAGTAGCAATTCCTGGTACACCATATCGTCGCTGTTCTACCAGATGAATAGCCCTATCATTTTTGGATGAAAGCGGATTTCTGCTTTCTTTGCGCTCAATTATTCCCTTCTTTTCCCTACGTTGGCATAAAGACACCAATTATCTTCACTACAATCGGTACATGATAGGAATGATCAGTGTTGTTCACGAGCAAACTGATGACGAGGAATCAGAGATGCTGGAATTCAATATGGTGTTGGCCCATCCTTAGCCTTGATGACAGATTCCACTCTCGCAGGCATACGTTCAATCAGGTACTGGAAGGTTTCTTGGGGAATAGGAACCCATTCTTCACGGAATGCTGCACTGAAGAGAGGTATCGACGTCGGTCGGTGAGGCCTGGCACGAAGTCGGCGTTCCAAATCACCCCAGAGGTGTTCTATAGGATTCAGGTCAGCACTCTGTGCGGGCCAGTCCATTTCGGGGATGTTATCGTCATGTAACTGCTACAAGCCGTGTATTGTGAACAGGTGCTCGATTGTGTTGAAAGATCCTCGAATTGCTATTCAGCAGTGGGAATCAAGGTACTCAAAACATCAATGTAGCTCTGTGCTCTGATAGTGCCACGTAAAACAACAAGGGGTGCAAGGCCCCTCCATGAAACACATGACCACACCATAACACCACCGCTGGCAGATGACGTTCACCGAGCATTCGCCATACCCACACTCTGCCACCGGATAGCCACATTGTGTACCGTGATTCGTCACTCCGCGCAATGTTTTTCCACTGTTCAATCGTCCAATGTTTACGCTCCTTACACCAAGCGAGGTGTAGTTTGGCATTTACCGACGTGATGTGTGGCTTATGAGCAGCCGCTCGACCATGAAATCCAAGTTTTCTCACGTCTCGCCTAACTGTTATAGTACTTGCAGTGGATCCCGAAGCAGATTGGAATTCCTAATTCCTGTGTGATGATCTGGATAGATGTCTGCCTATTACACATTACGACCCTCTTCAACTGTCCATGATCTCTGTCAGTCAACAAACGAGATCAGCCTGTAGTACATATCCCTTCACGTTTTCACTTCACTATTACGTCGGAAACAGTGTACCTAGGGACGTTTAGGAGTGTGGAAATCTTGCGTACAGACGTATGACACAAGTGACACTCAATCATCTGACCACGTTCGAAGTCCGTGAGTTTCGCGGAGCGCCCCATTCTGCTCTCTCACGATGTCTAATGCCTGCTGAGGTCGCTGATATGGAGTACCTGGCAGTAGGTGGTAGCAAAATGCACCTAATATGTAAAACGTAAGTTTTTGGGGTGTCCGGATACTTTTGATCACATAGTGTGTTTACAGGATGAACATTAACATATGTTGTGAAAAGTATTGGTCCTACAACACTCCCTTGGGGCACGCCCGAAGTTACTTTTACGTCTGAAGACTTCTCTCCGTCCAGAGTCACCTGCTGTGTTCTCTTTGTTAGAAACTCTTTAGCTCCATCACGTAGTTGGTCTGATATTCGACACGCTATATTTTGTACACTAGGCGGCAATGCGGAACTATATCAAATGCCCTCCGGAAGTCAAGCAACACGACATCTACCTGGGAGCTGGGTCTCTGGCAGAAGTTAAACAATGCATGCAGCGAACGAAAGATGTGACAGGAATCTAAAGTCGCACCACCAAGCAATAGAGTCAACACTACTGAATTTACGCCCCTGCGAATTGAATTCGGTGGTTAATAATTTCAGGTGCCTTACAGGACTTCTTTCCGTTACTCACTATCACTCCCACAGCACTAAATAACTTTTAGTGTATGGAGCAAGAGTGTACAATCTTCGTGCGTGCTACGCGACAAAAACCACAGTGGTAGCATTTATAAAAGGAGAAGATTTCGGCGATGTTCACTCGAATAGTCTCTTCAGACTTCTTAGGTTACCGTAAATACAATAGGGGAGTGAAAAGTCATCCACAACTTGTGTAGAAACGAAATTGCAGTTATAGGAATCGAAAATATAGTAGATGAGACCAGAGTGAGACAGGATTGTAGCCTCTGCCCGATGTTATTCAATCTCTACACCGAGTAAGCAGTAAACGAAACCAAGGAGAAATTTGCTATGAGAATTAAATTTCAGGGAAACCAAATAAAGCCGGCCGGGATGGCCGAGTGGTTCTAGGCGTTACAGTCTGGAACGGCGCGACCGCTCCGGTCGCAGGTTCGATCCTGCCTCGGGCATGGATGTATGTGATGTCCTTAGGTTTAAGTAGTTCTAAGTTCTAGGGGACTGATGACCTCAGAAGTTAAGTCCCATAGAGCTCAAAGCCATTTGAACCATTTGAAACCAAATAAAAACTTTGCTGTTTGTCGATGATATTGTAATTTTGTGAGATACTTCAAAAGACTTGGAATAGGATTTGAATGGAATGGATAATGTCTTGAAAATAAATTGTAATATGAATATCAACAAAAGTAAAAGACGGGCACTGTAATCTAGTCGAATGAAATCAGGCGATGCTGAGGGAAATAGATTATGAAATGAGACACTAATAAAGGTAGTAAATGAGTTCTGCTATTTGCACAGAAAATAATTAATAATGGCTGAAGTATAAAAGATACAAATGACTGGTAATAGCAAGAAAATCGTTAATTAAAAAGAGGCACATGTCAACATCGAATATAAATTTAAGTGTTAGGATGTCCTTTCTGAAGTTATTTGTCTGGAACGTAGCGTTGTACAGAAGTGAAACATGCATCTTTATCATCACAGATAATAAAGCTTTTCATATATGGTGCTACAGGAGAATGTTGACAGTTAAATGGTTACATCAGACAACCAATAAAGGTAGTGAATATTTAAGGGACAACTTGACCAAAGGAAGGGATAAGTTAGTAAGACACTCATATGGGCATCAAGGAGTCCTCAGGATGGTAATGCAGGTAAGTGTGTGTGTGGGGGTGGGGGTAAAAATTGTAAAGGGAGACCAAAGCATGAGTACTGTAAGCAGGTCCGAGTTGATCTAGGTTCCAGCAGTTATGAAGAGATGGCTGCACAGGGTAGACTAGCATAGAGAGCTGTCTCAAACCAGTCAGCAGGCTGAAGACGACAACAATAACGAGGTGCACAAATACAGTGGAGGCCTAGAGTGTGCATAAAGTTGATGTCAAGCATGAAAACCAAAAATTTTCAACATTTAGGGAAGAATCGTTAACTGCAATGCAAGAAAGGCCCTAAAATTACAAAGAAAAGAAAAACCGACATAAACAGTTTATGAACATCTAACAGCAAGAAATTGCGAAGGGCAGTATTGAACATAAGGTTACAGATTTATTTCTAATAGAAGTCTGCAAAAATTGGAAGCTGAACACAAAAATGTTAACTATCCAAGACTCAAAACCTTTAAATGTTGCTGACAATGTAACTGTTGTTCAAATATTGGATTACCTCCAACTGTACTCGAGATCTTTAGAAAGTGTTCTTTGTGTAAAACACTTGTCTTACTTTCTTTCTACCTAGGACAAATAAATATAGGAGGGGAAAAAAGATTGATGAAAACTTTATAATGGTGTTCACTGTACACTTCAATAGAGAATAAACTGTACAAAGAAATAATAGTCATATGTATCATCAAACAGAAACGACCAAAATGTCAAGCATCTAGGCGAGATAATTCAAGAAAATGAGCTAGAATAATCTACTATAAACGAGAGGATTTACAAAATGGAAAGGGCATACGGAATACCAGAAAATACTTACAGTAAAAATCCATCTGAAGAAATACATGAAATAACACTTTACAACACAGTATTGAAACAAGAATGACTCTTCGTAATCAAATGTATGAATTTCAAAGTCGACAAACTAGAAATCTTAGAGAGAAAGTTCACTTGAAAAGTTTTAGGTCTAATAACAACAAAAGAAGCCCGGAAATGAAGAAGCAACGATGAGATAAATCAAAACACAAAAAATAACAGGAACTATAACAAAAAGACGACAGATATTTGGGACATTTATAATGGATGGATTCCTATGGCCTGACAAATTAGATCAAGTTAGTTTTGGGAAAACCAGGTGGTTCCAAAACAAATAGAAATACACAACATAAAAACGGAAAAAGTAGCAGAAAGAGATGTTTTCAGAAGGTAACTGTTACGTTTAGAAGGATTCCAAGGCAGAAACAGTGACAAAAGAAATGTGAAGAAGTCTGAGAAAGAATAAAGACATGGTGAAAAAGAAATTGTAATGAGACAATCACTATACTATAGTGGTGAGGTTGGAATGTTTACATGTGTACAAGCAGTTAACACTGAACTTCAGGTTCGATGCAACAGAGATACTAGAAATATCCATCGTTAAAATTAAATACAGAATCCAACAGAACTTGATGACGTTTGGAAGAAGACGAGAAACAATGAAGAAATCCAACAAAATGCGCATAAAGTATTGCATATAGTGGCAAAATCGAGGTTTTCTTCTTTGGGAATCTCTACCGATGAAAGAGAACAGGCTATCAGAAAACATCCTGAGGTATCAATGAATTGTCATCTCGGGGTAACGGAAGGCTGTGTGTGTGGGGCAGGGGTGGGGGGTAAAAATTGTAGAGGGAGACAAAGAGATGAATTCAGTAAGCAGATTCAGAAGGATGTAGGTTGCAATAGTTTTTAGGAGAGGAAGAAGCTTTCACAGGATAGAGTAGCATGGAGACCAGCATCAAACCAGTTCTCTGACTGAAGACCACAAAGCAGGAAACAAAACGCAAAAAACGGGAGCAAGATGGACAGAAGAAAGAAAATAAAAACAAGTAAGGTTGTTACATGTTTCTGATTGGTTAATTTTATGACAAAAGAAAAGACAAAGAAACTCTGAGCAAACATGTCTAAGAGTACCACAGCCATTCAAAATTAAAAATATATAATCAGGTACTACAGATGACGGCTTCATATTTTTTCTCTTTAACTGTATAAGTTGTAAGTAAATTTAAGTTATGGAATTCAGTATCCGAAAATATAAAGTTAAACTAGCCATTCTGAGACGAAAGTCGAATGGAATCAAATCAAACTGATTATGTTAAAAAGGTCATTTCACATTTCTTTCTGAAAATCTTCCAGAACTAATTACTGAAACACAGCTTTTAGAAAGGATAGCAAACAGATCTACGGTAAGAATTTGAGCTGAAAAAAATATGTGTCATAAACCACGACGATAAATTCGCATGGAATTAAGTTAGACAGATTAAGCAAGATGGTTTAAATATCTCTGAGGAATCATAGAGGACTACAGATCATAAACAGATACAACAAAACAAACAACCAGCAGAATGCACAGGGCAAATGGCCTAGCAAAAAACAGCTTTTAATAAGTAATACATCTTCAGAAGTACAAAACTAAAGCATAACACTGCAGTAGTTAGTTCACAATGCCTGTATACTTGTGACTTGTAAACCGTATAGACTAAAGTTCCTAGAAAGAGAGGATGGCGTCACAGAATCACCAAAGACTGCTGTGATGTATTTTAATTCACACACAACTAATTCTGTTGAAACGAACATCTTCAAGTCACGTATTAGCGTTACATCGGTTTAAAGAAAGGTTCCCTGAAGTCAAAAACATACTGTTTCCAGTTGCAACATACAATCAATAATTAGAAGGAAAACTGTAAGAAATACATATAAAGGACGAGAAATACAGATAAAAGGTGAGAGAAACAAAGAGGAAATTTACTAAAATATTTATAAAATATCGACATAAAGGCAAGGTGAAAGTAATTATTTTATTTGAAATTCTTACAAACTAAGTGAGAAAAACAGATGAAAATACATTTTTTGGGAAACGGAAAAAAGCAAATGCTTACAAATCGTAAAGAGATCTACAATAGTGTAGCTATTGATTATCGTACATGGAACGAAAAATAGGAGAAATTCCTCTTGAAATTCAATCTTATACTATACCTATTTGTTTTATTTTTGCTTCACACACAGCCATTTTAACACATTAGGTGCTATGTTGCAGTGGGTTTGCAATTTATTCGTCTAATCACAGTAACTAGCGTCTTGTGTGAAAAACTAATTGCAGAACCACTGAATATAGCACATCAAATTTCTGAAACATATATGGGTGAAAGAAAAATAAATGTGAGGCATTGTTTCGGAAGTAAAATAAATGATATTCAGTAATAGGAACTAATAGTCTTAAGAATAAAAAAAATTTACTAATAAAAAATGAGAGATCAACACAATGGTAAAAAGATGGAAGAAAACAAACAACAGATCGGGAATGAAAGGTAAAAACAGGAGAGAAGGGGGGAGGTATGTAGTAAGAATGCGATTATCGTTGGTGTATACAGTACATCAAAAAATGCTAATGTAAAATTCTGAGAAAAAATGCGCTCCAACTCCCGAAATTATAAAAAAACTGTTTTCTCCGAAATATATACACATGAAATAATATCTATTGGAGTTAAGTTGCAGAAATAGAAAAGTATTAATTGTCAGTAAATTAATCGGTCCCTACACAAAAACAATATTTGGAGCAAAAATGTATCAAAATTTCTGAAGCTTGACCAACACATTCATTGATATCATGCACAAGGAACGCTTGTAATAATACGAACAAACAAACAATATGAACAGCAATAGGTTAACAAAGCAGGTTAAGATAATCAGCTCAAACTAGGTTAAGAATAAGCGTCTGAAAAAAAAAAAAACAGAAAACCTATATAACCTATTAACAACATGAATGATACATAAAGAAGCCGCAGAAACTCTTGGATGCCCAGCAGCCATGTACAGAACTTGTCTGAAATAGGCATAAGAACGCAAGAAATTGCAAGGTACACTCATCGTATTTTGGCAGCGTAAGACGGCAAAAAAAGACTAGGTAACAACCATAAATGTGATCTTCGAAAGAAACATATGAAAAAATGAGTACAGCTCATATCGTCTCTTGCAGTCAAAGCCTGAGATTACAGTTTTCCCGTATGTGCTCTGTAACTAAAGCTTTCTTTCACGCCTAAAAGGACAGACCTCAAATACAAACAAGAATTACAGTAATTAACGCGTATAGTGCACACTGCTGTGCTAATACGCGACTAACGCGCAAAAGCATAGAGGATTCGTACTGCCGAAGTAATAACGGAAATGAGCACAGAGTGCAGATAGCTAAGGCAACAACTGATAATTGATGTTCTCACTTCTTAGTCACTCGATGACCAATATCGAACATGGTGTGGAGTGGAGGCGGTGTGCGAACTTGAGTTCGCCACAAGCGGCAAATTGTGACCTACATACACACACACAGGCGCGCGCACACACACACACACACACACACACACACACAAAACCAGCCGCCATATTTGTATGCGGCGTTCTTTCGGCTACAGTCGCGCGCGATCGAATGGGACAGGCTCAAATGGGGCAAGCGGAACGCTTGCTCCGAAAATGCCCCAGCACAGAAAGATTCGTGTAGGAATTCTCCCCTGACAGTAGTAGATGAACAGGGGGGCATCGCTATTTATTTGAAAATAAGCTATTACTTGCACATGCTAGATGAACAGTAGCAAGAGTAGTTGTTTTACACACCCGTCTCCCTATCGTAATGCAAGCACTGTTGTGAATAGCGCCGCGACACTAAAACGTGCGCCTACTGTAAGGAGAAAAAAAGAGTCAGTTACAGCGTACGACTATTGATGAGGCTACACTGTCCAAATCCTCATATGCAATTACCACTTTCTGGCGATGCTAATTCCCAACTATGGAAAGCCACATGAAGCTGCAGCAATTTACAGAAACAAACAATCTAATCGTCTTGCCAGTGATGGGGAGGAAGAGACAGAGAAATGTCAAGTCATAATTACCCAAATAGAGGACAAAAGTAAGGACTTAGAAGCATATTTCACTATGGTAAACTCCAGGAAAAATAAAGAGGTCTTTGGAGAAAAGAGAAGTAGCTGTGTGAACATGAAGAGCTCAGATGTAAATCCGGTCCTAACCAAACAAGGGAAAGCTAAAATGTGGAAGGAATATAGAGAGTGTCTATACAAGGAAGATGCACTTGAAAACTATACTATATAAAGGTAAGAGGACGTAAATGAGGACAGAGCACTGAAAGATCTAAGTAGCAACAAGGCCCCAGAGTAAAAATTGCGGAGGGAGACCAAGAGACGAATACAGTAAGCAGATCCAAAAGAAGGATCCAAAAGGAAGCAAGTTGCAGAAGTTATTTGAGACGAAGAGATTTGCATAGGATAGAGTAGCATGGAGAGCTGCATCAAACCAGTCTTCGAACTGAAGGCCACAACAACAACATCAATTACTCAAATATAGTAAATAGTTTGGGAGGCGATTGTGTAGCTAATTCGAATAAAAAATTCGCGTATAGCAAGTGCCCAATTTTTATTGTTTACATTGATACTGCTGCAGGAATGTAACCCAAATAAATGCTCATAGAACGTGTTATGCAAAACAAAATTATTAAGTTCAAATTTGATTTTAATAAATTCCATCTCCGAGTGAATACACTTTTTCAAGAATGCTTCGCTGTAAATGCTTGGTGTCCTATGACTGATGATTAGTAGATTGCGCCTGTTGTGCTACCCCATCATCTTACTGCGTCACAATTTACTCTCTCATGAAAATGAGCTTCCAGCATTATAGGAAGAGGTTACTTTGGCTAGAAGAATGGGTATGTTCTTCCAGCTTGAGCAGGCCCCTGAATATTTTAGTCGTCGGGTGACACATCATCTAAACCTAACATTCCATGGAAAATAGATAGGCAAAAACGATCATGTTTCTTGTCCACCAAGGTCCCCGGCACCGTACCCTTTCAGATTTCTGCTTGTGGGTATGGCTGAAAGGCTTAGTCTACAAAGGAAAAGGTGACACAAAAGGCGAAGTGATCGTTCGGATTATGAATAGGGTTGCTATCATGAAAGAACGCCAAGGCGACCTCGTAAATGCTACACCTGGTATCGTCAAGAAAATTCGCACCGGCAGTGAAGTCGGAGGAAGGACTTATGAAAACGCAATTTGAACTTAATCATTTGCCTTTCCCTGACAGCTTCTATACTTGTTTAGGTTACATTCTAACATCTGTATGTCTGTAGCCAATAAAAACGATGTAGCTCTGTGACTTACACGTGAAAGAGCTCAATCGAACAATAAAACATTTGAACAGAAATTGTGGACTCGCGTTACAAGAAGTAAATAAAGATTGAACACGTTATATTGAATATTCTATTAATATTAGTCTGTACTACCACCACCCAAAATAATTTCTACCCTGAAACGTCACTTCCGGCAACCCCTACCCTCAAGTTTTTTTAATATTCTGTTGCTGCAAGTGCCAAAACTGTTTAATCACATACTTCCAGAAAGAATAGAACTGGTAGAAGCTTAATTGTGACCGTGATAAAAGACTAATGGCTTTCCAAGTACAGAAAGCAACTGTTTACTCTGTTTTATACATCCTTAATAGTTCCACTCCCGCTATTTAATTTTGACACACGTTCTGCAAATTTCACAGATTTAATTGAAATGAATATATTCCTCGTTCACTGAATACCAAACGCAATTGAAAAGCATGCTGTCAATTTCAGAAAAAGTTGTAATATCACATTTGAGAGGATTTCATTCGAAAATATTGATGTGTCAACGAGGTATAGTCAAAGTGCTAAATTAATAAAAAAATAACGTTACAATTATGCAAAAGTGTGTGGGAGGAAGTGATTTCAAAAGAACTTCGGAAGAGAAATACTGTCTGTTCTTACACGAATGTCAAGTTCAACAAAATTCAATAGAGAAAACGAAAGATTTTCTGTTAATAAGCTACAGTACCGGTAGATACAAGTCAAGCATCTTTGCATACATGATATCGAAGTTGGCAACGTCCGTCTAAATTACTAGTTTTCCAGATATTTCAAACCAAGTAGGAGTTGTCATATGAACAGATAATAAATGTACATCTACTGATCTCCGCAAACGCCGTACGAAACCTTCACAAACGTACATGGTTTTAACAAGTTTGTACTGAACCCCATTCATTTTTTTCTGCAGCCTCCTAAAAACTCCCACACATGCAGTAAAATTAAAACATATCCGAGGTAGCCAATCAGTAAAAGAAATGACAATTCTCAAAAGTTTTAACTACATTAGTAGAATGCAGTTTACTTCTTCGATTTATCTCCTAGTATAGTCGTCAAAAGGAAGAAAACAACTTATCAGTGAAATAATAATAATAACACTTTCTGTAAGCCTTAGTAGACGCCATTATTTCATTATTCCGAGACTGCACATACTTGTTCATTATTTAGGCACCTGTTTCAAAACTCTTCTATTTTGTAATAAATTTCCCAGCCACAAAGCAAAGCAGTTTCTCTCCACCGCATACACTTTCTGCAGAACCATTATAAAATAGGTGACACATGGTACTTTTCGTCATTGCGCACACTAATAACTTTCTTCCAGTTCCATTTATGTGCAAAGCGTGGGTACAGTGACGTGTTTGCTTCTGTACGAGTGGGTTGTTAATAGAATTTTATGTGTGCGGTGTCTCTTCTTTTAGAAACATGTCTGAAAAGAATAGACACCGTTTTGATTTGGCAGCCACTTTGAATCAAGACACAAAGGAAATACAGACATTAGCTGCCACTGGGCATTGATTTATATCAAGGGGCAAGCTGAAAATTTGTGCCAGACCAGGATTCGAACTCGGACCTTCTACTTATTAGGCAGACGCGCTGGCCCCTACCCCATCTGGACACAGTGGTCAGCACGAATTTGCTGACTCCCCTAGTACACCTCCCATCAAAATGGTTCAAATAGCTCTGAGCACTACCTAAGGACATCACACACCTCCATGCCCGACGCAGGATTCGAACCTGCGACCGTAGCCGTCACGCGGTTGCAGACTGAAGCGCCTAGAACCGCTCGGCCACCCAGGCCGGCACAATTTTTGTATTACTTTCTTGTTCGGTTTTAGGAAACCAAACGAAGAAAACGTTTGGTGACACCGTCTTTGGCGGACCCCATGAATTCGAGTGCGCAACAACCTGACTGGCTAACTTTAAGGTTAATTAATTCGGAAAGGGGCAATGCATAGAACTTTTTTCTTAACAATTATTTCTCAACACAGTCTACCCTGCAACACTATTACAACCTTTTCAGACTGAACTTGACCACCCTGTATAGGTAACAGCGTAGTACAGTCAACATCAGATCACTGTAAAAGCAAAAATAAACTAGAGAGTTACAACTTAACGTATCGACTAAGCTAATTATCTTAATCTGAAGTCCTATTTCTGGTCAAGAATCATACTTTGGGCTGCGTAGGGTATTATAAAGATGGCGACAACGAAGAGATGCTTCATAATATGAAATGCAGGCTACATTATGGATCGAAGTAAAAAAAAATGGTTCAAATGGCTCTGAGCACTATGGGACTTAACATCTGAGGTCATCAGTCACCTAGACTTAGAACTACGTAAACCTAAGGACATCACACACATACATGCCCGAGGCAGGATTCGAACCTGCGACAGTAGCAGCCGCGTGGTTCCGGACTGAAGCGCCTAGAACCGCCTCCCATCAAACCCAAATTCTCAACTTATACCACACATGTAGTGCCCCTGCTCATTAGCCTCATTGTTCATGGCATCTTGCCGACTCCCGTAGAGTTCGAGCTTGGTATGCATCTGGACTGAAGGGATCATTGGCCGTCATCGACTGTGTCTGTCCTTGCTAACATGTCCGAAAGAACAATCACCACATACATTATTAGGCGATGACGTCAGAGTAATGAGGCTAATGAATAGGGGCACTGCATCAGTAGTTTGTGGTATAAGTTGAGAACTTAGGTCTGACAGGAAGCGTGCTAGGGTTGTCCATGCAGCTGTGCTGACCCCTGTGTCCAGATGGCGTAGTGGTCAGTGCATCAACCTAATAACAAGGAGATCCAGGATTGAGCACCAGCCTGGTACAAATTTTCAACTTACCTCATCGATATAAATAAATTCCCATTGCCAGTTAATGACTTTAATTCCTCTGTGTCTTATCAGAATGTTACTTGCACGTTGTGCTGGAGTTACGCTGACACATGCTAAAACATAGTCGTCGATCATTAAAAGAAAACAGCTACATGGAATTATCTGATCTGCTTATCGCATGTATCTTCCAAGTGTCTACTGCTTACAGAAAGCAGCAAAGCGAACAGACCTGTCCAGTTTGTGCTGATATTTCTTTACAAGTGAAACTCGTTAACTGGCCAACATGTTTAAGGTCCCACAGTGTTGTGTTTTGTACGGAATCTCTTTCGTAGACGAATCACAATCCACTAGCATTCTATCAGTTCCCCGAAGTCTCTTCCTGCTCACCTTAGTTGATAATCGCGCTTCACATTTCTACAAATTATTTCTACCACCTACTTTCAAAACATTTTGGCTCCCTGACACTACAGTCAAAGACTGTAACATATTTACCTTTAGTGAAGTACACGTTTGGACATTGATAAAAATTAATAGCTCATTGCATAGTCAGATTTTTCTCAAGACGCGCTAAGGCATAAATATTTATTTTACCAGTTGGCACTCCCTAATAATTGTGTCGTCTGCAAAATGTCCAGGATTGCAGACAATAAAAACCCTTCGTCAATAACATACTGAAGGAGTTGTACGACAGAATCGAAAGGTGGGAGACGTGTTTCTACTTATGAAAGATGATGTCAACTCAAAAATCAAGCCATTAGCATAAGAGTGGAGGTAGTAGCGCCACTAACACGGGAACCTCGCCATCGCACCCCCCTCAGATTTAGTTACAAGTTGGCACAATGGATACACCTTGAAAAACTGAACACAGATCAATCGAGAAAACAGGAAGAAGTTATGTGGAACTATGAAAAAAATAAGCAAAATATACAAACTGAGTAGTCCATGCGGAATATAAGCAACATCAAGCGTAATGTGAGCTCAGGAACCCCGTGGTCCCGTGGTTAGCGTGAGCAGTTGTAGAACAAGAGGTCCTTGGTTCAAGACTTCCCCGGCGCGAAAATTTTTCTATCTTTGTTTTCGCAAAGTTATGATCTGTCCGTTCGTTCATTGACGTCTCTGTTCACTGTAACAAGTTTAGTGTCTGTGTTTTGCGGCCGCACCGCAAAACCGTGCGATTAGTAGACGAAAGGACGTGCCTCTCCAATGGGAACCGAAAAAATTTGATCGCAAGGTCATAGTCAACCGATTCCCCCACAGGAAAACACGTCTGATATATTCTATACGACACTGGTGACGGCAAGTGCGTCACATGACAGGAATATGTTGTCGACGCACCTAACTTGTACACTTGGCGAATGGGTAAAAAGGTTCTTCTACCTTGCCCGATTTAGGTTTTGTTGTGGATGTGATAATCACTCTCAAAAAAGTGATCGCATCGGACGGACAGACGGACAGACAATAATTGTCTGAAAATAAAAAATTAAACTTTTAACACGAGGGAAGACTTCAACCAAGAACCTCCCGTTTCGTAGCTGCTTACGCTAACCACGGGACCACGGCGCCCCTGAGCTCACGCTCTCCTTGATGCTGCCTATCTTCCACTTGGACTAGTCAGTTTGTATATTTTGCTTATTTTTTTCATAGTTCCACACAACTTCTTCCTGTTTTCTCGATTGATCTGTGTCCAGTTTTTCAAGGCCTATCCACTGTTCCAACTTATAAGTAAATCGGAGGGGGGTGGGATGGGGAGGTTCCCTTGTAAGAGGATACAAATCTGGTTTCTTTAAATAGACGTCGTAAAGGTCGAGAGCGTCCGAGATTGGACGTGGTGAGCTGATGTTACTCAAGAATGCCTCTAAGGCGGCAAAGGCGCCATTATCAACACCTTACTGAGTTTGAACGAGGTCTTGTAACAGGGCTACAAGAAGCTGG
Source organism: Schistocerca nitens (assembly GCF_023898315.1). Taxonomy (NCBI): domain Eukaryota; kingdom Metazoa; phylum Arthropoda; class Insecta; order Orthoptera; family Acrididae; genus Schistocerca; species Schistocerca nitens. The sequence continues at coordinate 131,204,707 of NC_064624.1, read as the reverse complement.
ATGTTAGTTCTGCGATACTGTAGAAAGACTTGGCAGGGATGTAGCCACTGTACTTGACTACGGAATATCAGACCAGCTGTGTGGCTGGATTGAAGAGTTTTTAGCAAACAGAACACAGCATGTTGTTCTCAATGGAGAGACGTCTACAGACGTTAAACTAACCTCTGGCGTGCCACAGGGGAGTGTTATGGAACCATTGCTTTTCACAATATATATAAATGACCTAGTAGATAGTGTCGGAAGTTCCGTGCGGCTTTTCGCGGATGATGCTGTAGTATACAGAGAAGTTGCAGCATTAGAAAATTGTAGCGAAATGCAGGAAGATCTGCAGCGGATAGGCACTTGGTGCAGGGAGTGGCAACTGACCCTTAACATAGACAAATGTAATGTATTGCGAATACATAGAAAGAAGGAGCCTTTATTGTATGATTATATGATAGCAGAACAAACACTGGTAGCAGTTACCTCTGTAAAATATCTGGGAGTAAGCGTGCGGAATGATTTGAAGTGGAATGATCATATAAAATTAATTGTCGGTAAGGCGGGTACCAGGTTGAGATTCATTGGGAGAGTCCTTAAAAAATGTAGTCCATCGACAAAGGAGGTGGCTTACAAACACTCGTTCGACCTATACTCGAGTATTGCTCATCAGTGTGGGATCCGTACCAGATCGGGTTGACGGAGGAGATATAGAAGATCCAAAGAAGAGCGGCGCGTTTCGTCACAGGGTTATCTGGTAACCGTGATAGCGTTACGGAGATGTTTAATAAACTCAAGTGGCAGACTCTGCAAGAGAGGCGCTCTGCATCGCGGTGTAGCTTGCTCGCCAGGTTTCGAGAGGGTGCGTTTCTGGATGAGGTATCGAATATATTGCTTCCCCTACTTATATCTCCCGAGGATATCTCGAATGTAAAATTAGAGAGATTCGAGCGCGCACGGAGCTTTTCAGATAGTCGTTCTTCCCGCGAACCATACGCGACTGGAACAGAAAAGGGAGGTAATGACAGTGGCACGTAAAGTGTCCTGCGCCACACACCGTTGGGTGGCTTGCGGAGTATAAATGTAGATGTAGATGTAGACTCCTGGCAGCAAAGGCGACGAGAATGTACGGTCGCAAGAAGACAGGGCTCCTGACGGTCACGTAGCACTACCGACAGGGAAGACTATATTGTTCGGCGTATGGCTCTGGCGCATCGTACTGCATCTGCAACAGCAGTCTGAGCAGTTGGCACCACAGTGACACAACGAACTGTTACAAAACGGTTACTGCAAGGACATCTCAGAGCCAGAGGCCCTGTAGCGCGCATTCCACTGGCCCAAAACCACCGCCATTTGAGACTTACGTAGCGTCAAGCGAGAGCTCACTGGAGGACAGGGTGGTCTGCTGTGTTTTCTGATGAAAGCTGGTTCTGGCTCGGTGCCAGTGATGGCCGTGTGTTGGTTAGGAGGTCAGTTGAGGGCCTGCAACAGATCTGTCGGCATGCTAGACACACTGGACCTACACCTGGAGTTATTGTCTGGGGTCCGATTTCGTATGACAGCAGGAGCACTCTCGTGGTAATCCCAAGCATCTTGACTGCAGATTTGTACGCCAGTATGATGATTCGACCTGTTGTGCTGCCATTCATCAATAGCATTCCAGGGGGCTTTCCCAACACAATAGCTCTCTCCCATATACCACTGTTGTAATCTAGCATACTCTACAGCAGGGCTTCCCAACGTGTGGTCCGCAGACCCCTTAGGGATCCACCGGCTCTTTCTAGGGGGTCCGCGGCCACCTTTCACCAAATCGTGTAAAATAATGAGTACAATTATTGAATAAAAATGTGAAAATCAAATTCATCACTTTTTTTTCGTGTGAAAAACATGTGTACTTTTACTTCAGGTCGTATTCCCAAGCGGCCTTTGCGGTTCCTAAGTGAGAACGCATACACAGTTTAGTGCCAGAGAACGAGGCTTCTCTGATCGACTGCTTCGCAACAATATGGGGGTCGTTTGTGCACCGGCTCACAGCGGTGGATGCGCTGAAACCTTTTACGCATGCGCGGAGCGAGCTTTGTGGACCAATCACAGAGCTCGCTGGCACGTATGCGGCCCCAGGCATCGTTAAATGTTAAACTTGCTTTGTCAGTGCACTACCTATTTCATAAGTCGATTTCTGACGTTTATTACTTCTAACATGGATCCGTGGCTGAAGTCGGGATCATGGAAGAAGGGTGCAGTTTCTCCATCGCCTTCACAACAAGGGAAGTTTTCAGTTGAAATGAACGAGGAGGAAGGACGACCAAAGGAAGGACAATCACAAGAAGCTCCAAAGACTATTGATACTTAGGGGGGAGTGGGGGGCAATGGAAACATGGCACTTGCATTAAGAAACTTTCAGTTCAGTTCCCATGGGTTTCGGTCTGAAATTTAATGTTACTATGCTCTTGACTGACTAGGGGTCCGCCATGTATTTTCGACTGTAGAAGGGGTCCGCCAGCTGAAAAGGTTGGGAAGCGCTGCTCTACAGAGTATACGATATTGCAATGCCTGTGTTATTCCGAATTATGATGTAATGTTCCTTCGAACAAGCATGCATGTCCAAAGGAACAGGCACGGCGGCGACTACACCCGTTATGAGACACATCAAATATAGTCGCAGTTGCGAATATGGACAGCCATCAGCTGTATAATGGAATCACAACAATGAAAATTTGTGCCGGATCGGGACTTGAACCCGGATTTCCCGCTTATAGCGAGTTTTCCCCTTACCCCTTTGTTTTGTTCGTTCTATTTGGTCGTAGCGGACGTCACGTGACATCCGTTGAAGTCCGTTGTTTATCTTTTCACTCAGCTTTTTTAATATTTTTTATTACAGAGAGCACCCAACTATCTGACCAAGCACGATGAGCTACCGTGCCGGCTACCCTTTGGCTGTTGTTGTTGTGGTCTTCAGTCCTGAGACTGGTTTGATGCAGCTCTCCATGCTACTCTATCCTGTGCAAGCTTCTTCATCTCCCAGTACCTACTGCAGCCTACATACTTCTGAATCTGCTTAGTGTATTCATCTCTTGGTCTCCCTCTACGATTTTTACCCTCCACGCTGCCCTCCAATGCTAAATTTGTGATCCCTTGATGCCTCAAAACATGTCCTACCAACCGATCCCTTCTTCTAGTCAAGTTGTGCCACAAACTTCTCTTATCCCCAATCCTATTCAATACCTCCTAATTAGTTATATGATCTACCCACCTTATCTTCAGCATTCTTCTGTAGCACCACATTTCGAAAGCATCTATTCTCTTCTTGTCCAAACTGGTTATCGTCCATGTTTCACTTCCATACATCGCTACACTCCATACAAATACTTTCAGAAACGACTTCCTGACACTTAAATCTATACTCGATGTTAACAAATTTCTCTTCTTCAGAAACGATTTCCTTGCCATTGCCAGTCTACATTTTATATCCTCTCTACTTCGACCATCATGTTATTTTGCTCCCTAAATAGCAAAACTCCTTTACTACTTTAAGTGTCTCATTTCCTAATCTAATTCCCTCAGCATCACCCAATTTAATTTGACTACATTCCATTATCCTCGTTTTGCTTTTGTTGATGTTCATCTTATATCCTCCTTTCAAGACACTGTCCATTCCGTTCAACTGCTCTTCCAAGTCCTTTGCTGTCTCTGACAGAATTACAATGTCATCGGCGAACCTCAAAGTTTTTACTTCTTCTCCATGAATTTTAATACCTACTCCGAATTTTTCTTTTGTTTCCTTTACTGCTTGCTCAATATACAGATTGAATAACATCGGGGAGAGGCTACAACCCTGTCTCACTCCTTTCCCAACCACTGCTTCCCTTTCATGCCCCTCGACTCTTATAACTGCCGTCTGGTTTCTGTAAAAATTGTAAATAGCCTTTCGCTCCCTGTATTTTACCCCTGCCACCTTCAGAATTTGAAAGAGAGTATTCCAGTTAACGTTGTCAAAAGCTTTCTCTAAGTCTACAAATGCTAGAAATGTAGGTTTGCCTTTTCTTAATCTTTCTTCTAAGATAAGTCGTAAGGTTAGTATTGCCTCACGTGTTCCAACATTTCTACGGAATCCAAACTGATCTTCCCCGAGGTACGCTTCTACCAGTTTTTCCATTCGTCTGTAAAGAATTCGCGTTAGTATTTTGCAGCTGTGACTTATTAAACTGATAGTTCGGTAATTTTCACATCTGTCAACGCCTGCTATCCGAGCACAACTCACTACAAGACCTAAACTTCCGTATGTCGTCAACTATGTGTCTACAACCTGTACTCATACATCCACTATGTATATGCCGATACAGGAGAGACATGCATGCATGTCCGAAGGAATTCGCAATAATACAGGCATTGCAATATTGTGTTTATCCGCCGACACCGGACAAGCGACTATCAAATAAAATGTCTCCCCTGTAGGGGAATATACATAATGGATGGGTGAGTACAAGTTGCAGACGCGTGGTTGACAACATATAGAAGTTTAGGTCTGGCCTTGAATGGTGCTCGGATAGCCAAATGGCACGGCGACCGCTCGCGATGAGCGGGAAAGCCGGCTTCCAGTTCCAGTCCGGCACAAATTTTCAGTGTCACCATTCCGTCATATAGCTCATGGTTGTCCATACAGCGAATACATTTCATGTTCTCTACAGAGTGTCGACATGTAGCCTTCCCCTACTCGAAAGCCAGATCATTCTCCAATCGAGCACGTATCAGACGTCATCGGATGGCCGAGCGGTTCTAGGCGCTTCAGTTTCGAACCGCGCTGCAGCGAAGGTCGCAGGTTCGAATCCTGCCTCGGGCATGGATGTGTGTGATGTCCTCTGGTTGGTTAGGTTTAAGTAGTTCTAAGTCCAGGGGACTGATGACCTCAGATGTTAAGTCCCATAGTGCTCAGAGCCATTTGAACCAGTTTGAAATTCATCGCACAACTCCAGCTTCATCCACAAACAGCATTAACCATTCCTCGACCAACCCGAATGCAACGGGCATGGATATTCATTCCAAAAACTGGTATCCGGCACATATACAACACAATGCATGCACGTTATGGCGGTTACGCCGATTATTAATGTGCCAGCATCATACATTTGCAATGGCTTATCTCGCGCTTGCACAACCCGTGATCTTGAAATGTTAATCATGTCCGTGTGTCAACTACACAAATGTATTCCCTAAATTTCATTACTACACATTAATTATTTTTTGGTGTTGCGATTTTCTCGGTCAGAGTATATAAACAGGAACCGTAAACATCACACCTGCTTTGGCCACATCCGAAATTGCTTCTGTACTAGAGCAATGCACCCCATGCAAAATACGTGGGCCTTCCGACCTGTCACAGCCATGCTAGATATCCACTAGGAGCAGTTTTTCTGGTGTACTCAATGGTTGTTGTTGTTGTTGTCGTTGTTGTTGTTGTGGTCTTCAGTCCTGGGACTGGTTTGATGCAGCTCTCCATGCTACTCTATCCTGTGCAAGCTCCTTCATCTCCCAGTACCTACTGCAACCTACATCCTTCTGAATCTGCTTAGCGTATTCATCTCTTGGTCTCCCTCTACGATTTTTACCCTCCAATGCTAAATTTGTGATCCCTTGATGCCTCAAAACACGTCCTACCAACCGATCCCTTCTTCTAGTCAAGTTGTGCCACAAACTTCTCTTCTCCCCAATCCTATTCAATACCTCCTCATTAGTTACGTGATCTACCCACCTTATCTTCAGCATTCTTCTGTAGCACCACATTTCGAAAGCTTCTATTCTCTTCTTGTCCAAACTAGTTATCGTCCATGTTTCACTTCCATACATGGCTACATACAAATACTTTCAGAAACGACTTCCTGACACTGCTATACTCGATGTTAACAAATTTCTCTTCTTCAGAAACGATTTCCTTGACATTGCCAGTCTACATTTTATATCCTCTCTACTTCGACCATCATCAGTTATTTTTACTCCCTAAATAGCAAAACTCCTTTACTACTTTAAGTGCATCATTTCCTAATCTAATTCCCTCACCATCACCCGATTTAATTTGACTACATTCCATTATCCTCGTTTTGCTTTTGTTGATGTTCATCTTATATCCTCCTTTCAAGACACTGTCCATTCCGTTCAACTGCTCTTCCAAGTCCTTTGATGTCTCTGACAGAAATACAATGTCATCGGCGATCCTCAAAGTTTTTACTTCTTCTCCATGAATTTTAATACCTACTCCGAATTTTTCTTTTGTTTCCTTTACTGCTTGCTCAATATACAGATTGAATAACATCGGGGAGCGGCTACAACCCTGTCTCACTCCTTTCCCAATCACTGCTTCTCTTTCATGCCCCTCGACTCTTATGACTGCCATCTGGTTTCTGTACAAATTGTAAATAGTCTTTCGCTCCCTGTATTTTACCCCTGCCACCTTCAGAATTTGAAAGAGAGTATTCCAGTTAACATTATCAAAAGCTTTCTCTAAGTCTACAAATGCTAGAAACGTAGGTTTGCCTTTTCTTAATCTTTCTTCTAAGATGGTATGAATACTGAAAGCAAAATTTCTTGAAAGTTTATAATACACGTCGAAAGTCGTTGGCACCATCTATTCATGGTTATTACAGGTATGTATTACACCGTAAAAGAACTTTATTAGAGATCTTTCGTGAAGGACATTGTATAATATCTTTAAAAGTGTAGTGGAATACTCCGATATTGTTCTGGCTCTAAAACCGATCGGTGGTATGATCAAACTTTCCACAATACTCTGTCCTGTGCAAGCCTCTTCATCTCTGCTAACATCTGCACCATATATTTATTTGAACCTGCTTCCTGTATTCATCTTTTGGTTTCCCCCCACAATTTATACCGTTCACACTTCTCTCCAATATTAAGTTCATGTTTCTTTGATGTCGCAGAAAGTGCCCTGTAAGTCGATCACTTTTTCTAGTCAAATAGTGCCGCAAAGATCTCTTTTCTCCAGTTCGTGTCAGTATCTCTTAATAGTTATCAGATCCAATCTTCAATATTTTTCTGTAGCCCCACATCTCAAAAACTTCTCTTCTCTCCTTCTCTTTGTTTGTTTATCATCCACGTTTCACTTGCACAAAAGCCTACACCCCACACGACCGATTCCAGAAAAGACTTCCTAACGCTTAAATTTATATTCGATGTTGGAAACTTCATTTCTGAGAAAACTTCCTATTCGTACTGATAACACCTCTTTACTTCTCCCGTCGTCCGTTATTTGGTTGCCCACATAGCAAAACTCGTCTACAATTCACGGCAACTCATTCCGTAATTTAATTCGCACAGCATCACCTGATTGAATCGAATTAGATCATAGGTTACTCTTGTCTTAGTTTTGATGATATCGAGTATAGAAGCAAGGGTGTGGTCGTACCTTTTGTAATATATCTGCCAACTTATCGGTTCACACATGTTGAATCGTATTGTAAAACCGTCGACGTGTTGGCCGTCTGAAAGCGCTTGTTGTCAGTACTAGAATATTAACGACCAGTACTGTGACCCCAAAAATAATGTAAGTATTGTTGATGCGTATTGAGCGTGTGAGATCGAGCGCTGACAGTATGACAACATCCTCCGTATAGATGTCTTGACAGAGCTTCATGCGCCAGCCACATGCCATTAGCGTCTCTGTTTATGTTCGCTTTTGTGCTTATCATACCTTAGATTCAATTTTTTAAGTAGTCTTTTAACACAAGATAGTTTGAATAGGGCTATGCATGAGTAGTCATTGCATTTACCACTTTAGGACGGTTATTGGAAGATTCAGTATGCCGTTATTTTCTGAATTAATTTTCAAAAACTGAATTAGCTTGTTAAATTACTCAGCACTGTGGAAAAACGCTTCTACTTAGAAAATTATGCATTATACGAGTATATATATAACGACTAGTAAGAGGTCTGCTAAAGTGATGTCAATCTCACCAGACGATCACCAAGCGTAAAAAAATTTATATTAATCACATAGATGTATCCATGCAGGGCAGATATAATTGCTTCACATGCTGCAGCAACAATTATGCTAATTGCATTTGCTGACTTACCGCACTAAAATTCCTGCATACAAATGACCTACCTGTCGCCATAAACCTCAAAGGTACTCCTAAGCGATCATAGATTGCGACTGGGTCTCTGATTACCGTATTTTGCTTATTTGTTTTATGTCGTATGACTATTAATAACAAGTCGTAGCAAGCAGGACTCACCCGAAAACAGTTTATGAAATCTTTAGAGTCCGTGGTACTGATTTCAATCAGAAAATCAACATGCGACAGGCCTGTATCTTTTTTCAGCCATTCTCGGGCCCATTTACTCTTTCTTGTAGTTTTCTATTCTTTGCCAGGAATCGCTAGTAAAACTGAGGCACACGCCTTCTTCTGGGTGTTCAAAAACTTAAACTTGTGAAATCGCGCTGCCAACTGATAACACTGGTAATTGTATTATTTCTTTATTTTTCAGTCTCAGTTAACACTGACAATTTGGGTGAGTAGGTACTAGTCTCAACTCTTTCCGTTCATTGTCGAACCGTTACCTGATTCGTTCTGATTTGACTAATAATAACATTTATGCACGTTTATCTACTCATAACCAACGTCATACATTCTGCATCTTAATTTAAAAGCTTACTTCACACTAAGAGGATTGTGGCAGAAGTACTTGAGATGCGCCTTTGCCACATTAAGCTAACGGTTGACTTACTGTGATGTAGACGCCTACATGTGTGATGTAGGCCCTTACATCAAGGCACAGAACGTTTCATGTTGGTTATGAGTATCTCAAAATGTACGAATGTCATTATTAATCGTGTAGAAACCACTCAGATAAGAATTCGATATTTAACGGAGTTGTTCGAAACTGGTGACTGTGACCTAAATTGTGAGTGAAACTGAGTGTGGGACAGAAAAACAAGGAAATAATAGAACTGAATACAACTGCGAATTCTTTTAACAACGCAGTTTTGGAATTCCACAAATATTGGCAATATTCCACAAGATTTCGGGATTGCAGCCGGATCTCATCGACTTCTTTCCACGATATTTCGGCTGACAACCTTACAGCCATCTTCAGGCGAGTGTTTGACACCTGAAGATGGCTGTTAGGTTGTCAGCCGAAATATCGTGGAAAGAAGTCGATGAGATCCGGCTGCAATCCCGAAATCTTGTGGAATATTCGATACGCCGGGAAAATTTCAAGAGTCACATTGGCAATATTATTGATTGTGTGTGTGTGTGGGAGGGGGGGGGGGAGAGAGGAGGAGGAGGTCGCTTCACTATATTGAAGCTTCGACAAACTAGTCAATAAATACTGTACGTGCGCAGTCTCTTCACAACATCGTGTGCGAGGAACGCTTTCGCTGAGCGGTGTAAACATCTCAAGAGCACGCACGGAATCTTAGATCACAGATGACACAGACCTCACATGACGTCACTATATTGAAACCAACATGACAGTCAATTGACTGGTAGTGACATACCTTTACAGACAACTTCAGGGATACTGCTCAATTTACTTTTGTCTTAACTATAGTATTTTTGGTGAAAGTTTCTTTATTACAGCGATGAAGTCTTGTTCAGCGTTTGGATGCAACGTAAGGTTATGTGAAAGGAAGTATACTCCGTTACACTGCTAAAGTTTTTTTAAAAACACAAAAAAATTGGCGGACATATTTTTCGAGAGTAAATCAGTGAATTCAGAGGTTGAAGCCAAGGTTACCAAACAGAGGCGTACGGCTTTCTATTTGAGAGTATTTATTTGTGTCTAAATATTAATAACTGGATGATAATGATCATTATATATGTAGCTCGTAAAAGAAAAAGAAAGCTTGGTCCTCATCTCTAAAACTCGATAAATGACTGCGACTTTCGAGACGACACCATGTTAATATCTAATTGACTATAAGAGCTTTCTCTGTAACCATCGTTTTCTAATATATTATGCTTTTTATCTTGATACTGTTTCGGTATCTGTACTGGATTTAAAAAAGTCGTAAAACATTAACAATTCTTGACAGAAATGGATGCTATTTCTTACAAAAGCATAACAAAACATTCCACATGGCCGAGAAATCTAAATGCTTCCTGCTACACCGGTATTTTGTCGTATACTCTTGTGGAATCAGTGAACTATATACATGACTCACAATGCAATAAATAGAGCAACTCAGTGAAGAACTGTGATTCTGCAGTTTGCAAAAAGGAAGAACTATCAATACAGTGTTTCGAACTGTTCGTTACTATTGCATCTGGCCAAATGTATACGCGGTAACCATTGCATTAACACTGAGAATTTAGGAGAAATGAGTGCTACAGTGTGATACTGGACCTCTCTTCTAAGATCTTGGTTTTGGTGACAAGGCTGATACGTAATGCATTCCGATGTAAAGGTTATATTGAAAGGTGATAATTTGGTATCGAGTTGACGAAGCCAACGATTGTTAATTCGAAACGAACATTGTATAACAAACCTGTAACATAGCCTAATGTTTACATTCAGTCCATATTCAAAGCCCTTTTCATAATAAAAACTGAAACTGCAACGTTAATTCAGAAAACGTATATTAGATAATGGATAATTCTCCAACGAGTATTTTGATGCATATTATGAACATATATCGCACACAAACTACGGAAAATACAAGGGAGGTCTACTACGCAACTTTTACCATAAAACTTTTCACATGTATTGCTGAGAAATGCTTCCTAGCAAACTAATATTCTCTATTTTTCTGTGGAAATAGTGAACTAAATGACTCGAAAGAGGGCTGTCAGTACAATATTTCAAACTGTTTGTTACCTTTTCTCCTCGCCAAATGGAAAAAACATCCCCTTTTTCAGGTTGGATAACTGCGGTAGGTTAGGGAATACGGTTACCAAAGTAGCGTCCAATAGAAAGACCTGCACGAGGCTACTGAGCCACACGAAATTATTGTCATTACTGCCGCATTCGAATTTTCTGTATTTATTTTATTCTGCGCAACACCATTTTCCTCCCTTTAGTCCATTTTCAAGCGATTTTCTGCAACTGGAGAACGTGGCATATGCATTAACATGATAGTGTCTTTAAATTTATGTGTTCTATTTGTTTCGGTTCGCACATATGCTGTCTTGTTGGTGTCACACTCGACATTTTAACAAAATTAATAAATTTCGCGCCTTATTAAAATGTCAATCTGTGAAACCAGCAGGATAGCATATGTGTGTACCAAAACAAATACAACGCGGAAATGTAAAGGCAGTCATTTTCAACTGCAGAAAATCGTTTGAAAATACCCTAAACGACAGACATTAGTCGTATACGAATAAAATAAATGCATCTGAAGTACAAAATGCCCCAGTCTTTGGACAAATTTCTTGAGGTGGTGTCCAATGTGAGAATATGCATAGCATTAATATTAGGAAATTTTGAAGAATTTAGGTTAATTTTTAGAACTACATGTGTAATATTTAAGCTTCAAGTCGCTCAACCATTAAAATCTGTGCTTGATTTCAGATATAAATGAAAAAAAAAATGTTAACTGTCGGCTCCCCTTCATATACGGCGCAATGACAGACTGTTGGCTGTTTGCCCTTCGTCACGTGACTATATTGGTTTCAAGCGTTTAACATGGCAGAGATAGGAGCGAGACACTTTCTAAAATCTAGTCAAGATGAGCCCTAAAATGCTTGCTTGAAACGCTACGAGCGCTTCATCATCTTCGATACTGTGAAACAAATCTCTTCTACTGCAAGTTCCTCGCTTTCGATATTTCGAAACGTGGTAGTATGGATCAAAACAAGACAAAAATTGCAAGTAAACATGGGATTTAAAATTTATATTTTAAAAGCTACGAGCATTTATTCACATCCGCTAGTGTGGAAAATATCTCTTCTGCTGAACAACAGCTCACAGCTCTTAAAGTACGCGTTTTAGAGCCCATGTTTGCCAGACATTTTTTGGTTCGTATGATCGCTCCTGTCATATCTCTGAATGTTTACTATCCTTCTTGGGACACTCTGTATGTATTCATGGTCTTTTCCGATTTTGCTACCACATCATCCTATTAGAAAGCATAAAACGAGCTTCTTCGAAACTAGTGCAGAAAACGGGAATAAAAAAGGGAATACTTCTGCTGTATCGTTTTAAAAGTAGTGAGATTAGAACACTGACCAACTGATTAGAAAACTGATTCGCCTTTATTCTCTGCTTTGCAATACATAACATGTTCACAAATTTTACCATTAATAACAATTATTATTATTATTATTATCACTTTATTCTCAGTTGTGTGATACATAACATGTTCACATATATTGTTTTTACTATTACTTGTTTTTGTTATTATTATTATTATTATTATTGCTATGATCAGGTAAAATTTCGTAATCAATCAAGACATGTTACAATATTTTTTAAAAATGTTAAAAACACGACCTATTTTGTAAAGAGTAGGTCTAAAGGAAGCAATAAAATAAGCAAATGTGCTTTAGTCGTACATTCCATTATCATGCAAAACAACGTCGTGAGATGCAGTGGAAATGGATAATTTAGGTCCTATGCTAGCCACGTCCTTTAGTACGTGTATTTCTGGAAATCAATAAAATGAAGTTTCAGAACTACCGCAAAAACACGGCTATATTGCAACTGTGTCGTTAGAAACATAATATGATCCGGACACTGACCAGGCGATTAGAAAATTTATTCGCCAGTTGTGTGATGCGTAACACGTTCACGACTATATATTATTAATATTATGAATGTAAGCATATTATTGTTGCTATTAATATGCTGAGATATAGCTCTGTAATCAATCAAAACATGAAACAATTTTTTGCTGGTTGCTTTGGGGGATTAGGGAAGGAAGGAAGTCAGCCGTGCCCTTTCATAGAAACTATCCCGGCATTTGCCTGAAGCGATTTAGGGAAATCATGGAAAATGAAATCAGGATGGCCTGACGCGGGTTTGAACGGTCGTCTTCCCGAATGCGAAACAGTGTGCGAACCACTGCGCCACCTCGCTAGGTAAACAATTTTTTAAAAAAGTGTTAAAAACGCGTCATATTATATGTACAGGGACAGTAGCTCTAAAGGATTCAATAAAATAAATAAATAGATGTGGTTTACTTATTCATTGCACTGTCAGAAAAATAACATTATGAGATGCAGTAGAAGTCGATAATGTGAAAGGTATGTTAACCACGCCTTTCTGTACGTGTGCGGTATATATATATTCATGGTCAAGCGTAAGCACAAAAAGGGGCGCAGAGAGAGACAAGGAATACTCACCGTTGAGCTTGTCTATGGCGCGGTCCGCCACTGACTGATCCGGACACTCGACGAAAGCGTAGCCGCCCCTTTTGACCAGGATGGTGGAGCACGTGAGGTTATGGTCCTGGAACAGCTGCCTCAAGGTCGCCTCGGACGCATCGGCAGGCAAGTTGCCCACGTAAAGCTTGCTCATCTTCGCCTACTCTTCCTCTGCGTTTACTCTCTTCTGGCAGGTGTGGCAGCGGCACCAGAAACAAACAGGAGACACCGGAGGAGGTGAAAGAGACCAGCTACGTCACAAGTAAACAAACAAACAAAAAAAATTTCGCCGCTCAGCTAGGCACTGTCACAAGAACACACTGCAGTGGAGCACTAATCGTTGTTTCTGTTCCGAAAGATATCCTCTATATTTCGCTACAAAGTCGTTCCGTACAAAAGTACTACAAAAAAACAACGAAACCGCACACTGTAACTGCACATCAGCGGTCGCTACAAAATGACATTCTCACACTAAGGTATAAAAGAAAAGTGTCCGTAAAAAAATATTGTTCCGCGGTAGCAGTAGCGCCGAAGGGGAACACCTCGGCGGAGCTACGACTAAAAAAAATGCCAGGTGGACGCGCAACAACTGCGCAATGTCATCGGGCACTGCGAAAACGTTTGCCGGGCGCGGCGTGTACATCCGCTGTCCTTGCCTCGCTCGCTACTATGGCAGCGGCCCGAGGCAGCGCTCGGCGTTGAAACAGCGGCTCGCGCCGCGCCATTGGTCGGCCTGCGGGTCACGTGACGGCCGGCGATTCCCGCCTACCGGGCCCATTGGGTAGCGGCCGATTAATATTCGGGAGCGCACGCATACGTTTATGCGGGTGCGCGAGGACGCGTACGACAAAAACACGCGCGAGAGGAAGAAGCGGAAGACCGGACCGTCCACAACGGCAAAGCAGTGAGTCGGAACACGGCGTCGCCTACACCGGCATCTGTAATGCGCAAGCTACCTTACGTTGTCTGGTGGTGGGCAGTCGTATCTGGCCGTACGCAAGGAAGTGTTATAAGACCTCTGTTGTTCCTAATCTACAGGGTGATTCAGAAAAACTGACATGACGAATCGGGCACACAACAAGGATCAGTAATCTCACAGGAACCGGATGAAGAGAGAGAGGAGGTCTATGAGCAACTGGTACAACCACTCAACAAGATCCCTAACAAAGAACGGACAATAATTCAAGGAGTCTTCAATGCTCAAATTGGAGACACTACCGAAGACACACGCTTAAAATCTGTGGTTGGGTCTGATGGTCTAAATGACGGAAATGACCGCGGCAGGTACTTATTAGATTTCTGCGTGAGTAACGGCTTCACTGCCTGTAACATTACGTTTCATCATCACCCAAGACGACTGTACACTTGGATAACACCTGGTGACAGATTTAGAAACTAGACTGACATCCTCCTATTGTGAAGATGTTGGAAGACTTCGGTCTTGGACTGTGAAACCTTTGCTGGAGCTGACTATGGAAGAGATCACCATCTGTTGTCCATGAAAATGCGCATTAAGCTCAAATCCACCAAGATCAGAAGACAAAGGCAATTAAAACTCGTAAACAAGGAATCTTTTCGGATATTTGGTGAGCTTGTAAGACCAAAGCTCCACAACATCAGTCTTGATAAAGATGCACCGGCATCACAAACATGGGACCAAGTGAAGGTCATTTCCTCGTCCGACATGAGAACGACGACAAAGTGCAAATCATCACTGGATATCACAGTCCACACTACAACTGATGGAGGCGAGAAGCAACCTGAAGAAAACTGGTGTCCACACTACCCAGGATTAACGGTACCTGTGATGGGATAGAATAACATTATAATCACAATTAAGTACCTGATCCCTTCAAGAAACTCAAAAGCATCACTGGTGAATTAAATCTCCGTGTGTGGGTGGTAGAGGATGAAATGACACTCTATCGAAGACAAGGAAGAAGCTATTGCGACGTGCAAACAGTGCAGTGAAAAGTTGTATTCTGAGATTAACAACAGTACGGGAAGTCAAGCAGTTGAGTAACTTGCACTGGAACCTACAATCTTAAGCAGCGAAATAGGGTCTTAGACATTATATCCACATAACAAAAATGGTTCAAATGGCTCTGAGCACTATGGACTTAACAGCTGACGTCATCAGTCCCCTAGAACTTAGAACTACTTAAACCTAACTAACCTAAGGACATCACACACATCCATGCCCGAGGCAGGATTCGAACCTGCGACAGTAGCGGTCGCGCGGTTCCAGACTGAAGCGCCTAGAACCGCTTGGCCACTCCGGCCGGCTATCCACATAACATGCAGGTTTTGTCGGAGGAAAAGAAACTCGTGAACAGATTGTCAACATACGACAAATAATCGAGAAATTGCGGGAGTTCTATGTTCCTGTCTTCATCTGCTTCCTTGACTAGAGGAACGCCTTTGAGTGTGTTGTCTAGGAAAGCTGTGGCAGGTGCTTGTAGAAATCGGTATCCCACACACTTAACAGCACTCATAAGTCTATACAAAAATTACCTCGCAGCTGTGAAGGCAAGTGCTGGTACGTGTGATTTTTTTCAGTGCATCAAAAGGTGTCACAAGAAGATGTTCTATCCTTCCAACTGAACAACATCTATGCAGAACAAATCATTAGGAATGCTCTTGATGGTTGGACTCAAGGCATCTCGATTAATAAACTTCGATTTACTGATGGCACCGTACTTTTAGCCAGCTTCGAAGATGAACTTTATGAGCTACTAATAAAGTTAAAAGACATGGATTGGACCTCAACCTCAGCTAGTCCAAACTCATGATAACTGATCGAGGAGTACAGGTTCGTTTCACAGGTCGATTAAAGAAACTAGAAGTTGTGCATTCTTTCGTCTGTTTTGGATCAAGCATCCGTGACACTGGAAGCTGTGAAGATAAGAAGACTACTCACGCTATGGCAAGTGGCTACGAAGAAGCTCACCAAGATGTGGCAGAAAAGACCTCTTACGAACACTACAAAAGTCAAACTTGTGAAACACTCATGTTTTCCCTCTTCTTTATGGTTGCGAGACATCTACTTGTACATGGCTACTCTGCACATCATACTTAAGTGCCTGGTAGACGATTTGTCGAATCACCTTCACGCTAATTCTCTATTATTCCACTCTCGAACAGCGCGCGGAAAAAAGAACGCCTATATCTATCCGTGAGAGCTCTGATTTCCCTTATTTTATTATGATGATCGTTTCTCCCTTTGTAGTTCGGTGCCAAAAGAAGATTTTATCATTCGGAGGAGAAAGTCGATGACTGAGATATCGTGAGAAGATCTCGCCACAAGAAAAAACGTCTTCGTTTTCATGATTCCCTCTCCAACTCCTGTATCATGCCCATGAATCTCTCTCCCCTGTTTCTAGATAATACAAAACGTCCTGCACTTCTTTGAACTTTCTCGATGTATCCTGTTAATCCTATCTGGTAAGGATTCTATAACGCGCAGCAGTACCCCAAAAGAAGGCGGACAAGCGTAGTGTATGCAGTCTCTCTAGTAGATCTGTTGCATCTGTTCCGCCAACAAAACGCAATCTTTGGTTTCCCACAACATTTTCTATTTGTTCTTTCCTATTTACATTGTTCGTAATTGTAATTCCTAAGTATTTAGTTGAATATACGGCATTTGGATTTGACTGATTTATCATGTAACCAGCCGGCCGGTGTGGCCGTGCGGTTCTAGGCGCGTCAGTCTGGAACCGCGTGACCGCTACGGTCGGAGGTTCGAATCCTGCCTCGGGCATGGATGTGTATGATGTCCTTTGGTTAGTTAGGTTTAAGTAGTTCTAAGTTCTAGGGGACTGATGACCTCAGCTGGCAAGTCCCATAGTGCTCAGAGCCATTTGAAACATATCATGTAACCAAAGTTTAACGGATTCCTTTTAGCACTCATACGGATGACCTCACATTTTTCATTATTTAGGGTCATTTTCCAACTTTCGCACCGTATAGGTATCTTATCTAAATCGTTTCGAAATTGGATTTGATCTTCTAATGACTTTACTAGGCAATAAGGGACAGCATCATATGCAAACAACCCACGAGGGCTGTTCAGATTGTCTCCTAAATCGTTTATAAAGACAAGGAACATCAGATGCCCTTTAACACTACTTTGGGGAACGCCATAAATCAGTCCTGTTTTAGTCGATGACTTTCCATCAATTTGTCTGTGACATTTCTGAGAGGAAATCACTAACCCAGTCGCATAACTGAGGCGATAGTCCATAAGCTCGCAATTTGATAGCAAGCTGCTTGTGAGGTACGACGTCAAAAGCCTTCTGGAAATCTAGAAATAAGGAATCAATTTGAAATCTCTTGTCGATAGCACTCAACACTTCGTGTGAGTAAACAGCTGGTTGCGTTTCACAAGAAAGATGCTTTCTAGATCCGTGTTGACTGTGTGTCAATAGACCGCTCTCTTCGATGTAATTCGTAATGTTAGAACACAATATATGCTTCAGAACCCTGCTGCATATCGACGTTAATGATATGGGCCTATAATTTATTGGATTACTCCTGTCGCCTTTTTGGAGTATTGGTGTGACCCGTGCAACCTTCCTGTCTTTGGACATGGATCTTTAAAGCCTTAAAGCCAGACCATCGATGCTTTGTTGCTGACGCAGGACGCTACGCATAAAATGGACTGATAGAAGAACAAATGTGACCATTACTGAGCAACTCATTAAGTCCACGCATCTTTCGTGTCAACCAGAAAATTCTCCAATTGTTTGGTCATATAGTGAGAAGAGATGGAGAAATCTTAGAGAAAATGATCGTGGAAGAGAAGATCGAGGTCAAGAGACCGAGGTGAAGAGCAGCGAACAGATGTATAGACCAAATTAAGAAGATCTCTGGTATATCTCTTCAGCAGCCTCTAAGAGAAGCTGGTAACTGTGCAGCCTGGAACGGTTCATGGGATCACGACGCCCAGCAGTGAGCATAATGACCTGTGATGATGGTGGTGATGATTTCAGATTTCCAGAAGGCTTTCGTCACCGCTCCTCACTCGCGACTTCTGATTGAATTGCGAGCCTACAGAGTATCGTCCCATATGTGTGACTAGATTCGTGATTGTCAGAAATATCCCAGTTCGTGATAATTAACGAACAGTCATCGAGTAAAGCAGAAGTAATATTTGGTGTTCCTTAAGGAAGCCCTCTGTTGTTCCTGATCTACACAAACGATTCAGCAGATAATCTGAGAAGCCCACTTAGACTGTTTGCAAATAATGCTGTCATTTACTATCGTGTAAAGATATCAGATGATCAAGTCGAATTGCAGAATAATTTAGACAATATCTGTCTTGTGCAAAAAGTGGCAGTGGACTCTAAATCATGAAAAGTGTGATGTCGTCCACAGGAGCACAAAAAAGAGTGCGCTAAATTCCAGTTACTCGATAAATCACACAAATCTAAACCCTGTAAACTCAACTAAATACTTAGGGATTACTATTACGAATTACTTAAGGGGCTCCGGAAAGGCTCAAAATCATGAAAAGTTCAATTTTTACTTTTTTGCGTTTTCTGAATCTGCAGACTATTACATTTTAATAGATATATAATTTATTCAATTCCGAAGACTACAACTATTTTTAAATTTTTTTTGAAATGTGTTCTACATGGCCGTGACCCACTGTGGCGCTGTTAAACTGTCAAATGGTGTTATTATTAACGTCCGTGTTCATCAGGTACATTTTAGTGATGTGAGATAAAGTATGTGTTGTGGCTAACCTGTGATGGTTCAATATATATCGCTGGTGTGATTGTCGATTGTTTCATGTTTATTTACTCTGTCGTTATCTCGAAAATATTCGTAATTAATTCTGTTTCTTGAGTCTCTGTTTTGTTGAAGTATAATAATGAGTAAAAGTAAAGTTATTAGAAATCCTCTGAAGGCTTTTAAGAAAAGGAGAAATGTTGGAAAGCCAAAGGTATTTAGAAATATGGGAATGAAGATAGGTTCTAACATGGTACGAGCGATGCTTGCTTTAGACAAGGAACGCATTCGGGCTGCAGACAGGGCTGTAAAGAGTCTAGAAATACAAGCAAGAGTAAACAGGAGGAGGAACAAGAGGAAGCTGGAGGAGGAGTTTGCAGAGGATGAAGATAATCCATCCTATGGACCTGGAATGCACTAAAAAATTAATCCAATCTTTGTCGCTCGATTCCCAAAACTTTTATTTTCTCATACTAATTACATGTTTTCTAAGGATCTTCCAAACATATTTGTTTCAAACTTTCAGTAAATGTTACACAGTACCTTATGCATAATTTAACACAGCCTTTTTCCAAAAAACTGTATATTTTTGAATATATAAATAAAAAATTGGAAAAAATGTTGTGAATTTTCATTACAATTGAAAAAAATCATCTTTAATAACTGAACTAAAATTTTGTAAAATCCCTGTGTTAAGTTGTAGCCCATATTCCAATAAATAATCTGTAAAAAGTTCAACTTCCTACCTCAAATACTTTGTGAGGAAAGATGTAATTTATAAGCGTTATTTTAACATTGCAAGTATAGGGCGTTCCGGAGCCCCTTAAATTGGAACTGCCACACAGATAATGTTGTGGGGAAACCAAACCAAAGAAAGACAGCGATTTATCGGCAGAACACTTACTAAATGCAACACGTCTACTAAAGAGACTGCTTACACTACGCTTGTCCGCCCTCTTCTCGATTACTGTTGAGATGTGGAATGCGCACCAGAAAGAATTGACGGAAGACATCGAAGGGATACCGCTTTATAATACCGGAAAATAAGGGATATAGTGCCACGGATCTGATACACGAAGCCGCGCGGGGTAGCCGCGCGGTCTCGGGCGCCTTGTCACGGTTCGCGCGGCTCTCCCCCGTCGGAGGTTCGAGTCCGCCCTCGGGCATGTGATTGTGTGTTGTCCTTAGCGTAAGTTAGTGTAAGTTACAGTCATTAGTGTGTAAGCCTAGGGACCGATGACCTCAGGAGTTTTGTGTCATAGAAACTTACCACAAGTTTCGAAACTGATACACGAATTCGAGTGGCAGTAAATAACATGAAGGCGTTTCTCGCTACGGCAAAACGTCCTGATGAAATTTCAGTCACCAACTTTCTCCTTAGAGTGTGGAAATTGTTGTTGGCATCGACCTACATATGGAAAATGATCATCATAACGAAATGAGAGAAATCTGAGCTCGCACGGAAAAATTTAAATGTTCGTTTTCCCAGCTCGCTCTTCGAGAGCGGGACGGTAGAGAAACAGTTTAAAGGTGGTTCGATAAAACCTCTGCCAGGCACTTAATTGTGAACTACAGACTAATTGTGTAGATGTGTGGATACCGAGGTGGTGCTGCACAATTAAAAATATCTTTCAGCAATTTTTTTGCAAATAATTATATAATTTTGTATTTAGTTTGAATAAAAATGAAACATTATTGGAAAAGATTCCTTAACGGAACTATGTTGATAAAACATGTTGCATGCATTAAACTAAATGTATCTTTGGATTAAATAAATTACGAATTGTGTAAACTTTTTAAAAATATTGACCAAATCTGTTTCTTACTGGTTATAGCAGCAACAGTACACTGGTTTTAGTATGACGTAGAAGGAAGAAGAGAGTTTATTTGCTCCTCGTTGACCATTAATAGTGGTCTCTGACGTACTACGGTTGTGTTGTGAAGTAGGCACTAGAAGTCCGTTGTTCAGCATGAGCGAGCCGTATGAGTGGCAGATGTGTGAACCAATCACGTTGTTGTAACATAATCTGTGACAGCAATAGACATCTGTTGGCTAGAACTCTTTTATTTTATTTAACCTCCCCCCCCCCCCCCAAAAAAAAGTCTTGATTTTTAAAAGAATCCAACATCCGGGTATAAAAAGGTTCAGACGTCTCATTACTTTACGTAGGAGTTAATGTGATAAATATTTGACGTTAAGCATGTAAAAGGAAAAAGTTTCGAAAAGGACTGAAATTATGTTTAAAGTTTGTTTGAAGTCGCTAAACACTCTTTATCATCAAACACCGGATGAGTATAAACTTGGTTATTTGCGCTCCTTTTTAAGAAAACGCTCGATTTTTCACACATTTCAAAGTTAATCATCTCATGTCTCCTGAACTCTGCGGCGGAGTACTGTGGACCAGTATGGCTAAACAGTAGCCATGTGAACAAAATCGATGTTGAACTTAACAATACCATGCGCATTATTTGAAGAACCGTTAGGTCTACACCTAACATATGGCTACCTGTCCTGAGCCATATATCACCCCCAAAAAACGCGACGAGAAGCAGCCTTGGTCAGGGAATACAACAAGATCGAAGCAAACTCAGAATTACCGGTACACATCGATATACCTGATCTGAGTATCAACAGGCTTCGTTTAAGACACCCTCCTCTTGCTCTCGACAGCTTCACTGAGGCTGACATCAACTCTTGGAGAAGAGAATGACTCCAAAATGCCCCAACAACTTGCCACCTAATGTCTTTTGTTGCCGAGGCAGTATCTGTGAGCCGTGGTAAAAATTGCTGTTTTGAAGAGCGCGCCGCAGCGCGTAGTATGAAGCAGTCGCCCTCCGTTTCTGGCGGTGGCGCCGCTGTGGCAATCGCAGCTTTGGTGTCTCCCTCTGCTTTGAAAGGGGAAAGGTTGCCTGTTCACGTGTATTTAAGGGGCGCTGTGAGCTCGACAGTCTGTCACACTCGACCGCCACCTCACCTGGCCTCCCCATCTCTTTACCATCCAAAACAAAGCTCACAACCGCCTCCGCCTCCTGAAACTCCTGTCCGGCCGGACGTGGGGTCTGCATCCTTCCACCATCCTTCACACCTCCAAATCCATGATCCGCCCCATCCTTTGTTATGCCAGCATCGCTTGGATTTCCAGCCCTCCAAATCCTCGAATGCCATGCACTCCGCCTCGCCTTCCGCATCCGCCTTCCGTCCCCCACGCGCATCCTCTACGACCTCATCCCCTTCCCCCACCTTCTCCTTTTCCTTGAACACATCCGCACACTATATATTGTCCGCCGCCTTGATCCCCCTCACCCCCTGGTGTCTCCCTTCCTCTCCACTCCCAACCAGTTGCCGCGCCTTTACCGTTGTGTCCCTCCCTCTCTCCATCTCCACACCCTCCGTCTCCTTTCCCAACACAACTTCCACCATCTACCCCTCCCAGATGATGAGCTTCGCCCTGACATCTACCCTTCCTACCAACTCTAACCCCCTCTTCCTGCCTCCTCCTCAGGGCTCCCTCTCCTCCCCCTCCCTCCTCCTGAGCGGATTCCCCCTCCTACTCCCCCTCCCTCTCTTGTGCCTCCTTTCAGTGTCTCTGCACTCCCTCCTGCCCTGTCTTCCCTCTTCCTCTCCCGCCCCACGTGTCTCCTGCCTCTTCGTGAACCCACGGTTGCCCCTCCTCTCTTCATCCCGCCGCTTCCTCAGCTGCCCCATGCTCTCCCCTCCTTTTCCATCCTGTCTGACCTTTCCCTCGGCAGGTCCCACCTGGTAGTTTTACTCTTCGTTGTGTGTGCTCGAAGTGGATTTTAAGTGTGTTGTTTCGGAGTGTTTTTAATACTGTGGCCAACTTTTAATCTGTGCATTCGCATTCAGTGTCTTCTCTGTGTTTCAAGAATCGCCAACTGTGTTTAACTTTCTGGTGACTTTTGTTTTTTAACTGTCCCCCATGAACGTGTACATGTCCATGTCTTTTTACCTCCATTTTCTCCCCTTACTCTGTTTTATGTTCCCCTTTTTTATCTCCTTATGTATGTATCATTTTATTCTTGTTTTACCGGGTTCGATTCCCGGCGGGGTCAGGGATTTTCTCTGCCTCGTGATGGCTGGGTGTTGTGTGCTGTCCTTAGGTTAGTTAGGTTTAAGTAGTTCTAAGTTCTAGGGGACTGATGACCATAAATGTTAAGTCCCATAGTGCTCAGAGCCATTCTTGTTTTAGTTGTCATGTCTCTCGGCTGAAGAGCGGCGGATTGTGCCGCTGACAGCCCTCCCCTGCCCATATGGGGCAGGGGAATGAAATCACAACAAAGAAAAAAAAAACTCACCAGTCTGGTCCGTTGGTCAGCCGGGTCAGTGTGGGGCAGTCAGTGTCTGTCTGTCGTCCGGAGTGCTAGTGTGTGTTAGGCCGCCAGTCTGCTCGAGTTTGTTCAGGCAACGGCCATTGACCGTCGGATCGATCTGTTGGTCGGTCGCGCACTGAGACACGAGATGACTTGTCCCCCTTGAGCGTCGGCGCACGTGAGGTCGCCACGTGAGTCCAGTGGGCCGCGCCGTATAGCGAGGGGTAGTGGCTTCGCGGCCGACACGAGAGCAGCAGGAGTCAAACCACGACGTCGGTCTGGCCGGCGCGAGCTGCGACGCCGTGAGACGGGAGATCGGCGCGCCTTCCTGCGTCCGTCGAAGCGGCTGGCAGCGGACGGTTCGGGAGAGCGTTTTGGGGATGCTGCGCCGGGTCTTCGCCAGAAATCGAAGTTTTTTAGAAGTTAAGTGATTGGAGATATGTTGTTTCATCTACTTGTTAAATTCTAGTTTTCTTGGTCAGTCTCTCGTCCCCAGCTTGCTCGTTTCTCTCTCGTCCGCATTTGTTAGGCAGTTATTGTCTGTCTGTCGGTCTGCCGTACGTTAATAGTTGCCTCTGCCATGTTTGTCGGATTCGGTGTTAACGAATTTATTGCTTAAGGTGTAAAGGCCGAATTCCTGAAATATGTTTTTATCTTGCCTATCATCTTGAGAGGCGGTAATGTACAGCATGTTTGTACATTTTATGTAGGACTCCTTTTCATGGGTTTTTATTTAAATGGTCATTTTAGTATATAAAGTTGCCACCCTTCCACCGTAAGAGTTTTTTTTTAAAAAAACAAGTTGCACTTTCGGTGGCAAGTAATTTTTTAATGTGAGTGTTTTGTACCATTTCCATGCCTCCTACGGGGTGCATAGTTTATGTGTTTGTGTGAGTTGTTAAAATTTTTAGTTTAAAGTAATCTGGTGTGTTGCAGATTTGCACCAGTGTAGTCTGTCAGAGGTTGTTGTGAGCAGTCGTGACTACGGCGGTGTTAAAAGGGAGCGACAAGGTTCTCAGCCCGAAAGCTCATACTGTCAAAAAAATAAATAAATAAATAAATAAATAAAAAAATAAAAAAATAAAAAATTGTTGTTTCTGCCTCTGAATAAATTGTAGATATTTACAGGGTACTTTCCGATTATAATTTTTAAATCTGTTTTTTTTTTTTTAAAGAATGGGTTTTTAGGGATAAAATTTCCATTTGTTGAAAGAAATCTGTTTTCATCAGTTACTTCCTAGCAACTACTTCCACGCTCACATAGAGTGATTAAATGTTGTAATGTTCTTGACTAATCGCTAGTAAATAATGTAAATTCTTTAAGAAAAGATTTTGAAAGTAAATCCACGGTGCAACCTGGTTTGAGCAGCCCCGCAAGATCTGGTCAACTCTGAACCAACTAAGAATTGGGCATGGAAGACTTGCTGACTCACTCTTCAAATGGGGACTGCTATCTTCGCCAGCCTGTGACTGCGGCGCAACTAAGCAGATCACCCAACACATCAGAGAAGAAAGCAGTGCCAGAGCGTTCAGTGGGGACTTCGAAGAAATTCTCACAGCATCCAAAAATCCATTGAATATGTTGTATCCACGGACCCAACCAACCAACTCGCGCACGCGCGCCCTGACCGTGACATCGCTGGCCACAGTTCCTGTCGCGGCCGTCGGCGTCTCAGGGCGTTACCGCCGACGGAAGAGGTCGCGCCACGGCTGAGCTCGCGTCCGCAGCGCCCTCTGCCTTTTGCACATGAGGAGGAGCGCTGGCCCCGAGACGGACTGTCTGTTGTTGATTGTCTTTTGCTAGCCTTTCGTGGAGTTTATAGCGGAGCCATTGCAGTGTGATATTTGCTATTGTATTCGACTAGGCTCAGTACACGGATTACTCTCGGATATTAGTTGGATTTGTATTGCTGGTGCACGTACCGTCAGAAATAAAGATAAGTTATCTCTTCATTCTAGCTGACACAATTCTTGTCATTAATTACACTCCTGAAAATTGAAATAAGAACACCGTGAATTCATTGTCCCAGGAAGGGGAAACTTTATTGACACATTCCTGGGGTCAGATACATCACATGATCACACTGACAGAACCACAGGCACATAGACACAGGCAACAGAGCATGCATAATATCGGTACTAGT
Source organism: Schistocerca nitens (assembly GCF_023898315.1). Classification (NCBI taxonomy): domain Eukaryota; kingdom Metazoa; phylum Arthropoda; class Insecta; order Orthoptera; family Acrididae; genus Schistocerca; species Schistocerca nitens. The sequence continues at coordinate 131,179,200 of NC_064624.1, read as the reverse complement.
ACAGTGTATATCCACCTTTCGCAGCAATGCAGGCTGCTATTCTCCCATGGAGACGATCGTAGAGATGCTGGATGTAGTCCTGTGGAACGGCTTGCCATGCCATTTCCACCTGGCGCCTCAGTTGGACCAGCGTTCGTGCTGGACGTGCAGACCGCGTGAGACGACGCTTCATCCAGTCCCAAACATGCTCAATGGGGGACAGATCCGGAGATCTTGCTGGCCAGGGTAGTTGACTTACACCTTCTAGAGCACGTTGGGTGGCACGGGATACATGCGGACGTGCATTGTCCTGTTGGAACAGCAAGTTCCCTTGCCGGTCTAGGAATGGTAGAACGATGGGTTCGATGACGGTTTGGATGTACCGTGCACTATTCAGTGTCCCCTCGACGATCACCAGTGGTGTACGGCCAGTGTAGGAGATCGCTCCCCACACCATGATGCCGGGTGTTGGCCCTGTGTGCCTCGGTCGTATGCAGTCCTGATTGTGGCGCTCACCTGCACGGCGCCAAACACGCATACGACCATCATTGGCACCAAGGCAGAAGCGACTCTCATCGCTGAAGACGACACGTCCCCATTCGTCCCTCCATTCACGCCTGTCGCGACACCACTGGAGGCGGGCTGCACGATGTTGGGGCGTGAGCGGAAGACGGCCTAACGGTGTGCGGGACCGTAGCCCAGCTTCATGGAGACGGTTGCGAATGGTCCTCGCCGATACCCCAGGAGCAACAGTGTCCCTAATTTGCTGGGAAGTGGCGGTGCGGTCCCCTACGGCACTGCGTAGGATCCTACGGTCTTGGCGTGCATCCGTGCGTCGCTGCGGTCCGGTCCCAGGTCGACGGGCACGTGCACCTTCCGCCGACCACTGGCGACAACATCGATGTACTGTGGAGACCTCACGCCCCACGTGTTGAGCAATTCGGCGGTACGTCCACCCGGCCTCCCGCATGCCCACTATACGCCCTCGCTCAAAGTCCGTCAACTGCACATACGGTTCACGTCCACGCTGTCGCGGCATGCTACCAGTGTTAAAGACTGCGATGGAGCTCCGTATGCCACGGCAAACTGGCTGACAGTGACTGCGGCGGTGCACAAATGCTGCGCAGCTAGCGCCATTCGACGGCCAACACCGCGGTTCCTGGTGTGTCCGCTGTGCCGTGCGTGTGATCATTGCTTGTACAGCCCTCTCGCAGTGTCCGGAGCAAGTATGGTGGGTCTGACACACCGGTGTCAATGTGTTCTTTTTTCCATTTCCAGGAGTGTATTTTTCGGCCAACAGACATAGCTAAATCCTGGTCACTACCCACGCTTTATAAAATTTGTGGTGGCTGCCCCAAAAGTGCCGCCGAGGACCTTGGGTTAGCGAGCCGTCACAAAAGAATATATACAAAGACTACGGTAGATGTTTGTCTGTGAATATATGTAATGAACTATGTAAACTGGCAGAATACGGCGCTGCGGTCGGCAACGCTTATACAGGGTGTCCCAGCTATCTTGTCCACCCAAAATATCTCTGGAACAATAACAGCTATTGGAAAACGACATTCACCGGTATCAATGTACGGCTGGGGCCCATGAATGTACATATTTGGAAACATTCTAAAACGAAAGCATATGTGTTTTTTAACACAAACTTATGTTATTTTAAATGGACCTCCTATATATTTTCTTCAGCAATCCATAGCATGACAAAGCACATACACAATGGCGTTGATTGCATCGCAATATTCCCATTACATCCCGAGATATTAAGATGCGAGGTTGACGCTTGAAACACCCGACATGCGCTGTTAGCGCACGTCCTGAGGCTCAGGCGTGAACCCCATGCTGCCCGTAATCGCGATGTGATTGACATGCGTAATGACACTTCCATACTTATCAAGAGGTCGGAAACGAATAATACGGTCTGCTGCCATCCTGCTGCGATTACAGGCAGCATGGGGTTCACGTCTGAGCCTCAGGACGTGCGCTAGCAGCGCATGTCGGGTGTTTCAAGCGTCAACTTCGCGTCTCAATATCTCGGGATGTAATGGGAATATTGCGATGCAATCAACGCCATTGTGTATGTACTTTGTCATGCTATGGATTGCTGAAGAAAAAATACAGGAGGTCCATTTAAAAAAACATAAGTTTGTGTTAAAAAACACATATGCTTTCATTTTAGAATGTTTCCAAATATGTACATTCATGGGCCCCAGCCCTACATTGATACCGGTGGAAGTCGTTTTCCAATAGCTGTTATTGTTCCAGAGATATTTTGGGTGGACAAGATAGCTGGGACACCCTGTATAAGACATCAAGTGCCTGGCGCACTTGATACATCGGTTACTGTTGCTACAATGGTAGATTATCATGATTTAAGTGAGTTTGAACGTGGTGTTATAGCCGGCACACGGGCGATGGGACACAGCATCTCCGAGGTAGTGATGACGTGGGGATTTTCCCGTAAAACCATTTACGGGTGTACCGTTAATATCAAGAATCCGGTGAAACATCAAATCTCCGACATCGCTGCGGTTGGAAAAAGATCCTGCAAGAACGGGTCCAACGACGACTGAAGAGAGTCGTTCAGCGTGACAGAAATGCAACCCTTCGCATATTGCTGCAGATTTCCATCCTGGCCCACCAACAAGTGTCAGCGTGCGAACCATTCAACGACACATCGTCGATATGGGCTTTCGGAGCCAAAGGACCACCCGTGTATCCTTGATGACTTCACGACTCAAAGCTTTACGCCTCACCTGGCCCCATCAACACCGACATTGGTCTGTTGATGACTGGAAACATGTTGCTTGGTCGGACGAGTCTCGTTTCAAATTGTATCGAGCGGATGGACGTGTACGGGTATGGAGACGACCTCATGAATCCGTGGATCCTGCATGTCAGCAGGGGACTGTTCAAGATGGTGAAGGCTCTGTAATGACATGGGGCGTGTGCAGCCGGAGTGGTATGGGGCCCCTGATACGTCTAGATAAGACAGTGACACGTGACACGTACGTAAGCATCCTATATGATCACCTGCATCCATTCAAGTACATTGCGCAATTTCAGCAGGACAATGCGATACCCCAAACGTTTGGAATTGGCACAGAGTGGCTCCTGGAACACTCTTCTGAGTGTAAAAATTTCCGCTGCCCAACAAACTCGCCAGACATAAACATTATTGAGCATATCTGGGATGCCTTGCAACGTGCAGTTCAGGAGAGATCTCCACCTGCTCGTAGTCTTACCGTTTTATGGACAGCCTCGCGGAATTCATGGTGTGAATTCTCTCCAGCCCTACTTCAGACATTAATGGAGTCTCCTTTAATTACCGTCTATGGTCACAATTTTTTCTGTTTAACAGATTACCGGTTTCGGTCTTTAATGACCATCATCAGATCTGTCTCATAAAATCAAAGTCCTACTGCACTGCAGTCATAGTGGCATAGTCAACTATTAAATGCGGAATCAGCACCAGCATCGTCAAATACATCCAAATCACATCACATGCAAAAGTCATGATTTCGCGACTATGTCGCAGCTTGTGAAATTAATGGAGTCCATGCCATATCGTGTTGCGGCACTTGTGCGACCTCGCGGGAGCCCTACACGATAACAGGCCGGTGTACCAGTTTCTTTGGCTCTTCAGTGTAATAATCTCTTTATTGCAGATCTATAATTCTACCACTATGTGGCTGTCATGAGTGCCAAAAACATAAAAGAATACATAAAAATAAGATACATGCGTGAATCAAAACATATAGTTATAATGGGCGTTCGTAAATTCCCGTCCCAAACTTCCAGTACTTGTACAGGGGCCGGCCGTTGTGGCCGAGCGGTTCTAGGCGCTTCAGTCTGAAACCGCGCGACCGCTACGGTCGCAGGTTAGAATCCTGCCTCGAGCATGGATGTGTGTGATGTCCTTAGGTTAGTTCGGTTTAAGTAGTTCTAAGTTCTAGGGGACTGATGACCTCAGATGTTAAGTCCCATAGTGCTCAGAGCCATTTGAACTTGTAGAGGGGAGTGAGTGCATCATATTTTAAATAGGAACTTATGTCCGAAACCATACCGTTACCATTCTACGACGGTTTCAGTTCAGATGTTTAACTCATTCAGTTCTGTTTGGGGAACTAGATTAGGCGTGAGCCAGTGCATGTATTAGGTAACAATTTGAAACTAAACATAACTTATCATTCATTTATCGTTTAACCACATTTGTTTGTAATGAGATTTAAAAATTCCGTGTTTACTTTACTCCCAAACAAAAAAGAACCATCATACTGTGCGTACAGAAGAAGTACTGATGCACTATAACAGCAGCTCGATGTGGCGACCACCAACGTAATTACAGGCGTTGTACAGGGTGTTTCAAAAATGACCGGTATATTTGAAACGGCAATAAAAACTAAACGAGCAGCGATAGAAATACACCGTTTGTTGCAATATGCTTGGGACAACAGTACATTTTTCAGGCAGACAAACTTTCGAAATTACAGTAGTTACAATTGTCAACAACAGATGGCGCTGCGGTCTGGGAAACTCTATAGTACGATATTTTCCACATATCCACCATGCGTAGCAATAATATGGCGTAGTCTCTGAATGAAATTACCCGAAACCTTTGACAACGTGTCTGGCGGAATGGCTTCACATGCAGATGAGATGTACTGCTTCAGCTGTTCAATTGTTTCTGGATTCTGGCGGTACACCTGGTCTTTCAAGTGTCCCCACAGAAAGACGTCACAGGGGTTCATGTCTGGCGAATAGGGAGGCCAATCCACGCCGCCTCCTGTATGTTTCGGATAGCCCAAAGTAATCACACGATCATCGAAATATTCATTCAGGAAATTAAAGACGTCGGCCGTGCGATGTGGCCGGGCACCGTCTTGCATAAACCACGAGGTGTTCGCAGTGTCGTCTAAGGCAGTTTGTACCGCCACAAATTCACGAAGAATGTCCAGATAGCGTGATGCAGTAATCGTTTCGGATCTGAAAAATGGGCCAATGATTCCTTTGGAAGAAATGGCGGCCTAGACCAGTACTTTTTGAGGATGCAGGGACAATGGGACTGCAACGTGGGGCTTTTCGGTTCCCCATATGCGCCAGTTCTGTTTATTGACGAAGCCGTCCAGGTAAAAATAAGCTTCGTCAGTAAACCAAATGCTGCCCACATGCATATCGCCGTCATCAATACTGTGCACTATATCGTTAGCGAATGTCTCTCGTGCAGCAATGGTAGCGGCGCTGAGGGGTTGCCGCGTTTGAATTTTGTACGGATAGAGGTGTAAACTCTGGCGCACGAGACGATACGTGGACGTTGGCGTCATTTGGACCGCAGCTGCAACACGGCGAACGGAAACCCGAGGCCGCTGTCGGATCACCTGCTGCACTAGCTGCGCGTTGCCCTCTGTGGTTGCCGTACGCGGTCGCCCTACCTTTCCAGCACGTTCATCCGTCACGTTCCCAGTCCGTTGAAAATTTTCAAACAGATCCTTTATTGTATCGCTTTTCGGTCCTTTGGTTACATTAAACCTCCGTTGAAAACTTCGTCTTGTTGCAACAACACTGTGTTCTAGGCGGTGGAATTCCAATACCAGAAAAATCCTCTGTTCTAAGGAATAAACCATGTTGTCTACAGCACACTTGCACGTTGTGAACAGCACACGCTTACAGCAGAAAGACGACGTACAGAATGGCGCACCCACAGACTGCGTTGTCTTCTATATCTTTCACATCACTTGCAGCGCCATCTGTTGTTGAAAATTGTAACTACTGTAATTTCGAAAGTTTGTCCGCCTGAAAATGTACTGTTGTCCCAAGCATACTGCAACAAACGGTGTATTTCTATCGCTGCTCGTTTAGTTTTTATTGCCGTTTCAAATATACCGGTCATTTTTGAAACACCCTGTACATACGAAGCATGTTCTCGTACGGACTCTCCATCCCACCTGGTGCCTCTTCAGTTTCTAGTGCAGCAGCCAGAACTCGCGCCAGCAGATCTTCCTTTGTCTCTACAGGAGTGTCGTAAATAAAAGTTTCCTACGATCCCACAAGACGTAGTCCAGATGAGTTAAATTCGGCGACCTCGGCGGCCACGCGGTTAGTTCGCCTCGGCCTATCCGTCCTTCATAGTATCGTCCGCTGAAATGTCTCCGAACCGCACGTGAGAAGTGAGGTGGTGACCTTCACGCTGAAACCGTATTTCCTGGCCGACATTCAGTGACACAGCTTCCGAGAACGGGTCTAACACGTTTTTGTAGGAAGATGTGTGGTGTCACCGCCAGACACGACACTTGCTAGGTGGTAGCCTTTAAATCGGCCGCGGTCCGTTAGTATACGGCGGACCCGCGTGTCGCCACTGTCAGTGATCGCAGACCGAGCGCCACCACACGGCAGGTCTAGAGAGACGTCCTGGCACTCGCCCCAGTTGTACAGCCGACGTTCATAGCAGTGGTTCACTGACAAATTACGCTCTCATTTGCCGAGACGATAGTTAGCATAGCCTTCAGCTACATTTGCTACGACCTAGCAAGGCGCCATAGCTTTGATAATTAATATTGTGAAGCATGTATCATCAAGAGCGATGTTCTACAAATGTGGATTAAAGTTAAGTATTACAGCAACTGCGTCCATTTTCTAAGTTCTCATTTCCTTTTAACTGTTCCAGACCTCACGCCAATCTGCGTGAGCTTAACGTGTGCCTTTCGGCTTCCTCTCGTTGTGACTTGGCAGTCTTGTTAGGTCACAACAAGATGAAGTACACAGGGCTAGTTAGCTTGAGTGGAAGGCAGTATGGCCCATCTGAATTGAAACGGTCGTAGGACGGAAGCGGTACATTTCCGGACAGGACTGCCCATTATGTAGAGACTCCCCTCCACAAATCCTAGCATTTTGTAACGGGACTTTCTATTTTATCATATATTCTTGCACAAAGCTTATACAATTATGTTTTGAATTATGTATGTGCCTTTTTCTGATGTATTATTACATGTTTTCAGCACTGATAGAAACGACACAGTGGTTGAAATTTAGATCTGTAAGAAACAGATTGCAGTATATTGCAGTATGTTTCTCAAAGCTAAAAATATCTGGCTGTTTTAATCTCAGATCAGGGTTCTAGCAAATAAGAAATCAGACAGAAGACAATACAAGCTAAACAAGCAATCCATGAGCTGAATTCATTCCTCTGATCCAGTCGTTCCCAACCCTTTCTGTGACCATTCCCGTGCAACCAGAAACAACATGTGATCTAAAGTATCCGGACACCCCCAAAAAATACGTTTTTCATATTAGGTGCATTGTGCAGCCACCTAATACCTGGTACTCCATATCAGCGACCTCAGTAGTCATTAGAGATCGTGGGAGAGCAGAATGGGGCGCTCCGCGGAACTCACGGACTTCGAACGCGGTCAGGTGATTCGGTGTCACTTTTGTCATACGTCTGTACGCGAGATTTCCACACTCCTAAACATCCCTAGGTCCACTGTTTCCGTTGTGATAGATGTGGAATCGTGAAGCCACACGTACAGCACAAAATCGTACAGGCCGACCTCGTCTGTTGACTGACAGAGACTGCCGACAGTTGAAGAGGGTCGTAATGTGTAATAGGCAGATCTATCCAGATCATCACACAGGAATTCCAAGCTGCATCAGGATCCACTGCAAGTATTATGACAGTTAGAGGGGAGGTGAGAAAACTTGGATTTCGTGGTCGAGCGGCTGCTCGAAAAGCCACACACCACGCCGGTAAATGCCAAACGACGCCTCGCCCGGTGTAAGGAGCGTAAGGATTGGACGATTGAACAGTAGAAAAACGTCGTGTGGAGTGACTGACTAATCACGGTACACAATGTGGCGAACCGATGGCAGGGTTTGGGTATGGCGAATTCCCGGTGAACGTCATGTGCCAGCGTGTGTAGAGCCAACAGTAAAATTCGGAGGTGGTGGTGTTATGGTGTGGTCGAGTTTTTCATGGAGGGGGCTTGCACCCCAAGTTGTTCTGTGTGGCACTATCACAGCACAGGGCTACACTGATGTTTTAAGTACCTTCTTGCTTCCCACTGTTGAAGAGGATATTCGACGATGGCGACTGCATCTTTCAACACGATCGAGCACCTGTTCATAATGAGCGGCCTGTGGCGGAGTGGTTACACGACAATAACATCTCTGTAATGAACTGGCCTGCACAGAGTCCTGACATGAATGCTATAGAACACCTTTGGGATGTTTTGTAACGCCGACTTTGTGCCAGGCCTTACCAACCGACATCGACACCTCTCCTGGCATTCCCCAAGAATTCTTCCAGCACTTGATTGAACGTATGCCTGCGAGGGAGCTGTGGAAGCTGTCATCAAGGATAAGGGTGGGCCAGCGTCACACTGAATTCCAGCATTACCGATGGAAGGTGTCATTTTGAGCCAGGTGTCCGGATATTTTTGATCCCTCATCACCGTCAACGCCTAACTAAACATCAGTGTGAAATACAGGGTGTTACAAAACGGTACGGCCAAACTTTCAGGAAACATTCCTCACACACAATTAAACAAAAGATGTTATGTGGACATGTGTCCGGAAACGCTTAATTTCCATGTTAGAGCTCATTTTAGTTTCGTCAGTATGTACTGTACTTCCTCGATTCACCGCCATTTGGCCCAATTGAAGGAAGGTAATGTTGACTTCGGTGCTTGTGTTGACATGCGACTCATTGCTCTACAGTACTAGCATCACGCACATCAGTACATAGCATCAACAGGTTAGTGTTCATCACGAACGTAGTTTTGCAGTCAGTGCAATGTTTACAAATGTGGAGTTGGCAGATGCCCATCTGATGTTTGGATTAGCACGGGGCAATAGCCGTGGCGCGGTACGTTTGTATCGAGACAGATTTCCAGAACGAAGGTGTCCGGACAGGAAGACGTTCGAAGCAATTGATCGGCGTCTTAGGGAACACGGAACATTCCAGCCTATGACTCGCGACTGGGGAAGACCTAGAACGACGAGGACACCTGCAATGCACGAGACAATTCTTCGTGCAGTTGACGATAACCCTAATGTCAGCGTCAGAGAAGTTGCTGCTGTACAAGGTAACGTTGACCACGTCACTGTATGGAGAGTGCTACGGGAGAACCAGTTGTTTCCGTACCATGTACAGCGTGTGCAGGCACTATCAGCAGCTGATTGGCCTCCACGGATACACTTCTGCGAATGGTTCATCCGACAATATGACAATCCTCATTTCAGTGCAAATCTCTTTACGGATGAGGCTTCATTCCGACGTGATCAAATTGTAAATTTTCACAATCAACATGTGTGGGCTGACGAGAATCCGCACGCAATTGTGCAATCACGTCGTCAACACAGATTTTCTGTGAACGTTTGGGCAGGCATTGTTGGTGATGTCTCGATTGGGCCCCATGTTCTTCCACCTACGCTCAATGGAGCTCGTTATCATGATTTCATACGGGATACTCTACCTGTGCTGCTAGAACATGTGCTTTTACAAGTACGACACAACATGTGGTTCGTGCACGATGGAGCTCCTGCACATTTCAGTCGAAGTGTTCGTACGCTTCTCAACAACAGATTCGGTGACCGATGGATTGGTAGAGGCGGACCAATTCCGTGGCCTCCACGCTCTCCTGACCTCAACCCTCTTGACTTTCATTTATGGGGGCATTTGAAAGCTCTTGTCTACGCAACCCCGGTACCAAATGTAGAGACTCTTCGTGCTCGTATTGTGGACGGCTGTGATACAATACGCCATTCTCCAGGGCTGCATCAGCGCATCAGGGATTCCATGCGTCGGAGGGTGGATGCACGTGTCCTCGCTAACGGAGGACATTTTGAACATTTCCTGTAACAAAGTGTTTGAAGTCACGCTGGTACGTTCTGTTGCTGTGTGTTTCCATTCCATGATTAATGTGATTTGAAGAGAAGTAATAAACTGAGCTCTAACATGGAAAGTAAGCGTTTCCGGACACATGTCCACATAACATATTTTCTTTCTTTGTGTGTGAGGAATGTTTCCTGAAAGTTTGGCCGTACCTTTTTGTAACACCCTGTAAAATTTTCTTTGTAAAATTTCGTTATGAAGATAATATTTGATCTTTTCTATGCGTTTTATTAAATGACTAATGAATCTATCAGAGAATCGGCATTGCCTGTTTCTAACAGCCTTTTTTTACACCATGACTAGCCGACGTGGCAATGCTTCGCCATCTCTAGACATGTATGGGATTTGCATATGCATCCTAAATTCCTTGTCCCCTCTCTCTGGCCACCTTCTCATTCCTCCTCTCACCCCATCTCTCCCTGCGTAACCTCCTACTCTCTCCCTCCCCCCTCTGTGTCCTTCTCCTCCTCTCCCCTCCCTACATCTGTTTCCGTCTGAATGTTCAGTAGATCATCTTTTCGAGATTTTTGGTAACAACTTTCCCCTTTATTATTACATATATATTTATCTATACAATATATTACAAAAATAAAACAATGGAAAATCCATGATGAATTGTAACAATATTATGAAAAGGAAGTTGCTACTCACAATATAGCGGAGATGTTCAGTCGCAGATAGGCACAACAAAATGTCTGTCACAAATAAAGCTTTCGGCCAGTATGGCCCTCATCAAAAATAGACGACGGAGACACATACATACACACACACACACACACACACACACACACACACACATGGAAACGCAACTCTCACACACGACTGCAATCTCAGGCAACTGAAACCACACTTCCAGTGTATGGGATTGCAGTGTGGTTTCAGTTGCCTGAGATTGCAGTCGTGCGTATGAGTTGAGCTTGCGTGGGTATTTGTGACAGGAGTTGCAGCTTTCCTTTTCATAATAATATTACAAAAATATATAGCCTATGTCAGTCCGGATATTCATTAGAATATCGTTTATGAATCTGAAGTAAATTGTTCATAACTTTTAGAGATTTGTAGTTACTACGCTTCCCCTTTATATATTACATATACAGGGTGATTCACGAAGATACGCAAATATTTTAATATGTTACTCTACAAGTAAAACTACAGAAACAACTTCTTATAAACATAGGTCCACAAATGTTTGGTTACGGAGTTAACGGCTAATAGAAGATTTTGCCTGAAATTCAACAACTCCGCTAATATGAAGCCATCGCAAAACTGTATGAGCTTAAAGTAAAGCACGATTTCCATTGATTTTGTTGTTATTCATCTGGCGAATCTAATAAAACATGTCCCAGAACATCCAGAAAGGCAAATAAGTAATTTCGTAAAATTTTTAATTTATTAATTATTTGGCCCAATTTGTTTTTCAAATTCCAGGCAGCTGCTCAAAGTTTTCAACTGAAGTTGCAGAGAATGTAATTTTGGAACAATGATTGTAATAATGTTAACTAAAACTGTATGAATGTGTCAGATGATCCGCACTAATCTACAAACTACAACAGTTACTATGTGGTTTCACTTAAGCACACTGTTGTTATTATGGTCTTTCACTGAACAATAGAGGAAACTAACTCGTTTCAAGGTTAGGAAACGACTGAAACAACTCGCTAAAGGTTTTCAACAATGACACACACGTTTCTACAGTCTTAATGGAAAGTAAAAAAAATTTCTAGTATAATTAATTACCTTTGCTTTTCTGGATTATCTGGAAAACTGCTGCAGATACACGACAGGGACAAGTTTCTATTAGATACACCAGACCAATAACAACAAGAAAGCGTGCTTTACCTTAGCCTCGTACAGTTTTTCGCTGGCTTCATATTAGCGAAGTTGCTAAATTTCAGGCAAAATCCTTTATTAGCCGTAATTCCGCAACTGAACATTGGTGGACCTATGTTTACATGAACTTTTTTCTTTCGTTTTACTTGTAGAATAACACATTAAAATATTTGCATATCTTCGTGAATCATACTGTATATGTATATATTATATACATTTACAAAAATGTGTAGCCTGTAACTGTCAGAACGTACATTCGAGCGTCGTGTGAAAATTTGTAGTAAATCGATCAAGAACTTTCGAGATTTTCGGTAACAGCGTTTCCCCTTTATATATTACATGTATAGTTATATATTATATATGTAATTCTCAAAGTGATTTTTTTGTTATGGAAACATGTGATAGCTGAACTGTTATACTGAACACAGCTTTTTATTTTCTTTTTCATTCTAAAAATACCATTACCATCCACAATTACGAACACACACATACAAATCAGCTAAATCGACCGAGCCATCCTCAAGTTATGATCTTTCACAACTGATTTCAATTTCCGACCTCTCCGGTGGATTTCCCAAAAAATTTCCTTCTTACAAACGTTGTCCTGAGAACTGTGAACACAACAAAAACAAAAATCAACCAGATCAAGCCGTTCATAACTGATGATATACCTGCGGCAATTGATGTTCGTTTCTGACTTTTGCGACGGATTTTCCAAAAATTTTCTATCATACAAACTTTGTCCTAACAATACGGAACACACCAACAAAAAATCAACCAAATCGGTCAAGCCGTTCTCGGATGATGATCTTTCATACGTGTGGCAACTGATTTTTATTTAAATGGTAATTGATTGATACCCTCAGCTGCCGACAGGTGTTGATATACCTCGATTTTTATTTTTCTAAATGAAGCAGTTCTCAAGTGCATCACGAGTGCTACCTACAACTCCTCCTCAGAAATGAAAGCTAACTCTCCATTTTGAGGTTAGGCATCTTCTACGAAACAAGCTTCCTCCTCACCCATCCTCCCCTAGCGGCACTTGCTTCACCTATACCCTGCACCACCATTTAAAATCAAACAAACTGAAATTTTTACAATTTATGAGGGTGGATTGAAAAGTTTTCGGAATGACCATGAGAGGTCAGCGCTAGCGCAACGAGTTGCTCACGTGATATTCATTGGACTGTTGCCTGTAAACACGTGCCACGTCAGTGCTCTCGAAAGAGAGCTGTGGTGGTGACGTGGCTCTGTAGTTGCTCTAGTGTAATGATTTGCGAAGATGGAAAAAATCGAGATTCGAACAGTGATTAAGTACTTCGTAAAGAAAGGTATGAAAGCAAAGGACATTCATGTCGATTTCCAGAATACACTGGAGGACTCTGCTCCTTCGTATTCAACTGTTGCCAAGTGGACAAATGAATTTAAATTTGGTCGGGAGAGCTTAGATAATGATGCCCGCACTGGTCGGCCAAGATGTGTCACTACTCCAGAAATCATTGCAAAAGTGCGCAAAATGGTCAAGGAGGATCGCCGATTGAAAGTGTGTGAAATTGCTAACGCTTGCCAGATGTCATCTGAAAGGGTGTATCACATTTTAAATGAAGAATTAGAAATGAAAATATTATCTGCAAGCTGGGTGCCGCGACTCTTGACGCTGGATTAAAAACATGTGCCGTCGCCATGGCAAAATTACACGAGCTAAGGCATGAATTATTGCCACACCCGCCTCATCCACCTGATATGGCTCCGTCAGACTTCCATCTCTTCCCAAAACTGAAAATTTTTGATGGTGGATGAAAATTCACTTCAAATGAAGAATTGATAGCCGAAGTTGACAACTATTTTGCAGACGTGAAGGAAACTCATTTTCGAGATGGGATCAAGGCACTGGAACATCGTTAGATCAAGTGGATTAATCTACAAGGAGAACACATTAAAAAATAAAAAAGTTGCAGTGATGTAAGTGCTTTTTGAAAACTGGCATTCTACGGATCGGAGCGTGGAATGTCAGATCCCTTAATCGGGCAGGTAGGTTAGAAAATTTAAAAAGGGAAATGGATAGGTTAAAGTTAGATATAGTGGGAATTAGTGAAGTTCGGTGGCAGGAGGAACAAGACTTTTGGTCAGGTGATTACAGGGTTATAAATACAAAATCAAATAGGGGTAATGCAGGAGTAGGTTTAATAATAAATAAAAATATAGGAGTGCGTGTTAGCTACTACAAACAGCATAGTGAACGCATTATTGTGGCCAAGATAGACACAAAGCCCATGCCTACTACAGTAGTACAAGTTTATATGCCAACTAGCTCTGCAGATGATGAAGAAATTGATGAAATGTATGACGAGATAAAATAAATTATTCAGGTAGTGAAGGGAGACGAAAATTTAATAGTCATGGGTGACTGGAATTCTTCAGTAGGAAAAGGGAGAGAAGGAAACATAGTAGGTGAATATGGATTGGGGGGAAGAAATGAAGGAGGAAGCCGCCTTGTAGAATTTTGCACAGAGCATAACTTAATCATAGCTAACACTTGGTTCAAGAATCATAAAAGAAGGTTGTATACCTGGAAGAATCCTGGAGATACTAATAGGTATCAGATAGATTATATAATGGTAAGACAGAGATTTAGGAACCAGGTTTTAAATTGTAAGACATTTCCAGGGGCAGATGTGGATTCTGACCACAATCTATTGGTTATGAACTGCAGATTGAAACTGAAGAAACTGCAAAAAGGTGGGAATTTAAGGAGATGGGACCTGGATAAACTGAAAGAACCAGAGGTTGTAGAGAGTTTCAGGGAGAGCATAAGGGAACAATTGACAGGAATGGGGGAAAGACATACAGTAGAAGAAGAATGGGTAGCTCTGAGGGATGAAGTAGTGAAGGCAGCAGAGGATCAAGTAGGTAAAAAGACGAGGGCTAATAGAAATCCTTGGGTAACAGAAGAAATATTGAATTTAATTGATGAAAGGAGAAAATATAAAAATGCAGTAAATGAAGCAGGCAAAAGGGAATACAAACGTCTCAAAAATGAGATCGACAGAAAGTGCAAAATGGCTAAGCAGGGATGGCTAGAGGACAAATGTAAGGATGTAGAGGCTTGTCTCACTAGGGGTAAGATAGATACTGCCTACAGGAAAATTAAAGAGACCTTTGGAGAGAAGAGAACCACTTGTATGAATATCAAGAGCTCAGATGGCAACCCAGTTCTAAGCAAAGAAGGGAAGGCAGAAAGGTGGAAGGAGTATATAGAGGGTTTATACAAGGGCGATGTACTTGAGGACAGTATTATGGAAATGGAAGAGGATGTAGATGAAGATGAAATGGGAGATAAGATACTGCGTGAAGAGTTTGACAGAGCACTGAAAGACCTGAGTCGAAACAAGGCCCCGGGAGTAGACAACATTCCATTAGAACTACTGATGGCCTTGGGAGAGCCAGTCATGACAAAACTCTACCATCTGGTGAGCAAGATGTATGAGACAGGCGAAATACCCACAGACTTCAAGAAGAATATAATAATTCCAATCCCAAAGAAAGCAGGTGTTGACAGATGTGAAAATTACCGAACTATCAGTTTAATAAGTCACAGCTGCAAAATACTAACGCGAATTCTTTACAGACGAATGGAAAAACTGGTAGAAGCGGACCTCGGGGAAGATCAGTTTGGATGCCGTAGAAATGTTGGAACACGTGAGGCAATACTAACCTTACGACTTATCTTAGAAGAAAGATTAAGAAAAGGCAAACATACATTTCTAGCATTTGTAGACTTAGAGAAAGCTTTTGACAACGTTAACTGGAATACTCTCTTTCAAATTCTGAAGGTGCAGGGGTAAAATACAGGGAGCGAAAGGCTATTTACAATTTGTACAGAAACCAGATGGCAGTTATAAGAGTCGAGGGGCATGAAAGGGAAGCAGTGGTTGGGAAAGGAGTGAGACAGGGTTGTAGCCTCTCCCCGATGTTATTCAATCTGTATATTGAGCAAGCAGTAAAGGAAACAAAAGAAAAATTCGGAGTAGGTATTAAAATTCATGGAGAAGAAGTAAAAACTTTGAGGTTCGCCGATGACATTGTAATTCTGTCAGAGACAGCAAAGGACTTGGAAGAGCAGTTGAACGGAATGGACAGTGTCTTGAAAGGAGGATATAAGATGAACATCAACAAAAGCAAAACGAGGATAATGGAATGTAGTCAAATTAAATCGGGTGATGCTGAGGGGATTAGATTAGGAAATGAGACACTTGAAGTAGTAAAGGAGTTTTGCTATTTAGGGAGTAAAATAACTGATGATGGTCGAAGTAGAGAGGATATAAAATGTAGACTGGCAATGGCAAGGAAAGCGTTTCTGAAGAAGAGAAATTTGTTAACATCGAGTATAGATTTAAGTGTCAGGAAGTCGTTTCTGAAAGTATTTGTATGGAGTGTAGCCATGTATGGAAGTGAAACCAGTTTGG
Organism: Schistocerca nitens; assembly: GCF_023898315.1. Classification (NCBI taxonomy): domain Eukaryota; kingdom Metazoa; phylum Arthropoda; class Insecta; order Orthoptera; family Acrididae; genus Schistocerca; species Schistocerca nitens. The sequence goes on along the minus strand of NC_064624.1, from coordinate 131,163,030 downwards.
ACAAGAAGAGAATAGAAGCTTTCGAAATGTGGTGCTACAGAAGAATGCTGAAGATAAGGTGGGTAGATCACGTAACTAATGAGGGGGTATTGAATAGGATTGGGGAGAAGAGAAGTTTGTGGCACAACGTGACCAGAAGAAGGGATCGGTTGGTAGGACATGTTTTGAGGCATCAAGGGATCACAAATTTAGCATTGGAGGGCAGCGTGGAGGGTAAAAATCGTAGAGGGAGACCAAGAGATGAATACACTAAGCAGATTCAGAAGGATGTAGGTTGCAGTAGGTACTGGGAGATGAAGAAGCTTGCACAGGATAGAGTAGCATGGAGAGCTGCATCAAACCAGTCTCAGGACTGAAAACCACAACAACAACAAGTGCTTTTTTTCTATTGCGTTCCGAGAACTTTTGAAACCACCCTCGTAGTTTGGCCTATTGTTTGTAAATCACTCGATTTCTGGATTCCTTACTTCTAAACTATTAAATATTGGATTATTTCAAGCTGCCACTGCTTTGTGTCTGATTACTGCTACCAACAACAACAATAATAATAGCAACAATACTGCATAGTAGCTACTGCATACAGTACATTTTGGCGGATAAGACGACCTTCAGATAAGACGAGGTATAAGTTTTCGTCAGAGTATGTAGTTTTACCGTACGCCGGTTCTATAAGACCATCCTCAAACTATTGCGGTCGGTAAATTTTGTTGAGAATAGTGACCATCTGGATAATAATACGCGCACTGATTCAGGTAACGACCTTGAGTATTTCAAAATGCGTCGTACTGGTTATTCAGTTTTTGCGGACATACCCGCTCTGTACCACTAAATAACACACGAAGCCTACATCATCAGAACTGTTACGGTTTTACCCGTAGAAACACATGTCGAATACAGAACTCATATGCACAGCTAACAAGCATTGTTGTAGGTTGTGTTCTGTGTTTAAACAATTTGCGCCGAAAGTGTAATCGGCGTTAAATTTGTAATGTGTGTGCGCAATTATGGAACAACAAATAGAAGGAAATACGAAACAAGATTCAAGTTAAAGGTCATAAAATAAGCTAAAGAGTCGAATAACAGTGCTTTCGGTGTAACAGAGAAGATTGTAAGAGAGCGGCGAAAGAATGAAGACGCTATTTAAAAAATGCCATTGAAACAGTGTTCTATGAGGAGAGGAATAGCTTGCTCACCAAATTTAGAAAATAGATTTGCAGAATGAGCGCAAGAACAGAGGCAGAACTGCTATGTTGTTACAAGAAATACAGGGTGTCCGAAAAGACTTTTCCTGATTACATAAATTGATAACTCAGGCTAGAAGTAAGATACAAATATGAAACTTGTGTCGAATTGTTTACAACTATCCAAGTTTTCTTTCTGTTTTAGGTTCGCAGTACGTAAGTAGTGGATGAGGTGCAGTGCTCAAGAAGCCATGTTAACCAATCAGGAGAAGGCACAGTGTGTCCTGTGGTACCATGAGACGCGATCGCCAACCACAGTGCAGAGACACTTCCAGACAACATCTGGAAGGAATCCACCCGATGTCAAGAGCATTAAAGCCTGGTATGAGAAGTCAAGAACACAGGACCGGTTTCTGACCTTCCGAGGCCTGGTCGACCGAGAACCTCAGCAGACAGGGTGGAAGCTGTAAGGCAGTCTTTTCTGCGAAGTCCGAAGAAATCGGTGCGCAGGGCCTCACGTGAATTACAGATGCCAAAAAGCTCTCTCCGTGACATTTTACACAAACGTTCATTGTTTCGTGCATACAAAGTGCAAATCGTTCAGGCCTTTTTGCCCAATGGCAGCACACGTCGATACGACTTTGCGGTCGAAATGCTGTCACGTAATGAGGACGATGATGGTCATTTCAGACGAATTGCCTTTTCCGACGAAGCGACCTTTTTTGTCAGTGGAGTAGTGAATCGCCATAATGTGCGCATTTGGGGTTCACAACCCCCTGGCGAGGTCATGGAGTGCACCAGAGGCAGTCCAAAGGTGAATGTTTGGTGCGCGCTATTGCACGATCGAATTATCGGGCCATTCTTCTAGCCCGTTATCAATTTATGTAATCAGGGAAACACTTTTCGGACACCCTGTATGATTAGGTCTTATGCACTGAAGTGGGCGCGAGCCAATCCAGAGCACAACAAAGAATTTAAAGCAACAGTAGGTTGATTCAGTCGTTTCATGAACAGAAAAAAATGTGGTAATGCGGCAGAAAAAAATTGCGCAGAAATTACTGAAAGATTTTGACTATAATGTTACGAGCTTTCTGAAGTTTGTTATTCGTATGAGGCAAAAATACAACTTTCCGCATTGCATATTGGAAATATGGATGAAACATCGATGAACTTCGATATGATAAGCAATAGAACTGTGGAAACAAAAGGCGTAAAAACAGTTCATGTCAGAGGTACAGCCCATGAAAAGATCCGCTTTACAGTAGTATTAACATGCACGACAGTTGGAACGAAGTTTAAACCTATGGTCATTTTCAAGCGGAAAACGATTCCTAAAATAAAACTTCCAGCTGGCATTTTCGTGTATTTTCACGAAAAGGGATGAATGGACGAGAATGGTGTGAACTTGTGGTTTTAAAATTTGTGGCAGGGGTGACCAGATGCTCTACGAAATCAACCAAGTTCGTTGGTGTGGGATATGTTTCGCAGTCACATAACTCAGAATACCGAAAATCACGGACGAAGCAATACTAAGATTGCTGTTAGACCTGGTGGTTTCACTTCGATGCTACAACATTTAGAAGTCTCTCTGAATAAACCATTCAAAGACCACATGCGTGAACAATGGAACAACTGGACGATGATTGAGTGCCAGCCGGTGTGGCTGAGCGGTTCTAGGCACTTCAGTCTGGAACCACGCGACCGCTACGGTCGCAGGTTCTTGTCCTGCCTCGGGCATGGATGTGTGTGATGTCCTTAGGTTAGTTAGGTTTAAGTAGTTCTAAGTTCTAGGGGACTGATGAGCTCAGATGTTAAGTCCCACAGTGCTCAGAGCCATTTGAACCATTTTCTGATGACTGAGTAAAAATCGTATACGAAAGGTGGATGTTTTGATGTTTTGTGTGAGATCGTGATTAAATCATTGGAAAAACGGAAAGTGGAAACAGTGATAAAATCCCTCAAGGAGGGTGGGATTTCCAGAGCTATGGACGGCACTGAGGACGATTGTTATGGGCTACTTATAACGAAGCGGAAATCGTTCATAAGGTACGCAGTGGGACCCGTATGACGAGCTTCTCAACAACGAAAATGAGGATGTACCTTAGGAGCTGCTTCCTTAGATGATGATTGTGAGGATTTTGCAGCGTTTTAAATGCGTTGGTGAGTGATTATTTTATAATGATTTTGTATTTGTGGGGATCCAAGGCTCCAGATGTTTATAAACTAGGTTCAGAAACTTTAGCAATAAGAACAAATGCTAATTTTGAGGGTATGGAAATTAGCAACCTAACATACTTTGCATATGGGCATTATAATTATCCGGGCAGTTATGCCGTGGTCGGTTGATGAATTCTGTGTCAATTCCTAACGTTTCGTTCCCGTCTGCGGAGGACATCTTGTTTGACGACAACACTTAAACAGTTCTGAAATATCGGCAGGAAGTGTTGTTTGACGACCACATACTCCGAGTGGAATGAACAGTTTTATGAACAAACGGATGGCATGGCTATGGGAAGCCTCCTAAGTCCCGTATTGCAAGCTTCTTTATGGAGAAATTCGAAGAACAGGCCTTAGGTGCTGCCAGCAAAAAACCAAATGTATGGTTCCGATACGTGGATGACACGTTTGTGCTGTGGAGACATGGTAGGGAGGAACTAAGCCGGTTCCACGAGCATCTGAATATTATAAACTCGAGAATTCAGTTTACAAAGGAGGAGGAAGAAGACGGCAAATTACATTTCCTCGATGTGCTTGTTTTTAGAAACTGAAATCGTACTTTGGGCCACTCAGTATACCGCAAACCTACGCACACGGACCGTTATTTGCACCGGGATTCGAACCACCACCCACAACAGAAGCGGTGTGCTATCAAGACGTTTTCAGAGCTAGAAATATTTGTGAACCTGAGTTGCTCGACGCTGAGATGAACATCTCCACAATGTACTAATGAAGAACGGATACTCGTCCACCAAAATAAAACGTGCGTTGAGACAGCCACGCAGAAATCATAGTGACGTACAGGCTACTGCAAAATCTAAGGTTTTCCTGCCATTTGTTAAAAATGTAATGGAAAGAATAGGGAGGACTTTGACGAAGCGGAATATTACGTAATTTACAAGCCCACCAGGAAGATACAGGAATACCTTAAGCCTGCCAAGGATGCTCGCAAACTATTGGAAAAAGCTGGAGTGTATAGGATCCCATGCTGCTGTGGAGATGTTTATGTGGGTACCACTAAAAGAACAATTTCAAAACGTTTGGAAGAGCACAAGGGCAACTGTAGAAGAGGAGAAACGGAACGATCAGCTGTTGCGGAGCATGCTTTCCAGGCAGGGAACCACAATATTCGTTTCGGGGAGACGCAAGTACTAACGGTCACAAGCGGATATTACGAAAGGCTCTACAGGGAGGCAATCGAAATCGCCGAACACCCTAATAATTTCAATCGAAAGGAGGAGGGCGTGAAATTAAACGGTATATGGATGCCGGTGTTGAAGAAGATGTGTACCACCCGTCCACCACTGAGTGATGGCAGCGGACAGCGGCCAATTGCACTGACGTTTTCAAAACACGTGACGTCACGCCTCGGCGCGGGAGCGCGCGGACACGGAATTTGGCGGCAGTCAGTAGCGAGCCAGTGGGTGTGTTGGACCTTCCATCGAGCTACGGACCCCCTTGAAGATGCCCTCCGCAGACGGGGACGAATCGTTGGGAATTGACACAGAATTCATCAACCGACCACTGCATAACAGCCCGTATAATTATAATGGACATGACATTTCCGGCCGTGAAAGTCTACATTTTAGTATCATAATTTGCATATTTTCCCTCTCTGATGTCGTACGGATCCCTCTCTGATGTCGTACGGAATGGTGTTTTGGGGTAACTCGACACTTCAGTAAAAAGTATTCACTGCTCAAAAGAAAGTTGTTAGAATACTGCGTGGGGCTCACAGTCGCACGTCTTGTAGGCATCGGTTTAAAAGAATAGGATTAGGACTTCTTACAACACCGTCACACTACATTTACTCAGTAATGAAATTTGTTCTCAGCAACATGGACCAGAATGAGATTTTCACTCTGCAGCGGAGTGTGCGCTGATATGAAACTTCCTGGCTTCGGTAGCTCAGTTGGTAGAGCACTTGCCCGCGAAAGGCAAAGGTCCCGAGTTCGAGTCTCGATCGGGCACACAGTTTTAATCTGCCAGGAAGTTTCAACATGGACCAGCTTAGAAACAACAATGACACTCATGATTACAATACCAGAAGAAAGAACGACTTACAATACCCTGTACTTAACCTATCTTTGGGGTAAAATATGCTGCTGTAAAAATTTTCAATAAATTGCCAGATGAAATCATATCTCCTTGACGACTCCTATACCACAGATGAATTCTCGAACAGAAATAAATAATATTCGTACAGCCATATTTAAACTGGATGAAGGTGGGACACAGCTGGTATAATTTTTATTAAAAATGAAATTTCTCCAGCTGTACTTAAGATTTTATATTTACGTCGCTACTAGTTTCGACGTTGCGTCAACGCCATCTTCAGGCCCATAGACTCTGATGAAATCAAAAAAATGGTTCAAATGGCTCTGAGCACTATGGGACTCAACTGCTGTGGTCATCAGTCCCCTAGAACATAGAACTACTTAAACCTAACTAACCTAAGGACATCACACACAGCCATGCCCGAGGCAGGATTCGAACCTGCGACCGTAGCAGTCGCACGGTTCTGGACTGCGCGCCTAGAACCGCGAGACCACCGCGGCCGGCATGATGAAATCAGTTGTGTGTGGCTCAGTCTAGAAGTCCGCGGTGAGACCAACAAGTGGAGCACGTGTTGGCGACTTCCATACAAGAGAAAATGCAGAAGATACTGCGTACAAAAAAAAGAAAAGAAAAAAAAGATGGGACGAAGATATGCAATGAAGGCATTTGAAAGATGTGTACAAGAATCGCGAGAATGGGCCTAAAGAGGTGTAAATAACTCGCGAATACACATATACGTGTTAAGACTCGTCAGGCGTATTGCCTCTGATGTTTCGGTAGATATTAGCAATTCCTTTTTGCAATGTGTAGCTGGAATCAGTCAAAAAAAGAAAAAATACTGCTCATAACGTCTTTCTGCGTCGCCATTTTGTCAACGGAAAGCGTCGTTATGTTTCCTGTTACAAACAAAATGATTTTTAAAGCGGCATTTCACGCGCACATTCGATGGACCTGTCCCAAATTAGTCAAGTGCGATAGTTGTTTTATCGATATATATTGGTAGGGACAATACAACAGGAAAACTAACGAGTACTCCAGCAGCAGCTGAGCAACACTGCTGGGTAATTTCCGAGAATGTTTGCCTATCGAAACCGCGGGCTCCAAAAGGCAGATATGGAACGTGCGATTGTAAATCGATCACGCGACTGTGGTGGCGGGCGTTATGAACATGTTTATAGTGGTCAGCACAGCAGCGACAAAAGAAGAGAGTTACTAAAGTATTTGTAATTACAAAGGAAACGTCTTACCTCACTCGTCGTCGATGTCGTCGTCAAGAGAAAGTCCATTTGATGTGTATGCTACGGGAAGCATTCCCTTTTAGCCGTAACCTGGCTAGAATCTGCCAATGTCACGCAAAAATATGGGTAGAGTATCACATGTGTCAACTTTTTCTTGCAACCCTAAGTTATGGACGTACAGATACTGAAACAAGTAGAGTTGGTCTCTTTCTTGGAAGATTTCAGTCATGCCCATGGCCGCTCGATGTTCTGCATGTACACAGTGGGGTCGTCGGAAGACACGAACTCTACAGAATGGTTGACAAACTCGTGGTTTAATCTTTCTTGTTTCAGTGTCCTGTAGGAATGAAAGCTGTCTGTAATCACTTTGCTACCGGGCAGTAAAAAGTGCTTTATCAAACCGAATAAAGTCACCCTCTGTAAGACGTCTCAGTCTCCTGACCTCCATTGCTTACATGTTCCGCCCTCACAATCATATTTCGTACATCAAGACGCTTCATTCGAACCCAAACTCGATAAGACAAAGTCAATGTTGTATGAATTCATGTAAACGATATGCAATTGACAAGTGAGCGCACCGTGGTTGAAATACTCGAGGCTGGCGTGCACACATACATTCCAGACATGACGGTCACAGAGGCTTTTAGTTCGGGAGAGAGGCTACACAGCGGGACGCCAGGACCTTCAGAGGACGACCCAGCCCATGTCGGCCGGTGACCGCCCGCAGCGGACAGCGTGGGCCTGAGTGAAAAGCGGGAACAACCCCGTGTTCGGCTTAAAAGCAAATTCCGCTACATTGTATGGGAGCGGCCAGCCTACGCATTCTTTACACATAGCATGCAGTTTCAGAGATTTTCACAGGGAGACAGCAAACGCCAAACGCCAAAGCTACAAGCTTCCAGATTGGTCGCCTTAAACGAAACGTCATTTTCCCGTTTTAGAAGAGCAATGCTGACTGACAGACGATATTTCTGACGCCTTGAGCTGAAGGAATAATGGAAGAGACCAAAAGATATATCCCTTCACGTCTGGCGTGGAGACGCGAGGTTACGTTGTCGCTCTCGGAGCGAGAACACGTAACGAGAGCGTGCGCGCTCGTACGTGTACTCAAGGAGCGAGGAACAAGTCTCTCCTCAGTACTTCACTGGGAGAGCACCTCTGTCGAGAGCGAATCAAAGGGCGACTCTATATTGAGTCCTTGCGGTTAAGTGTTGTTCACTGTGTTGGCCGACACACTTATTGTGCCGTGTGAACGGACAGAGTTACAGTTAAACACCTGCGAGCGAATTTTTGAGTGGCATTGCGGTGGACTGGTTATCTGACCGGTGTACCACGCCAATAGTTAGACTAGGGGCGAATAGGAACCCTTGACTTCATCAAGGCGTAGGGAGAGTTTGATTGGCGAAGGTCAATCCAGATAGAACGAAAGGTATCTTATTTGTCAGCAGTGAGCGGCGCAGACAGCAATCATTGCAGCTTACGGTATTGTGTGCTACAGCTATTGCGAGCCCCATATTTCCTTCACAACAGCACACTTCACTGCATTTCACACATGACAGCCTCGATCATACCTAACAACATTCTAAAGGATAATTATTCAAGTTGAGTAGGTGCGCCTCTCAGTCATCCTGTCAAGGCAACAAGCATCTTAAACTTTGTGTAGAAATTTCATTAGCCGAATCCTATCCTTGAGAGGTAACCACATTCCGAAAAGAACCAGGATATAACTTGTTCAATTCATAACTAAAAGTGTCATTGTGATTTCTCAGAATTTTTGCAAAATAAATAATAACTTTCGTTAGTTTCATGTTTTTCTTACACTAACTAGCACTACTCCAGTACCCAAGTGTCCCACTAGTAACGTAAGAAATGTTGTGAATTTTTGTGTCATTTCCTTACAGCGGACGACTCCAGAAAATATTTATTGCTTAAAGTTTTTCAGGCATTTCTCTTTAGAACGTTAGGAGCGTCTGTCTGATTTCTGTAGTAGTGTGGGGGGTGGAAATTGCATCTTGTAGGAGCCACAGGGTAAAGGGTACATCTCAGATTAATCCGTAGCGCAGAATAACAGATCAACCCCACACGCTCAGACTTGTCTCTGGAGAACACTCTTACCACAAAGCACTTCCGGGGTTCTCGTTCTAAAGCACCGAATACCCAAATATGTTTGATTTCATTCTTTAAAGGTCGTCTTCCCTGGTTTTTCCTTGTTGCTATGTGCGATTTGTCCACTTCAGCAACTTTACTTCGTCCACCGATCGGTACACTGTCGTTCGTCGCTATTACATAACACACTTCTCAGCAAAACCCGCGATATTGGTATTGGTAGATAGTTTCCGATGCTATCGCTTGCAGGGTGTAGTCCCTAATCCAGCAAGATACAAGAATTATGCTGTTCTGGATCGATAATTTGGAATCGTCACACCATGTATTCTTCCTGATAGTCGTTCGTTTACCACAGTTTGCGCAATGAAATTATAAAGGTATTTCACTGTCAGAACTCTTCTTACGAACTTTTATAGACTTCGCCCCACCGCAGTCTACACAGTCCCTCCTTTCGTCATTAGTTAGTCCATATTTCCGACAAAAATTCAAACAATTTTCTACATTGCATAAGCACGGAATTAGATTCTTCCACGTGAAGAAACGTCTACAATACCAGACATCTCACTCACTACCGACATAAATCGTTTGGGTTTTCCTAGCAACTGATAATTTATCATAACGCCACCACAGTCGCGTAATCGATTTAGAATCGCACGTTCGATATATACCGTTTGCACACGGTGGCTTCGATAGGCAAACATTCTTGGAAATTACCCACAGCTGCATAGGGGAAGCAGTCAGAGTGGGCCAGGGCTGCTCGAGTGCACGTTACTCTTCCTGTTTTACTGTCCATGTTAATACACATCGGTAAGACAAATATCGCACTAGACTAATTTGGGACCGATCCATCGAATGAATATATGAAATGCCGCTTTAAAAATAATTTTGTTTGTAAACGTGATCAGTAGTAATTGTTTGGGCTCATTCGATCTACAAACTGGAAAACGAAATTGCAGATATCTGCTGAAATATCACAGAAAATGTGTCAGGCGGCTCTTCGGAGAGCCGTCCTATACAGTGTGAAGAAAAATTCGCGCACTCGTACTTCGCAGCGCGATTTGATTTTAACACGGAAGCTAAAACAGCTTAGGTCTAACCCGGCACATACAAACAATACAAAATTAAGTCTCACAAAATCAGCATTCGGCGATTCATGAATTAGATCGTTTTTTAGTACATGCGTGCACTAAAATGTAGCCTAATATGATTTCTGCATTTGTAATCGCTCTCTGCACTATTGTAAACATGTTACTACTATATTGGAATCGGTAACCAGAATTGACCTATATAGAAGGTCAGTTCTAGTTACAGATTCCAAGTTTTGTTATAAACCGCAGTAGTTTTAAAGAGCAATTACAAATGTAATAAATGTCGTGTGACTAGGGACTCCCTTCGGGTAGACCGTTCGCCGGGTGCAAGTCTTTCGATTTGACGCCACCGGCGACTTGCGTGTCGATGGGGAGGAAATGATGATGATTAGGATAACACAACACCCAGTCCCTCAGCGGAGAAAATCTCCGGCCCAGCCGGGAATCGAAGCCGGGCCCTTAGAATTGACAGTCTGTCGCGCTGACCACTCAGCTACCGGGGGCGGACATTAAAAATATAGAAATGGTATTACGTTTCAGTGCATACAACTCCAAAAATAATTACATATGCATCATGGAGCGGTTGGAATCTATGAATTTACCTACATAGGTTAATTCTTTATTTTTTGTAGATATTCGTTTGTCATGTACTGGCTTCTCTTTTAGAATTTAGTGTGTTGGTTTCTCCACTTTTTACGCTGCTGTTTCGTATTTGTTGTCAATCATTTAATTTTTCCGTTTTTCTGATACAATTTAGTTTCTCCCCACCCAAGACCCCCACTTTCCTGCGCTTCTCCCGTTAGTTTCAATAATTATTACAAAATTAACGCCATTTAATAACAATATGACTTCACCATGTGCTTTACTGCAATTCAATTCAAAGGTTGTTTGTGCTTTTCTAATCGCTTAAATTACGAGAATACTTCTTACCAGACACGAAAATTTGTTTTTAATTCTAGTTCTTAATTATTTTCGTTATCTTCAGTTCGTTTCGATATAACTCATAGCTAAGTTAATAACAGTGTGAATGTGGTTGTAATTTTATCGTATGCTACATTCGTTTCTTTACGAATATGATCTGTTACTTTCATAGACAGCCTATACGTAGCGTCTTTAGCTTTGGAATGACGTCATTGCTGAAAGTCGACGAGTGGAATCGGACAGTAGAATTTATCCCGTATTTCGGGCAGTGAATGGACGCTAAAGATTGTAAATCTGGCTACATTGTAATCACGTGAACAGTAACTAACTCTATGAGGATGTAGCAGAAATGCTGTGCAGTTGATGGATTGAAGAGTGTTTTGGGTTAGCACGCAAGAGGTCGAAGGTTCGGTTCGGGGTAGAGGCTTATTTCTTTTTATTTGCTAAAACCAGTCTTCATACAGCGATTACAGTGGGTCTTCTACAAAGCATTTGCACTTACGTACTAGAAGCACCTAAACGGAAATACAATCGTTTTCATTGGTCAGCGTTTAAAGAAACCTTTTGTTTCACACCGCTGCATCTACTAGATTCCAAACACGTTTTGTGTGCACCCTCCCTCTGTGGTCCCATCGTTTAATACCACCTATTATTACTGCCAAGTTCATGTCCATTACATTTTGTTAGGGCCTCAAGTCAACAGTAGCGCAAGTAACGCGCTTTGCAAATAATTTCGATGGGGCCACTGGGGGAGGGTACCCAGAAAACAGGCTTGCAATCTAGTAGATGCAGTAGCGCGCAACAATTCGCGTTCCCGGCGTGCAAAAGGCTTCTTTAAAAGCTGACCAATGAAAACTACCGTATTTCCATTTCTCTGTTCAAAGTACGTAATTGAAAACGCTTTGTAGAAGAGCCATTGTAATCACCATATGACGATTAAGACGCCAAATACCGTGCCACCAGACTACTTTTAGCAAATAAAAACAAATAAAGCTCAACCCAGAATCGAACCCTTACCCCCTGCAAGCTACCCCCAAGACGCTCTCTACTGCACCAAGGGCACACCACAGCTCTGTTTAATGGCAGAGATAGTTACTTTCAATGTGATCACATTATTGAAACTTCCTGGCAGATTAAAACTGTGTGCCACACCGAGACTCGAACTCGGGACCTTTGCCTTTCGCAGGCAAGTGCTCTACCATCTGAGCTACCCGAGCACGACTCACGCCCCGTCCTCACAGCTTTACTTCTGCCAGTACCTCGCCTCCTACCTTCCAAACTTTACAGAAGCTCTCCTGCTTTCTTTCAGGAGTGCTAGTTCTGCAAGGTTCGCAGGAGAGCTTCTGTAAAGTTTGGAAGGTAGGCGACGAGATACTGGCAGAAGTAAAGCTGTGAAGAGGGGGCGTGGGTCGTGCTTGGGTGGCTCAGATGGTAGAGCACTTGCCCGCGAAAGGCAAAGGTCCCGAGTTCGAGTCTCGGTCCGGCACACAGTTTTAATCTGCCACGAAGTTTCATATCAGCGCACGCTCCGCTGCTGAGTAAAAATCTCATTCTGATCACAGTGTTGCCAGATTTCCTATCCTTAACGTCCATTTGCTGCCCGAAATATGTGCAGGACGAAATTTTGTGAAAGGCACTTTTTTATTGCCCGTACATGAGGGACCGCGCTGCGAAGTCCGAGTGCGCGAAATTTTCTTTACTCTGTATATAAGAAAAGTGCAATCTTACTTTGTCAACATGTCTACACTTTACAACAAAATTGCTGTCGTCACCCGGTCATGATAAAATAACTATAATCAAAAGCCGAATACCTTTTTCACAGAGCCAATGACAATAAAACACTGCTGCTACGGTTACTTCTACTAAAAACTTACATACAGATTCATATACGGGCTATAGTAACCGGTACCTATTAACAAGACATGATTTACAATTACTTCGTTCCAAACATAAACAGTACGTGCAACATATTATGGGGAACGTCGCAGCCTTTGAACACGAGCGTCGAGACACATCGGTGACGTCACATTGTTTGTGTCAGTGGTGAAACACTGTTTGTGCTAGTGATGAAACCTGGAATCTATTATAACGCACCAAAAATCTTTGTTGTTTGTCAAAACATGACACCTGGCGATCTAACATATTTCGTATTGAACAAAGCAAAAATAGAAGGCCAGAAAAAGTTACTGCACGGCCTTTCTGAGAATCAAATTGGTACAGAAAACCACACATATCTCATCACTTCGGTTGCCTGGTTATTTAAGGCAAAACACGCTACCATTATTTGTGATAGGCTATAGCAAATACAATATACACAAAGGTCCAGAAATAATCGTAGCTGGTGAGGTCAGCCAGAAAACGAAATGACTACAAGAGATAATTTCGGTACTGTGAGAATGCGTGTTACCTTTAATATGGTACGGCAAAGCAGGTTTAACGTGTGGCTGTCAAATTGCGAACAAACGAATGCAACGCAAATTGTCAAGAGCGGTTGCTATGTTGTTTCCAAAGAACACAAATAAGACACCCACAGAAAAAAACATTTGTACAGACTAAAGAGACTAAACACCATAGAGAGGCAACACTGCGATCAGGATGAAGCAAACTGTACAACCCTTCGGCATGTTTTTGGAAGTCAAAACAAAGGGGCACGGTACATGATAGTGTAAAAGGAAATGACGAAACCTAGCCAAAAAAAATAAATCATGTAAAGCTAAGCACATGAAAATTCTTTGTGGTATAGCACAAATGAACAAAACCACCAACAGATAATATTCTCAAACGGTACCCCCAAGAAATGAGACGTCTTAGTAGTTCTACTGCTTTTCAACGTGCAGTTATACACTGCGCAAACTTTATGCATGATATTGAAAAGAAATTCGTCAACTACATATCTTACTAGCTCGCACAGGTATCATCTCGCTTTTAAAACAACCACAGAATGACCAGTGACTGAAACGGCGAAGCTACAACTGCTTTCGACTGGCGTTCGTCTGAAATTGGTCACGTGACGTCCCACGCTCGTTAATTTTGAGAGGATTTATCTTATTTTGTTGTTTCCGTATTGTAACTTGCGTATTATGACTGTACGCTGTTTCTGGCACGGCACATTGAAATTCTGTCACAAACACGTCATTGCAAGCACCATTTGTTATAATTACACTACTGGCTATTAAAATTGATACACTAAGAAGAAATTCAGATGATAAACGGGTACTCATTGGACAAAAATATTATACTAGAACTTATAACATTTTCACGCAATTTGGGTGCATAGATCCTGACAAATCAGTTCCCAGAACAACCACATCTGGCCGTAATAACGGCCTTTATACGCCTGGGCATTGAGTCAAAGAGAGCTTGGATGGCGTGTACAGGTACAGCTGCCCATGCAGCTTCAACACGATACCACAGTTCATCAAGAGTAGTGACTGGCGTATTGTGACGAGCCAGTTGCTCGGCCACCATTGACCAGACGTTTCCAATTGGTGAGAGATCTGGAGAATGTGCTGGCCACGGCAGCAGTCGAACATTTTCTGTATCCAGAAAGGCCCGTACAGAACCTGCAACATGCGGTCGTGCATTATCCTGCTGAAATGTAGGGTTTCGCAGGGATCGAATGAAGGGTAGAGCCACGGGCGGTAACACATCTGAAATGTAACGTCCACTGTTCAAAGTGCCGTCAATGCGAACAAGAGGTGACCGAGACGTGTAACCAATGGCACCCCATAGCATGACGCCGGGTGATACGCCAGTATGGCGATGACGAATACACGCTTCCAATGTGCGTTCACCGCTATGTCAAACACGGATGCGACCATCGTGATGCTGTAAACAGAACCTGGATTCATCCGAAATAATGACGTTTTGCCATTCGTGCACCCAGGTTCGTCGTGGAGTACACCATAGCAGGCGCTCCTGTCTGTGATGCAGCGTCAAGGGTAACCGCAGCCACGGTCTCCGAGCTGATAGTCCGTGCTGCTGCAAACGTCGTCGAACTGTTCGTGCAGATGGTTGCTGTCTTGCAAAAGTCCCCATCTGTTGAGTCAGGGATCGAGACGTGGCTGCACGATCCGTTACATCCATGTGGATAAGATGCCTGTCATCTCGACTGCTAGTGATACGAGGCTGTTGGGACTTAGCACGGCGTTCCGTATTACCCTCCTGAACCCACCGATTCCATATTCTGCTAACAGTCATTGGATCTCGACCAACGCGAGCAGCAATGTCGCGATACGACAAACCGCAATCACGACAGGCTACAATCCGACCTTTATCAAAGTCGGAAACGTGACGGTACACATTTCTCCTCCTTACACGAGGCATCACAACACCGTTTCACCAGGCAACGCCGGTCAACTGCTGTTTGTGTATGAAAAATCGGTTGGAAACTTTCCTCATGTCAGCACGTTGTAGGTGTCGCCACCGGCGCCAACCTTGTGTGAATGCTCTGAAAAGCTTATCATTTGCATATCACAGCATCTTCTACCTGCCGGTTAAATTTCGCGTCTGTCTCACGTCATCTTCGTGGTGTAGCAATTTTAATGGCCAGTAGTGTACATGCCAGTTAAGTACACATCAACTGTTAAAGTCTTTAGGAGATTCTAGAACATACGGTAACAATTTTCAAAACTATAACCGATCGCTGTGGTAATGCTTTTCGAGACGTGCAATAGGGAAATCGGGTCTTAGTCCATGTCTTTCTTCTTCGCCTTCGCGTTTGTAAACACTCTGGAACTCTATTATTCATGTAACGGAATTGTATTCTGCAACGTTCGACGTTATCTGCGTATAAGAGCGTGCTCTATCAGGAGTGACTTCATTCGGATCAAAAAACGGAAGACGGCGCTGCTGTGAATGAAACTACCAGGAATGACATCTATATTCTCTTCTGTGACAAATATTTGACCATTTTTAAAGAATATTTCCCGATTTCAAAGGGTGTGGTTGGGCAGGAATTTAATTTCTGCGAGTGAAATGAACAGCAATGACATTTATATTCTTGCATGTCCGAAACACTTGGCTGTTTATTTCAGAATATGTTGAAATTTACGAGAGTGTGAATAGCAAGGAACGTAAGAGCGCAGGTTGTACTGCTGAGAATGAAACGAGAAGCAATCATCTTTAAGTGTTGTCTGACACAACTGCTATCGGATCCTTCGCAACGCTTTCTTACATTTGGCGGTCACGGCTAACATCACACCACACAGCAAGCAATTCCCGCCATGTGACCGATTTCCGAACACCAGCTGCACGCGCCAGTACTTCCTCATTCTAGTCACTCGTATACAGTTACTTCCGAAAGCATGCTGGATAATACACTGGCGCTAAAAAATAAAGCCCTGTAAGACCTTCAGTACACACACCATCAGATTATTTGACTTGTCGCTCTAATGAAGTAGGCGAGTGTCAGAAATATATCTCGTGGTCTTATCGTGGCGTGTTTATCTTCTGCCGTTAGGTCAGACGATAGAAATGCCACTTGCACGCTTAGAGTAGCAGATTGACGGTGACCAAGTTTAAACAGCACTTGATTTATTTTCACACACATTTATTAAAATAATAACAAGCTCAAAAGATAGACGCAAACATCTTGAAAGAGAAAAGAGAAGAATTCTGTCAAAACATAGTTATATGTTCGGATAAATGGGAAGATATAAAAGAAGGAATGATAAGATCTGCTCAAGAAGTCGCAAAAATGAAAAAGAGAAAGAAACACGAATGGTGGGATGAGATATGTGAGGAAGCAATAGAACAAAGGATGAAGGCATGGAAGAAATGGCACTCAACCAAAAGTGATAAGGACTACCTGGAGTTCAAACAGCAAAAATCTTCTACAGCAAAACTCATTAGATCAGTAAAAATACTATTTGAAAAGAACCAACTTACACAAATGGATAAAGATTTTAAGAGAAACAATAACAGATCCTTTTACAGCACATTCAGACAGAAACTACAAAAATATGTAGCACCAAATCTGTGTTTTAAAGATACCAGTGGAAAACTGGCAATGAATAATGAAGAAAATTGTGAAATATTAGCAAAATATTTTGAACAACTCCTCAACTGTCAGGAACCTATTGAAAAATTACCAGCCAACACCCCAAACACAGTAAACAATAATTCTGAACCCCCATGCCTCATAGAAATCAGAGAAATCATTAAAAACCTTAAGAACAATAAAGCACCAGGGGAAGACATGATAATTGCAGAAATGTGGAAAAGTGTGGATAATACAACTCAAGAAAAACTACTGGGAATAATCAATGAGATTTGGAGAACGGAACGTATACCGGAAGAATGGAAAACTGCATTAATCCACCCCATCTTCAAGAAAGGGGATAAAACCGATGCAAATAACTACAGAGGGATATCTTTACTTCCGGTAACGTATAAAATTCTATCTAAGGCCCTACAAAACAGATTGGAGAAACAACTTGATCGTGAAATTGGTGAATACCAAGCAGGCTTTAGGAAGGGAAGATCTTGTGTGGAGCAAATTTTAAACTTGAAGTTAATTATTAAATATAGACGATTAAGAGGAAAAGACATCTTTATCACTTTTGTTGACTTCAAGAAGGCGTACGACTCCGTTGACAGAACAACCTTGGTTAACATCCTTAGTGAGTTTGGAGCAGACAAGAAAACAGTCGCAATCGTCAAAGAAACACTTACGGATACCTATGCGAAAGTAAAGTTCCGTGGTGAGACAAGGAGATGGGTTGTCACCTACCCTATTCAACTGTGTGTTAGAAAAAGTTATTAGAGAGTGGAGGAAGAAAACGACTGAAGAAGGAATACAAAAAATCAGATTAGGAAGAATAAAGGATGGATTAGAAGTAGATTGCCTCGCTTTTGCTGATGACTTAGCGATTCTGGCAGGAAGTTTGGAAGAAGCAGTCAAACAGATCAATATTCTGAATGAAACAGCAGAAAAAGCAGGACTGAAAATCTCCTTTGAAAAGACAGAGTACCTAACCAATGTAAAAGAGGCACCGAACAATATGATTACAAAGTATGGCCAGATAAAGAAGGTTTCTAATTTCAAATATTTAGGGGAAATCATCCAGCCCAATGCTTCAGATAAAGAAGGAAATAAAACAAGAACAAGAAAAATGGAAATGGCATTCCAGCTAACAAAGAATGTGTACAACAAGAAGTAATTATCAATTAACGCAAAAATAAGGCACTACAACACTGTGATTAAGCCAGAGTGTCTGTATGCATCTGAATGTTTAGCAATGAACACTAACAAGGAAATGGAAGCTATAGCAAAAAAGGAGCGAAAAATCATTAGAAGAGTACTTGGGCCGAGGTTTGAGAATGGGACTTGGAAGCTTAGAAGTAATAGAGAAGTGTATGACAAAATTGAGAAAGTGGGAGATACTATGAGGAAGAGAAGAGTAGCTTTTACGCCCATTTGAAAAGAATGAATGATGAAAGGCTGACAAAGAAAATATTCATGTTTTTTGACAAGAACCCCAGAACCCAAATTACCTGGTTCAAAGAAGTCAAAGCAGACTTAGAGGAGATGGATATAGGAGAAGATGATATAACCAACAGAGACTTAATGAGAGACAAAATTCAACATTTTGAAGGATTTGAAGTGAAGAAGAAAAGAACTGGAGGAACAGTGTGGACAGAAGACCGAAGGGAGCAGCACAGAGAGAGGATGAAGACATATTGGCAGAAGAGAAAAGAGGAGGAGCGCAATAGGAGAAATGTACATTGAAAAATAGTTGTTTAACGCGGTCCCTAGACGGCCAAAATCGAAAAAAAATAACAAGCATAAAAATTACTTAATTTGGTTCTGGATGCTATTTACAATTGACAATCTGAAGTTCCTTTGGTATTGGTACGTTAATCTTATTCTCACATATATCTCCGATACTTGACAAAAGTGTCTATACATTTATCTTCATGGCTATGTACAGGAATATGGTAATCATATTAGGCGCAGACTGAAACTTGACTACAGACTGGTACAGTCAAATGTAGACTGGTATGGACTGGTGCAGACAAATGCAGACTGGTATAGACTGGTACAGACAAATGCAGACTGACTAATTGGAGGTCTGTACACTCGTTATAATACCTCGCGCGTTCATGTATCACTGCGCGAGTGTGACCCGTGAGGAGAAAAGGTTCTACGTGAGCAGCAATCTCATTGGCTGCGTTACATATTAATACGCGGATCGGCGGAAGCAGAATTTCGTCCGTCTCTAAGGCAGCGCCATCTCGTAGTGCGGAGACGGACGAGCGCTGCGCCTGCGCTGTTGTGCTTAGTGGGGCGCGCTCTAGTGGGAAAATTGTGTACGCGCTGACTACGTGGAACTATGTACACAACAGCAACAAACGAATATTTTGCAAGGTTGCGTTTGTCTTGCCACAGAAAAGTACAATCAGATGACAGTAAAGTAGAAACGATGTGAAGAGTGCAGAACATAAACAACTGCAATATCCACGAAGGTAGACAAAACTGTTCTTCATTTTCTTCCAACTTAACGGATTTACACACACTTTTTCCGATAACTGGTTAATTTTCTCAGTGTGGGTGTGACCACCTCTGGCATCAATACAGGCCTGACAATGATGGGGCATGCTGTGAATGACGTCATCAGACTGTTGAGGCAAATCAATTCTTCCTGCAGAGGTCTTCGCAAGTCTTGGATAGTGATTGGCGGATGCTTATGAGAAGCAACCCATCTCCATAGCGCATCCCCGAAATGCTCTATGGGATTCAAATCGGAAGAGCGAACAGGCCAACCTGGCGTGCATTGTCTTCCATTTCCAAGAAAACATCAATCAGCCGTGCTACATGAGATCGAGCATTACAGTCCATCAATGCGAAGTCTGGGCCAACGGTACCTCGCAACAACCGCACATGAGGTATCGAGCTCCCGTCACGACACCCAACAGCAGTTAAACCTTGCAGAGTCACCTGTACAATTTCATGAAAAGGTGTTCGAGTGGTCAACATAATCCCTGCCCATACCATAAAGGATGGTCCTAGATGATATCCGTCTTTTTCCACGGTGCTTGCGTCCCGAAATTGTGTCCCACGTTCCCTACAGATGCGAAAGCGTCGAGAATGACTCCCCAAACACAATCGGGACTCATACACTCCTGGAAATTGAAATACGAACACCGTGAATTCATTGTCCCAGGAAGGGGAAACTTTATTGACACATTCCTGGGGTCAGATACATCACATGATCACACTGACAGAACCACAGGCACATAGACACAGGCAACAGAGCATGCACAATGTCGGCACTAGTACAGTGTATATCCACCTTTCGCAGCAATGCAGGCTGCTATTCTCCCATGGAGACGATCGTAGAGATGCTGGATGTAGTCCTGTGGAACGGCTTGCCATGCAATTTCCACCTGGCGCCTCAGTTGGACCAGCGTTCGTGCTGGACATGCAGACCGCGTGAGACGACGCTTCATCCAGTCCCAAACATGCTCAATGGGGGACAGATCCGGAGATCTTGCTGGCCAGGGTAGTTGACTTACACCTTCTAGAGCACGTTGGGTGGCACGGGATACATGCGGACGTGCATTGTCCTGTTGGAACAGCAAGTTCTCTTGCCGGTCTAGGAATGGTAGAACGATGGGTTCGATGACGGTTTGGATGTACCGTGCACTATTCAGTGTCCCCTCGACGATCACCAGTGGTGTACGGCCAATGTAGGAGATGGCTCCCCACACCATGATGCCGGGTGTTGGCCCTGTGTGCCTCGGTCGTATGCAGTCCTGATTGTGGCGCTCACCTGCACGGCGCCAAACACGCATACGACCATCATTGGCACCAAGGCAGAAGCGACTCTCATCGCTGAAGACGACACGTCTCCATTCGTCCCTCCATTGACGCCTGTCGCGACACCACTGGAGGCGGGCTGCACGATGTTGGGGCGTGAGCGGAAGACGGCCTAACGGTGTGCGGGACCGTAGCCCAGCTTCATGCAGACGGTTGCGAATGGTCCTCGCCGATACCCCAGGAGCAACAGTGTCCCTAATTTGCTGGGAAGTGGCGGTGCGGTCCCCTACGGCACTGCGTAGGATCCTACGGTCTTGGCGTGCATCCGTGCGTCGCTGCGGTCCGGTCCCAGGTCGACGGGCACGTGCACCTTCAGCCGACCACTGGCGACAACATCGATGTACTGTGGAGACCTCACGCCCCACGTGTTGAGCAATTCGGCGGTACGTCTACCCGGCCTCCCGCATGCCCACTATACGCCCTCGCTCAAAGTCCGTCAACTGCACATACGGTTCACGTCCACGCTGTCGCGGCATGCTACCAGTGTTAAAGACTGCGATGGAGCTCCGTATGCCACGGCAAACTGGCTGACACTGACGGCGGCGGTGCACAAATGCTGCGCAGCTAGCGCCATTCGACGGCCAACACCGCGGGTCCTGGTGTGTCCGCTGTGCCGTGCGTGTGATCATTGCTTGTACAGCCCTCTCGCAGTGTCCGGAGCAAGTATGGTGGGTCTGACACACCGGTGTCAATGTGTTCTTTCTTCCATTTCCAGGAGTGTATATCAAAATAACATTGGCCTACGGTTCGACTGTTTCGAGATGCCATGTTGACGACTCTACTCCATTCTGTGAAGACGCGTCGCAGGTACACATACAGCTTGTTTCCGACAGTAAAGGCCACTCTGCCGAAGCCTTCAGTACACCGTTTGCCTCGATATATCTCGTCCAGTGGATGCTACGAGGTCAGATGCCAGTTGCCGTGCAGTACTAAGGCGGTACAGTCGTGCGCTTACAGCTAAGGTGACCATCCGTCCCGTTTTTTTCGGGAAAGTCCCGATTTTTGTGTGTCTGTCCCGAATTTTTTCAAAGGTAGTTCGGGACACCTGTTTGTCCCTAAATTAACAATCATGACCCAGTTTGTCCCGAATTAGACATTCATTTCACCTGTATCGGTATATTTTATTATTAGTTTTAGTTGTGGTGAGAAATTGTTTGACAAGAGGGTACGACAAATTGTCGAAACCGATGTCAAACTGTTTCTACTGTGCACTAATGCTGCTACTAAAACGGTATTTTCCCACATGAACAATATGACAGTAAGTAGAATAAATTATGCTGAAACTTGTGTCGAGTGTTTTCATATGTTGTTGAAAAATATAGACTTGGTAAAGAAAATTCACAGCACTGATAAATACGGTTGCCCTGATCACACTCATTCATCTTAGAAGGTATTAATAAAATATAAATGTGCTTTTCTTTGTAACAAATTTAATTGATATTTTGTATTTATTACATTTAATTGAAACCTTCTTCTCATGTTGTTGTTGTTGTTGTCTTCAGTCCTGAGACTGGTTTGATGCAGCTCTCCATGCTACTCTATCCTGTGCAAGCTTCTTCATCTCGCAGTACCTACTGCAACCTACATCCTTCTGAATCTGCTTAGTGTATTCATCTCTTGGTCTCCCTCTACGATTTTTACCCTCCACGCGGCCCTCCAATGCTAAATTTGTGATCCCTTGATGCCTCAAAACATGTCCTACCAACCGATCCCTTCTTCTAGTCAAGTTGTGCCACATACTCCTCTTCTCCCCAATCCTATTCAATACCTCCTCATTAGTTACGTGATTTACCCACCTTATCTTCAGCATTCTTCTGTAGCACCACATTTTGAAAGCTTCTATTCTCTTCCTGTCCAAACTGGTTATCGTCCATGTTTCACTTCCATACATGGCTACACTCCATACAAATACTTTCAGAAACGACTTCCTGACACTTAAATCTATACTCGATGTTAACAAATTTCTCTTCTTCAGAAAAGATTTCCTTGCCATTGCCAGTCTACATTTTATATCCTCTCTACTTCGACCATCATCAGTTATTTTACTCCCTAAATAGCAAAACTCCTTTACTACTTTAAGTGTCTCATTTCCTAATCTAATCCCCTCAGCATCACCCGATTTAATTTGACTACATTCCATTATCCTTGTTTTGCTTTTGTTGATGTTCATCTTATATCCTCCTTTCAAGACACTGTCCATTCCGTTCAACTGCTCTTCCAAGTCCTGTGCTGTCTCTGACAGAATTACAATGTCATCGGCGAACCTCAAAGTTTTTATTTCTTCTCCATCGACTTTAATACCTACTCCGAATTTTTCTTTTGTTTCCTTTACTGCTTGCTCAATATACAGATTGAATAACATCTGGGAGAGGCTACAACCCTGTCTCACTCCTTTCCCAACCACTGCTTCCCTTTCATGCCCCTCGACTCTTATAACTGCCATCTGGTTTCTGTACAAATTGTAAATAGCCTTTCGCTCCCTGTATTTTACCCCTGCCACCTTCAGAATTTGAAAGAGAGTATTCCAGTTAACGTTGTCAAAAGCTTTCTCTAAGTCTACAAATGCTAGAAACGTAGGTTTGCCTTTTCTTAATCTTTCTTCTAAGATAAGTCGTAAGGTTAGTGTTGCCTCACGTGTTCCAACATTTCTACGGAATCCAAACTGATCTTCCCCGAGGTCCGCTTCTACCAGTTTTTCCATTCGTCTGTAAAGAATTCGCGTTAGTATTTTGCAGCTGTGACTTATTAAACTGATAGTTCGGTAATTTTCACATCTGTCTTCTCATATAATAAATAAATAAATAAATAAATATAGCCTATTTTGCAAAATTTTTTGTGTGTCCCAGATTGGGGCCAAGGAAATATGTTAATGTCCCGAATTTGAGTCTAGAAAATATGGTCACCTTATTACAGCCAAATAACGGCCCTCCCTTCCTGATGCCAAACGTCTTCGGAATACGGTTTCGGTCGCAATAAACTGTCGCCACATCCGAGAAAAAACAGATCGATTCACTTTAAGCCATTGGGCCACATCAGTTTGCGACTGTCTTGCTTTCATTCTTCCTATGGCTCTCCACCACAGAGAGTCTCGGAGGCACCGTCTCTGTACCATACAGCAACCGTCTGTGACTATGTACACAGCGATTGCGCATGTGGGACTAGCCAGCAAGCACTACCCCGTTTGTCAGCTGCCATGACGTCATCGCTGGCGTGGTTTTCCGTTGACTGGAATGCCATCTTCCGTGCAGAACACGATAGTACGGACATCTGTTGACAGTTTGTATGATTGTATCGTGACTTACACACAGGAGGGGGAAACGGTGGTTTGTTGCTTTAATTTTGGACAGCAGTGTAGCACAGTGTGGCACCGCAGGGATCGCTGAACGATTTGTCACAGCCTCCCTCTGTATATCTCTTTGATATGGACAGGGAAAAGATCTGTTTCTCTATTTAGGTTCTTAGACCACAATACACCCATATGCACCGTATGGGCTAAGGCAGATCGCTGCGGGTGACGTAGGTGTTCTCATTTATAGTTGAAATCAAGCGCTAATTTCGTCATCTGAGGGTGATTCAGATGAACTGTTCACCTCACCTCAAGTATTTTCTGCGCCGTTGGGATATCGTAATTCTGTCCTCATCCAAATTAACTCTTCACTAGCTGACGTATCCTCTCTTTTCGCAGCTACATTAGTTACAGAGATATCGGTATCAACTTTGCTCTTTCAAATAGATCCATATTGAATTATTCTCTTAATATCGAAGTTGTGAAAGAGACGAAATCAACGGCGTTTGATTCTTCAAAATCCGATAACTAGTTTTGGAGAAGTTATAAGATTTAGGACTTATGAGTTATTTGTTATGCTGTCAATAAAATTCTTCTGGGTTTGAGGCCGCATTGTCAACTATAAAATTCTGACGTGTCGGCAACTGTTGCAAGACGGCTTCCTCAGCGTGTGTTACTAACTGCATGTTTACATATCTGTTTTGCTGTTTCGAAACGGATTGCTGTCTTAGTAAAACAAACAAAAAAAAGGGAGGGGGAAGAATGTTACCAGTACTGAAAATTGTTACAAGAACTGAAAATTATACAAAAAGATACGATTGGCACTTCATGACAAATTAAATTACAGAGAATTTTGCAAATATTTCAAGACACTTCTAAATTGCCCCGAGCCCACAGGCAGGTTTCCATCAGAAATTCCCTAAGAGCCAGTCCAGATTCATAAGCAGCGAATGAAGAGAACGACGCTAGGGAAAACAAAAGGCTAATGAATAACAAAGCATATCGTGAAAAAACTGTTGCAGAACTCCTAACATCCGCTGACTTAAAAACCTTAAAATGGCTCTGAGCACTATGGGACTTAACACCTGAGGTCATCAGTCCCTTAGAACTACGTAAACCTAACTAACGGAAGGACATCACACACATCCATGCCCAAGGCAGGATTCGAACCTGCGACCGTAGCAGCCGCGTGGTTCCGGACTAAAGCGCATAGAACCGCTCGGCCACCGCGGCCGGCTTAAAAACCTTAAAGGTAATTACACTGATCACACAAAATATTTAGCGAAATAAGAAAATTCCAGATGTGTGGACAACTACATTGACAAATCCACTATGTAGAAAGGGAGGCAGAACCGAGAGTTTGCTTCTACATATATACTCTGCAAACCAATGTGAAATGCATGGCAGGGGGTACTTCCCACTCCACCAGTAATAATGATTTCTTCCCGTTTCATTCACGAATGGAGCGCGGGAAGAATGATTGAATGTCTCTGTGCGAGCAGTAATTATTCTAATCTTATCTCCCCGATCCCTATGTGAGAGATACGTAGGGAGTTGCAGTATATTCCTGTCATTTCAGTTTCTTCAGCATCTGTCAGACACTCTCCCACGGATCCGACAAACCTGTAACCATTCGTGCTGCCCTTCTCTGTATACGTTCAATTTCCACCGTCAACCCTACTACGTATGGGTCCCACACACTTGAGCAATATTCTAGAATGGGTCGCACGAATGATTTGTAAGCCATCTACATTGTAGGCTGATTGCACTTCCCTGGTATTCTACAATAAACTGAAGGGCACTTCCTGCTTTACTCACAACTGAACCTAAGTTATCATTCTATCTCATACCACTACAAAGCGTTACGCCCAGGTCTTTGTATGAGTTGACCGATTCCACCTGCGACTCATTGATGTTTTAATCATAGGATCAGGCGCGGCTCGTAATTAAAGGCTCTGAGGCGGAGCCGCCCCAAAATATATGTTAAAGTAAATTTCGCAAGAACGTATTACATAATTTAAATTATCAGGACGAATTTCGCATAATTCCCATTCCGATTAAAATAACGACGGTCAACGTTTTTGGAACTGTTTGTGTCGATAGATGTTTTACGAACGGTTAGTAGTGTTTAGGCTGCGCCTTGGAACGTCCGTAAGCTGCATGTAGTAGCGGTTTGGGGGCGTGGCTTCTACATAGTACTGCTCTTTATGGGCGACCCGAAGGCTCAGAGCTTGCAGCCTAAGGGTGTCATACCAACCACCACACGTTTTTCACGTTCCACTATCTATGTAATAAAGGAATGTAGAGTGGCCGAAACTTTGCTATCCAATCTCTGTCTCTGCACATCTCTACTGCGCTTCGATGCGTCGTTAATCGACGTTTAGTATTATTGTTTTGATAATGTTTTACATAGTTGTTTTGTTTCTGCCATTGGCTATTTTATCCACATTTACAATAAGTTTGCAAATATCCCGCCAGAGTGCACTAGACTACAGTAACATAACAGTACTACCATCTAGCGAGAGTTTCATAAGTGATTAGAGGACAAAGCGCGCGAAATTTGTCCCATTACTTTACTTGCTTGCTGATGCTGACTGCTTTTGTTGATATCGTGTGATATTAGCAAGTTTCTTTTTCTGAGTGTATTTTGCAAGATTTTAGTGAGTTTCACTTGAACAAGATCTGTAACGTCACCAAAACGTCACAGTATCGTCATGCGAACTCGTAAACTTCGAGCTTTGGAGGTAAACCACAATAAACGCCTTAAGTTTAGAACTGAAAACACTTAAAATATTAAGCAGCCGCAAAGTTAACATTCATAGCATTAAAGATCTCTCCGAAACGCGTCTTTTCATATGATTTGCTGCAAAGTGTCAGAAAATGTAATGATGACGTTTAGAAACACTAACCAAAGATTTTAACTCGAAGTTAGCTTCTAATGATATTTAATACCTGATTATAGAAGATACAGTACGTAAAATTAAGGGTAGAGAGTGATATGCCCGCCCACCCCCCTCCCCCTGAATTCTTAGTTGTTTATGTCAGACTAATCTGTAGCGTAACCCTAGGTCTATGTTGGCCCCGACCGATAAATACCGCAGCCTTCTCCAGTATAGAAACCACGAGCCGCGCCTGCATAGGATACTACATTTTTCGTTCGTGAGGTGCACGGATTTACATTTCTGAACATTTAAAGCAAACTGCCTCTCTTTGCATCACTTTGAACTCTTATCACACAGTACTTCATCATAGATAACTGCATCATCTGCAAAAAGTCCGTTATTACTAAGTTAATACTGTCCGCAAGGTCATAAACAAATAACGTGAACAGCAAGGGTCCTAACACAATTCATTGGTCCACACCCGAAGTTACTTCCACATCTGACAATCTGACATGGGTCACTACTACCCTCCATCTTCATGGGTTCGACCTGCGTTATCTTCCAGCTGCTGGGCACGTTTTTTTTTTTTTTTTTTTTTTTTTTTTTGTACCTAGGACAGATTACACTTAAAAGAGGGGCAAACTCACTTGCAAATTCATAACGACTACAGAAGTATTGCCGGCTTCGTGTCACGTAGAAAATTCTATCTAAACGTCTCCTGCACCGGGAAAAACATGTTTATGCAAAACTGGCGAATATCAAGCAGATTTCAGACAACATTTTAGGTCTGAGACTAATTCTCAGAAATCAAATAATTAAACATTGGTTTAACAACTGTAGATATTTAAAAAAAAATTACGACTTACAAGGGGAGGACGCCAATAGTGAAATTCAGATTCGATTCATACTGCGCATAATAAAAGCTCATGGCCAGAGGTGTAATGTGGCAAAGCACCAAGATGCACTTCTCAGCCGTTGTCGAGGAAATCGACAGTTAAAAGAAACCGTTGCCGTGAAATACTCTCTACGATTATTATATTTCTACAGCGTCGTGGCACAGCGGTAAGTGCTCGGGTTCGTAATCCGAAGGTCGCCGGACCGAATCTCGCGCCATGCACGTTTTTTTATTATTTGTTTTTTGTAATTCAAATATATAATTCCCGGCAATCAGTTGCAATAATTATGCACATAATAAGTTGTTGAAAGTCGTCTATCGTGGAAAAACTGGCGACTTCGAACATCATTATGTTTTCCGCAAACAAAGTTGTATTTCACAAATGTTATTAATTATCTTCATAATGTTATCCACGTATAGTTAACGGAAGACGTAGAAACGATATTCCGAAACGAATACGTATAGCGTAAGTCAAACGTTCGAATTAGAATAGAGACCCCACGAACACAAATTTGCTGTGGCAGGTATTAAATATAAACTCCGTTACTCGCTCGTTACACTTGAAGGACAGATGTTGAATGGGCCGAAACGAGCCGCCGCATAACAGCGTAGTTGCCTGCTAACTTCGAAAGAAGGTAGATGCGGTCCCTAGCGCAACTTATAACATCGTCGAAAATCAGTGCGGACGGGAGAGCTTTGGTACACCCTGTCAAAAAAAGGGAAAAATGCAGGCGGTACAATTGGAGAGCGATCCGCCTTCACCAACATATATATATATATATATATATATATATATATATATATATATATATATATATATATATGAATTACAAAAAACTAATAATAAAAAAAACATTGCATGGCGCGAGATTCGATCCAGCAACCTTCGCATTACGAACCCGAGCACTTACCGTTGCGCCACGACGCTGTAGAAAATGATTAATCGTAGAGAGTATTTCACCGCAACGGCTTCTTTTAACTGTCGATTTTCTCGATAACGGCTGAGAAGTGCATCTTGGTGCTTTGCCACATTACACCTCTGGCCATGAGCTTTTATTATGCGCAGTATGAACCGAATCTGAATTTCACAATTGGCGGCCTCCCCTTGTTAGTGCAGCGTAAGTTTCTCTTCCAGATCCTGAGAGAACAAGATCTGTACCACAAAACTACTGCAATTATTAGTGAAACACAAAATGGTACAAATGGAAGGCAAAGTTCAGGGGGGAAATTTCGGAACATTTTGAAGTTAGAACCGTAGTGACATGATCGACTGTCTCCATTACCTTTCAGCCGTGTTGGTAAATAAAGGCCGGCCGGAGTAGCCGTTCGGTTCTAGACGCTGCAGTCTGGAGCCGGGTGACCGCTGCGGTCACAGGTTCGAATCCTGTCTCGGGCATCGATGTGTGTGATGTCCTTAGGTAAGTTAGGTTTAATTAGTTCTAAGTTATAGGCGACTGATGACCTCAGAAGTTAAGTCGCATAGTGCTCAGAGCCATTTGAACCATTTTGGTAAATAAAGAGTACCTAAAACTAAAATCAGAGCTTAAAGATGACGAACCAATTAAATGAGGAATAACTAGTATTAGGAAAGACTGCTTAGATTTTGTAGAAAATATACACTATGTGATCAAAAGTATCCTGACACCCCAAAAACATACCTTTTTCATATCAGGTGCATTGTGCTGCCACCTACTGCCAGGTACTCCTTACCAGCGACCTCAGTAGTCATTAGACATCGTGAGAGAGCAGAATGGGGCGCTCCATGGAACTCACGGACTTCGAACGTGGTCAGGAGACTGGGTGTCACTTGCGTCATACATCTGTACGAGAGATTTCCACACTCCTAAACATCCTTAGGTCCACTGTTTCCGATGCGATAGTGAAGTGGAAGCGTGAAGGGGCACGTAAGGCACAAAAGCGTACAGGCCGACCTCGATGTCTTAACAGATGTCCTACCATCCTGTCCCTTCTTCTTGACAATGTTTCCCATATATTCATTTCCTCACCGATTCTGTGATGCACCTCCTCATTCCTTATCTTACCAGCCCATCTAATTTGTAACATTCTTCTGTAGCACCACATCTCAAATGCTTCGATCCTCTCCTTTTTCGATTTTCCTACAGTCCCTGTTTCACTGTTACAATGTTGGGCCTCTAACGTACATTCTCAAAAATTTCTTTCTGTAATTATGGCCTATGTTTGATACTATAATCCGTTCATCATCAGAATAAACCTGTTGTACACATTGCACTACGTATTCTTCCGTGTTTGCTGGAACCTCTTTGGATTTCCGCTTCACGTGGGACTGCAGCCAAGCTGTCTCGAGTACTGTCAAGTACGATAATAAGGGTACGTTTTATGCTGTGCTTTACGCGCACGTCGACTTACCGATGATGGCTGGGTGTTGTGTGATGTCCCTAGGTTAGTTAGGTTTAAGTAGTTCTAAGTTCTAGGGGACTGATGACCATAGATGTTAAGTCCCATAGTGCTCAGAGCCATTTGAACCATTTTGACTTACCGACAATACGGGACAACAGCTTTAGCGGCGCATTTAACTCGGACAGCACTGGCCGGTCAGCTGGTAAAGCTGGACTGCATTTAACGTGGCCAGCTGCAGTTCACACGTAATAAGAGACAAGCAGAGGAGCAATACTGCTTCGAATATCATTTGATTTTTAAGTACAATCAAATGATCCTCTGCAAATATGGATATTGCTTAGCCACAGCCTGGGGGATGTTTCCAGAATGAGATTTTCACTCTGCTGCGGAGTGTGCGCTGATATGAAACTTCCTGGCAGATTAATACTGTGCGCCGGACCGAGACTCGAACTCGGGACCTTTGCCTTTCGCGGGCAAGTGCTCTACCATCTGAGCTATGTCACCGCAATATCGTTTCTTTCAGAAGTGCTAGTTCTGCAAGGTTCGCAGGAGAGCTTCTGTACAGTTTGGAAGGTAGGAGACGAGATACTGGCAGAAGTAAAGCTGTGAGGACGGGGCGTGAGTCGTACTTGGGTAGCTCAGATGGTAGAGCACTTGCCCACGAAAAGCAAAGGTCCCGAGTTCGAGTCTCGGTCCGGCACACAGTTTTAATCTGCCAGGAAGTTTTCCATTCTTCTTTATATTGTCAGAAACTTGGGTGCATGAGCTGTTAAGCTGATAGTGAGCTGTTAAGCTGATAGTCGATAATTCTCGCACTTGTTGGCTCTTGTAATCATCAGAATTGTGTGGATGGTGTTTGTCCCAAAGTCAGATGGGATATCGCCAGACGCATACATTCTACACACAAACATGGATAGTCGTTTTGTGGTCACTGGCCCCAATGACTTTAGAAATTCTGATGGAATGTTACGTATACCTTCTGCCTTATTTGATCTTAGGTCCTCCAAAGCTCCTTTGAATTCTGATTCTAATATCGGATCCCCAGTCTTCTACATCGACTCCTGTTTCTTCTACTATCACGTTATCAGACAGGTTCTCCCCCTCATAGAGACATCCAATGTAGTCTGTCCACCTATCCGCTCTCTCCTTTGCGTTTAACTGTGGAATTCTCATTGGCATGTTAATATTACCACCCGTCCTTTTGCTTTCAGAGAAGGCTGTTTTGGCTTTCCCATATGCTGAGTGAGTCTTTCCGAAAGTCATTTCGTCTTCTTCATATTTAATGCAACCATAAAGCGTAAGCTCTCCTATTTATTTCATTTCTAAGGGACTTGTATTTCTGTTTTCGTAAATATTTTTGTACTTCCTTCTCTCATCGATCACCTAAAGTATTTCATATAGGGTTGGGTTGTTTGGGGGAAGAGACCAAACAGCGAGGTCATCGATCTCATCGGATTAGGGATTGAGGGGGAAGGAAGTCGGCCGTGCCCTTTCAAAGGAACCATCCCGGCATTTGCCTGAAGCGATTTAGGGAAATCGCGGAAAACCTAAATCAGGATGGCCGGACGCGGGATTGAACCGTCGTCTTCCCGAATGCGAGTCCAGTGTGCTAACCACTGCGCCACCTAGCTCGGTGTATTTCTTGTGTTACCTCTTTTGCACCTATGTTTTTCTTTCCAACTTCTATGATGCACTTTCTTCAACTGCACTGAGTGGTGTTAACGTCTTCTGTAGTCCGATGGATACTTCGATAAGGAATAGCTCAGTAGGCAGTCAACTGAAAAGGAATCGGCATCTCTAAAAAGGAAAGAAAACATAGCTACAAAGGAAGTAACCGCGGAGAAACCATGGTTAACTCAAGAAATACTTCAGTTGATCGATGAAAGAAGGAAATACAAAAATACTCTAGCAAATTCAGGGATAGAGTATTACCAGTCACTTAGGAATGAAATAAGTAAGAAGGGCAGGAAACTGAGGCAAAATGGCTGCACCAAAGTGTGAAGAGATCGAAAAAGAAATGATTGTCGGAAGGACAGATTCAGCTCATAGAAAAGTCAAAACAATCTTCGGCGATATTAAAAGCAAGGGTGCAACATTGTAAGTGTAATAGGAATTCCAGTGTTAAACGCAGAGGAGAAAGCGGATGGGTGTAAAGAGTACACTGAAGGCGGCTTTGAAACAGGGCCGATAGAGACGACATAAAGGGTCCAGTATTAGAATCAGAATTTAAAAGAGCGTTGGAAGACTTAGAATAAAGCAGAAGGGATAGACAATATTCAACCAGAATTTTTAAAATTATTGGGGGAAGTGGCAACAAGACATCTATTCACGTTACTGGATAGAATGTATAAGTCTGTCAGTATACCATCTGACTTTCGGAAAAACATAATGCACAAAATTCCCAAGATTGCAAGAGCCGGCAAGTACGAGAACTATCCCACAATCAGCTTAATAGCTCATGCATCCAAGTTGGTCACAAGAATAATATATAGAAGAATAGAGAATAATATTGAGAACGTGTTAGATGACGATCAGTTTGTCTTTAGGTTGGCAAATAGCTCTGAGCACTATGGGACTTAACTTCTGAGGTCATCAGTCCCCTAGAACTTAGAACTACTTAAACCTAACTAACCTAAGGACATCACACACATCCGTGCCCGAGGCAGGATTCGAACCTGCGACCGTAGCGGTCGCGCGGTTCCAGACTGTAGCGACTAGAACTGCTCGGCCACTCCGGCCGGCTGTCTTTAGGAAAGGTAAAGACCCACAGAGGCAATTCTGACGTTGCGGTTGATAATGAAAGCAAGACTAAAGAAAAGTCGAGACGCTCACAGAATCTGCCGACCTGGTAAAAGCATTCGACGATGTCAACTGGTGCAAGATTTTCGAAATTCTGAGAAAGACGGGAGTAAGTTATAGGGAAAGACGGGTAATATACAACACGTACAAGAGCCAAGAAGGAACAACAAGAGTGGACGACCAAGAACGAGGTGACCTGATTAAAAAGGGCGTTAAGGTAGGGATGTATCCTTTCGCCCCTAATTTTCAATTCTCACAGCAAAGAAGAAATGATGAAATTTAAAGAAAGGTTCAAGGGCGGAAGTAAAATTCAAGGCAGAATTTCAGTGATAAGATTAGCTGAAGACATCGCTATCCGCAGTGAAAGAAGAAGGTAGTGTAGGCAGTGAAGAAGATGGGCATTTTGGAGACCCCAGAATGAAATAAAATCGTGGAAAAAAAATTAAGAATTTCTTTTGAACGATCGACGAATCACAATCAGAGAAGTCATGTTGGCATAAAGTCATATTGGCATATCAGTTGGCGCATGCCAGGAACATTTTGCAGATGTTTTGGGTATGAAACGTGTGACAGCTAAATTTGTTGCGAAATGTTTTAAATTTGAAATGCAAGTTGTTCAAGAGTCCCAGTAAGAAGTTGTGACTCGTGCTACACGTGTGAACGCACACACGTAAATATTCTGTGTATCTACTTTTTTGCTTGTCTTCTTTGACGTTGCTCTTTTCTCTGATTACTCTTTTGCTTCTTACTGACGAAGGTAAGTAGCACTACGAATAGCACGCACCCTGTAATTAATACATGTGGAATATGTATTAATATGTAGGGTTTTAGAACATATACTGTATTCGAACATTATGAAGTACCTCGAAGAAAACGATTTATTGACATATAGTCAGCACGGATTCAGAAAATATCGTTCTTGTGAAACACAACTAGCTCTTTATACTCATGAAGTAATAAGTGCTATCAACAGGGGATGTCAAATTGATTCCATATTTTTAGATTTCCAGAAGGCTTTCGACGCCGTTCCTCACAAGCGTCTTCCAACCAAACTGCGTGCCTACAGAGTATCGCCTCAGTTGTGCGACTGGATTCGTGATTTCCTGTCAGAAAGATCACAGTTCGTAGTAATAGACGGAAGGTCATCGAGTAAAACAAAAGTAATATCCGGCGTTCCCCAAGGAAGTGTTTTAGGCCCTCTATTTTCCTGATCTATATTAACGACATAGGAGACAATCTGAGTAGCCCTATTAGATTGTTTGCAGACGATGCTGTCATTTAATGTCTTGTAAAGTCATCAGATGATCAAAACGACTTGCAAAATTTTAATTAAGATATCTGTATGGTGCGAAAAGTGTCAACTGACCCTAAATAAAGAAAAGTGTCGCGCGGTTCTGGCGCTGCAGTCTGGAGCCGCGAGACCGCTACGGTCGCAGGTTCGAATCCTGCCTCGGGCATGGATGTGTGTGATGTCCTTAGGTTAGTTAGGTTTAACTAGTTCTAAGTTCTAGGGGACTAATGACCTCAGCAGTTGAGTCCCATAGTGCTCAGAGCCATTTGAACCATTTTTGAAAGAAAAGTGTGAAGTTATTCACATGAGTACTAAAAGAAATCAGGTAAATTTTGATTACGCGATGTTACACAAACCTGAGGGCTGTAAATTCAACTAAGTAGTTAGGGATTACAATTACAATTAACCTAAATTGGAACGATCACATAGATAATATTGTGGACAGAGGAAGCCAAAGACTGCGATTCATTGGCAGAACACTTAGAAGGTGCAACAGGTCTACCAAAGACACTGCTTAACACTACGCTTGTCCGCCCTATTCTGGAGTATTGCTGTGCGGTGTGGGATCCACATCAGGTGGGACTGACGGATGACATCGAAAAAGTACAAAGAAGGGCAGCTTGTTTTGTATTATCGCAAAATAGGGGAGATAGCAAAGACATGATACGTGAATTGGAGTGGCAATCATTAAGACAAAGGCGATTTTCGTTGCGACGGGACCTTCTCATGAAATTTCAATCACCAGTTTTCTCCTCCGATTGCGAAAACATTCTGTTGGCACCCACCTACATAGGGAGAAATGATCATCACAATAAAATAAGAGAAATCAGGGCTCGCACAGAAAAATTTAAGTGCTCGTTTTTCCCGCGTGCCGGAACAGAGTGGAACGGTAGACAGCTTGAAGGTGGTTCATAGAACCGTCTGCCAGGCACTTTATTGAGAATAATCACGTAGATGTAGATGTGAATTAATCTATATTTGAGCAGACTACCACAAAGTCAACAACAATGCAGAACTACTGAACCGTATTTTCGAAGGTGACGAAACTTTGATTCACGCATATGACGCCGAAACCATGGTTCCGTCGTCCCAGTGGAAAGCATTCTGGATCGCCTATATCGGAAAAAAATCTCGACAATTGCACATTTTAACGTCATAGTGTGCCAGGGGTTCTCGCCACGAGGTGGAACGATCAATAAGGAGTTCTGCTTACAAGTTCAAAGCCGTTTGCGTGAAGCAGTCCGAAAATAGCGCCCGGATTTATGGCGGAATAATTCATGCTTTTGCACCACGATAATGCACCTCCCCACGCTTAGTTGTTAGTTCTTGAATTTTTGGCCAAAAATAAATCTCTAATCATGCCTCAGCCACCTTATTCGCCGGATATGCCTCCATGTTTCTTTTTTCCACTAAAATAAAAAGAGCCTTAAAGGTCGTCGTTCTACAGGCATAGACGAGATTAAAAACGCATGGCTTAGCGAGCTAAAAGCTGTTCCGAAGATCGATATATAGAAGTGTTTCGGAGACAAGAAAAAACACCGGCATAAGTGTGTAATACCTAGTGGCGACTATTATCAAGCGGATAACACTGACGTAGACGAAGAATAAATGCTTTAAAAACCCCGTTATTTTTTAACAAACTTCGTATGTGTAAAAAATTAGCACTACCCACTTAAGTGCTAACACACCACTATCTAATGGCTAAACTGTAGAATATGAAGGTCTGTGAGTAAATAAACAAAAGAAACATTGCTTCCATGTTCAGCAACTGATATTCGTTTATTCCCAAACCGATTTTAATCTTCTTTATTATTACCTTTGTTTCTATGACAATTAATAAAATATCTTCGGTGTGGCGAACCAATTCAAATGACCTGTCAAAACCAAGTCTGCGGAGCCAGAATGTATACTAATTACACTCCTGGAAATGGAAAAAAGAACACATTGACACCGGTGTGTCAGACCCACCATACTTGCTCCGGACACTGCGAGAGGGCTGTACAAGCAATGATCACACGCACGGCACAGCGGACACACCAGGAACCGCGGTGTCGGCCGTCGAATGGCGCTAGCTGCGGAGCATTTGTGCACCGCCGCCGTCAGTGTCAGCCAGTTTGCCGTGGCATACGGAGCTCCATCGCAGTCTTTAACACTGGTAGCATGCCGCGACAGCGTGGACGTGAACCGTATGTGCAGTTGACGGACTTTGAGCGAGGGCGTATAGTGGGCATGCGGGAGGCCGGGTGGACGTACCGCCGAATTGCTCAACACGTGGGGCGTGAGGTCTCCACAGTACATCGATGTTGTCGCCAGTGGTCGGCGGAAGGTGCACGTGCCCGTCGACCTGGGACCGGACCGCAGCGACGCACGGATGCACGCCAAGACCGTAGGATCCTACGCAGTGCCGTAGGGGACCGCACCGCCACTTCCCAGCAAATTAGGGACACTGTTGCTCCTGGGGTATCGGCGAGGACCATTCGCAACCGTCTCCATGAAGCTGGGCTACGGTCCCGCACACCGTTAGGCCGTCTTCCGCTCACGCCCCAACATCGTGCAGCCCGCCTCCAGTGGTGTCGCGACAGGCGTGAATGGAGGGACGAATGGAGACGTGTCGTCTTCAGCGATGAGAGTCGCTTCTGCCTTGGTGCCAATGATGGTCGTATGCGTGTTTGGCGCCGTGCAGGTGAGCGCCACAATCAGGACTGCATACGACCGAGGCACGCAGGGCCAACACCCGGCATCGTGGTGTGGGGAGCGATCTCCTACACTGGCCGTACACCACTGGTGATCGTCGAGGGGACACTGAATAGTGCACGGTACATCCAAACCGTCATCGAACCCATCGTTCTACCATTCCTAGACCGGCAAGGGAACTTGCTGTTCCAACTGGACAATGCACGTCCGCATGTATCCCGTGCCACCCAACGTGCCCTAGAAGGTGTACGTCAACTACCCTGGCCAGCAAGATCTCCGGATCTATCCCCCATTGAGCATGTTTGGGACTGGATGAAGCGTCGTCTCACGCGGTCTGCACGTCCAGCACGAACGCTGGTCCAACTGAGGCGCCAGGTGGAAATGGCATGGCAAGCCGTTCCACAGGACTACATCCAGCATCTCTACGATCGTCTCCATGGGAGAATAGCAGCCTGCATTGCTGCGAAAGGTGGATATACACTGTACTAGTGCCGACATTGTGCATGCTCTGTTGCCTGTGTCTATGTGCCTGTGGTTCTGTCAGTGTGATCATGTGATGTATCTGACCCCAGGAATGTGTCAATAAAGTTTCCCCTTCCTGGGACAATGAATTCACGGTGTTCTTATTTCAATTTCCAGGAGTATAGATTTCTTTCAGAGTGTGCTGACATAATAGCTTCATATTGGTTCAAATGGCTCTGAGCACTATGGGACTTAACTTCTGAGGTCATCAGTCCCCTAGAACTTAGAACTACTTAAACCTAACTAACCTAAGGACATCACATTCACCCATGTCCGAAGCAGGATTCGAACCTGCGACCGTAGCGGTCGCGCGGTTCCAGGCTGTAGCGCCTAGAACCGCTCGGCCAGCCCGGCCGGCAATAGCTTCATACCTGAACTCACATACAGCTGCTCGCTCGTCGAAAGATCCGTACCTAAACACACGAAAGTTGTACAGAGAACACCAGCACCCAAGAAATGAAATAGGAGAAATTCGCTCAATCACAGAGCCATATCACTGACGTCGATTTCCAGTATGATTTTCGAACATATAAAGTGTTCCAGCATTTCAATTACGTCGAAGAAAATGATCTATTGAGACACAGGCAGCACACATTCAGAAGTTATCGTTCTCTTGAAACACAACTAGCCCTTCATTCCCACGAAGTAATGAGTGCTAACGACAGGGAATTTCAAACTGGTACACTATGTGATCAAAAGTATCCGGACACGCACATCACAACGGTAAATGCCAAACGTAGCCTCGCTTGGTGTAAGGAGCGTAAATGTTGGACGATTGAACAGTGGAAAAACGTTGTGTGGAGAGACGAATCACGGTACACAATGTGGCGATACGATGGCAGGGTGTGGTTTTGGCGAATGCCTGGTGAATGTCATCTGCCAGCGTGTGTAGTGCCAACAGTAAAATTTGGTGGTCGTAGTGTTATGGTGTGGTCGTGTTTTTCATGGAGGGGGACGTGCACCCCTTGTTGTTCTGCGTGGCACTATCATAGCACAGGCCTACATTGATGTTTTAAGCACTTTCTTGCTTCCCACTATTGAAGAGCAATTCGGGGATGGCGATTGCAAAATGGCTCTGAGCACTATGGGACTTAACTTCTAAGGTCATCAGTCCCTTAGAACTTAGAACTACTTAAACCTAACTAACCTAAGGACATCACACACATCCATGCCCGAGGCAGGATTCGAACCTGCGACTGTAGCGGCCGCGCGGTTCCAGACTGTAGCGCCTTTAACCGCTTGGCCACCACAGCCGGCTGGCGATTGCATCTTTCAATACGATCAAGCACTGGTTTATGATGCACGGCCTGTGGTAGAGTAGTTACACGACAATAACATCCCTGTAATGGACTGTCCTGCACAGAGTCCTGACCAGAATCCTATAGAACACCTTTGGGATGTTTTGGTACGCCGACTTCGTGCCAGGTCTCACCGACCGCTATCGATACCTCTCCCCAGTGCAGCACTCCGTGAAGAATTGGCTGCCATTCACCA
Organism: Schistocerca nitens; assembly: GCF_023898315.1. Taxonomy (NCBI): domain Eukaryota; kingdom Metazoa; phylum Arthropoda; class Insecta; order Orthoptera; family Acrididae; genus Schistocerca; species Schistocerca nitens. Next base: position 131,124,156 of record NC_064624.1, on the reverse strand, counting down.
AGAAACCTTCCAGCACCTGACTGAACGTATGCCTGCGAGAGTGGACGTTGTCATCAAGGCTAATGGTGGGCCAGCACCATATTCAACTCCAGCATTACCGATGGAGGGCGCCACTAACTTGTAAGTCATTTTCAGCTAGGTGTGCGGATACTTTCCATCACATAGTGTATACGCTAGTCATCAGTCTATTACGGCAATCTTATTTTCGTGTGAGATTCGTTGACTCGCAGCTCATAAGCTAAGCAGCATATCCCAACATAATCTAGATCTCAGGCTGACTACCGGAGTGGCCGTGCGGTTCTAGGCGCTACAGTCTGGAACCGAGCGCCTGCTACGGTCGCAGGTTCGAGTCCTGCCTCGGGCATGGATGTGTGTGAAGTCCTTAGGTTAGTTAGGTTTAATTAGTTCTAAGTTCTAGGCGACTGATGACCTCACAAGTTAAGTCGCATAGTGCTCAGAGCCATTTGAGCCAACATATCACACTATCACAACAATCAGGTTTCTTGCTTTGGCATTCGTTGGCTTCGCCAAGTGTCACATGCTACCCTAACCTGGGCTTGATGCTTCTCGCTACAGGTCAATCTATCAGCACATCATGGTTTCTCCAGTAACCAAGGCAATACAAAAATCAGTATGGTTCAAATGGCTCTGAGCACTATGGGACTTAACATCTATGGTCATCAGTCCCCTAGAACTTAGAACTACTTAAACCTAACTAACCTAAGGACATCACACAACACCCAGCCATCACGAGGCAGAGAAAATCCCTGACCCCGCCGGGAATCGAACCCGGGAACCCGGGCGTGGGAAAATCAGTATGCAACCTTCAAATTCATAATAATCATTCTAACGCTCTCTGAAAGCAAATGTAATTAATTCGTATCTTTTGCTGAAAGAGATTTTTAGAGTCAGCGATCCTAATTTGTTACCGTATACTACGAGGCGTGTTTTTTAAATAAGTAAAGTTTTGAAATTAAAAAAAGAGGTGTTAAGATATCTCAATAATTTTATTTTTACATGCAAGCCTGTACTTTTAATCTACGCACTGATGTCATTACTGTCTGATTCATCCTTGTTTACGTTGTGTACTGAGTATTTAAGGTGCCTCCGATAATCGTGAGTCCCGCCGACTGTGAAGTAAGGGCTATTATTATATTTCATAGTGCTAAAGTCCTAAAAGCGATCGATATTCATCGTGAGATCTGTGCACTTTACGGAGAAAACATTATGAGTGATGGAATGGTAAGAAAGTGGGTGACAGCATTTAAAGATGGCCGCACAAATGTGCACGATGAACAACGGAGTGGGCGTCCTTCGGTCGTTAATGAAAGTTTGGTGCAAGTAGTGGACAATAAGGTGAAAGAAAACAGACGCTTTACGATTTCCTCCTTGCGGGATGACTTTCCTAATGTTTCTCGTAGTGTTTTGTATGGCATTGTGACACAGCACTTGAATTACCGCCGGCCGATGTGGCCGAGCGGCTCTAGACGCTTCTGTCTGGAACCGCGAGACCGCTACGGTCGCCGGTGCGAATACTGCCTCGGTCATAGATGCATGTGATGTCCTTAGGTTAGTTAGGTTTAAGTAGTTCTAAGTTCTAGGGGACTGATGACCTCAGATGTTAAGTCCCATAGTGCTCAGAGCCATTTTTGAACTTGAATTACCGAACATTGTGCGCACGTTGGGTACCGAAAATGTTGACGGATGTGCACAAAACCAAACGTTTAGACAGTGCATTGACTTTCCTTGAGCGGTACCACAACGACGGTGATGATTTCTTAAGCCACATTGTTACGGGCGATGAAACATGGGTGGCCTAAGTCACACCAGAATCGAAGCAACAGTCCACGGAAGTTGAGCAAGGGCATCGTTTTTCTGCAAGACAATGCCCGTCCGCATGTGGCGAATCAGACCAAAGATCTCATCACATCTTTTCGATGGGAAACTCTAGATCATCCTCCGTACAGCCCCGATCTTGCGCCCAGTGACTACCATCTGCTTCTGCACTTGAAGAAACACCTGGGCGGTCAGCGTCTTCGAGACGATGACGAAGTCAAAACAATGGTGATGCAGTGGTTAGCAAGTCAGGCGGCAGACTTCTATGAGGAGGGTATTCAAAAACTGGTACAACGTTATGACAAGTGCCTCAATATTGACGGAAATTATGTAGAAAAGTAGATTAAGGTACAGGCTTTCATGTAAACATAAAATTATTGAGATACCTTAGCACGTTTTTTTAATTTCAAAACGTTGTTTACTTAAAAAACACGCCAGAACGTCTTTTTTTATTTCAGAAAGGTACTTAATTAAAAAACACGCCTCGTATGACACCGATTACGACCAATATCAACGAACTGCCAATACACGCGCACAAAGCAATAGCTGCTGACCCCGCACAAGGGGTTTACGGTTATATCGGTTTTTTCAACGCCGATTTAACCTGAGTGGCCGCTCAAAATGACCGCTTTCTGAAATAATTGATTTTCGGTTTTTTATTCCTATTATTTCTTGTAATAAACGTAGAAATCGAACAAAGATTGAAAAATACGTCGTCAGACTGTCCGAAGGAACACTGAATTGTAATTTGGAATGACACAGGCACCGCAATATAGAATTTGTCCGCCGACACCATGCAAGCGACCTTCGAGTAAAATGTCTCCCCTAACGGGAATATGCATAATGAACATACGAATACAGGATGTAAACACGTGGTTGACGAGATATGGAAGTTTTGGTGTGGCCGAGAGTCATGCTCGAAAAGCCAAATACGAGGATCACTCCAAAAGAAATGCGCACTATTTTTATAAAAATCCAGTTTTCAGCCGGCCGCGGGGGTCTCGCGGTTCTAGGCGCGCAGTCCGGAACCGTGCGACTGCTCCGGTCGCAGGTTCGAATCCTGCCTCGGGCATGGATGTGTGTGATGTCCTTAGGTTAGTTAGGTTTAAGTAGTTCTAAGTTCTAGGGGACTTATGACCATAGCAGTTGAGTCCCATAGTGCTCAGAGCCATCCAGTTTTCATTCTGCATGTGTGAAAGTTTTACAGTGTGTAGATACATCCTTCCCTCTTGTTTTCGAACTTAGTTCAACTTGTTCCCGTGAGTGGCGCCGTCACAGCACGTCTCCGAGATGGCTGCTACACTTGACGTTCGTCAGAAGCAACGTGCTGTCATAGAAGTCCCGTGCTGTGAAATCGAGACAGTGGGAAACATCCACAAGAGGTTGAAAAAGGTGTACGGAGATGCTGCTGTCGATCTCAGTACAGTTAGTCGATGGGCGAGCAGGTTACGTGACGAAAGCGGGCACGCCAATATTGAGGATTGTCCTCGCAGCCGCAGGACTCGTACTGCACACACTCCAGACATGTGCGGAGAGTTGACGAATTGGTGACTGCTGACAGACGCATAGCAGTGAACGAATTGTCACGCTAGTTTGAGACAGGGGAAGGAAGTGTTTGCAGTATACTGAAAGTGTTGGTGTTAAAAGAGGTTTGTGCCAGGTGGGTTCCCAGGATGTTGACAGTGGCTCACAAAGAAACAAGAAAAACGGTATGCAGCGAACTTTTGGAACAGTACGAAAATGGTGGAGATGAATTTCTCGGAAGAATTGTGACAGGTGATGAAACGTGGCTCTATCATTTTTCACCAGAGACGAAGAGGTAATCGATGGAGTGGCATCACGCAAATTCACCCAAGAAAAAAAAAATTCAAAACCACACCTTCTGCTTGAAAAGTTATGGCTACAGTGTTTTTCGATTCCGAAAGACTCTTGCTTGTGGACATTGTGCCAAGTGGAACCACCATAAATTCTGATGCATATTTGACGACACTGAAGAAACTTCGAGCTCGACTGAGTCGTGTTCGACCACATCGGCAAATTCAGGATGTTTTCCTGTTGCACGACAATGCACAGCCACGTGTCAGTCAAAAAACCGTGGAAGCGATCACAAAACTCGGTTGGAGAACGCTGAAACAGCCGCCTTACAGTCCTGCCTGGCTCCATGTGAGTATCATCTCTTTGGGAAACTGAAAGACTCTCTTCGTGGAACAAGGTTTGAAGATGATGACTCCCTTGTGCACGCTGCCAAACTGTGGCTCCAACAGGTCGGTCCAGGTGGGTATACAGGCGGTGGTTCCAAGATGGCGTAAGGCAGTTGAGAGGGATGGAAATTATGTGGAGAATTGAAAATATTGTTCCTGAAGGATGTATCTGCATACTGTAAGACTTTCAAACATGTAGAATAAAAGATGGATTTAAAAAAAATAGTGTGCATTTCTTTTGGAGTGACCCTCGTAGTAAGGCGACCGCTCGCTATAAGCGGGAAATCCGGGTTCGAGTCCCGATCCCGCACAACTTTTCAGCGTCGTCATTCCATGCATTTCACGAATTAGAAGAAGACGTACTGCGTCACGTTGAACAGAACTCGTCAATGAATACACCAGCAATTTGTAACTCTTAATGAGTGGTGTTGTATGATTCAAATGGCTCTAAGCACTTTGGGACAACACCTGAGGTAATCAGTCCCGTAGACTTAGAACTGCTTAAACCTAACTAACCTAAGGACATCACACACATCCATGCCCGAGGCAGAAGTCGAACCTGCGACCTTAGCAGCAGCGCGGTTCCGGACTGAAGCGCCTAGAACCACTCGGCCACAACGGCCGGCAGTGGTGTTGTAAAACAACAGATGTACTTTGTGGCGCACAATAAATTACTAATTACTAGTAAAAATAGTCGCGTTACCAAGATGTTTTCAAATTGTTGTTGCACGGAAGCGGTATATTTCCGGACACTGATTCCAATTCAAAATGTTATGTTCTCACACCCCTCTACAAGTCCTAGGGGTTTGTAACGGGAATTTCCGAACACCCTGTATACTTTCAAGTGGTTCAGCGTGTCCTCGTGAAATATGGCGGCGCCACTAAACCAGAGTTATTCATCCACCACAGAAGACGAAGTAAATATTCCAGAATTCGAATCAAGAACAACTGCCAAACATGAGTAACTTAGAAACAGATATTCTCGGTGTAGCGAAGGGGCTTAAATCACTTAGGAAACGTAAGGCATCCGGTCCACATTCTACACTACTCAGGTTCCTTTCAGAGCATGCTGAGACAATAGCTCCATATATAGGTATCATCTATAACAAATCGGTCTATTGACATCTGTACCCAAAGACTGGAAAGTTGCACAGGTCACACCAATATCCAAGAACGGAAACAAGAGTAATCTGCTGAATTACATACCAAAATCACTAATGTCGATTTGCAGTAGGGTTTTGGAACATGTACTGTGCTGGAACATTATGAATCACCTCGAAGAAAACGATTTATTGATAAATAGACAACACGATGGTTCAAATGGCTCTGAGCACTATGGGACTTAACTTCTAAGAAGTTAAGTCCCCTAGAACTTAGAACTACTTAAACCTAACTAACCTAAGGACATCACACACATCCATGCCCGAGGCAGGATTCGAACCTGCGACCGTAGCGGTCGCGCGGTTCCGACTGTAGCGCCTAGAACCGCTCGGCCACCCCGGCCGGCTAGACAACACGGAAATTATCGTTCTCGTGAAACACAAGTAGCTATTTGTTGTCCGCAGCTCGTGGTCGTGCGGTAGCGTTCTCGCTTCCCACGCCCGGGTTCCCGGGTTCGATTCCCGGCGGGGTCAGGGATTTTCTCTGCCTCGAGATGACTGGGTGTTGTGTGATGTCCTTAGGTTAGTTAGGTTTAAGTAGTTCTAAATTCTAGGGGACTGATGACCATAGCTGTTAAGTCCCATAGCGCTCAGAGCCATTTAGCTATTTATTCTCACGAAGTAATGATTGTTTTCGACAGGGCACATTAAATTGATTCTATATTTTTAGATTTCGAGAAGGCTTTTGACTCAGTTCCGCACAAGCGACCTCTAATGAAATCTCATGTAGATGGTGTATGGTCTCTTTTATGTGACCGGATTCGTGATTTCTCGCCAGAAAGGTCACAGTTCGTAATAACTGAAGGAAAGTAATCGAGTGAAACAGAAGTAATATCTGGCGTTTCCCAAGGAAGTGTTATAAGCTCTCTATTCCTTCTAATTTACACAAACGATTTAGGAATCAGTCCGAGGATCTCTCTTAGATTGTTTGCAGATGACGCTGTCATTTACCACCGCGTAATATCATCAGATGATCAAAACGAATTGCAAAATGATCTGGATATGATATCTGTATGGTGAAAAGTGACAATTGACTAAATTGTGCGAAGTCATCCACGTTAGTACCAAAAGGAACCAGCTAAATTTCAGTTACAGGATAAATCAAACAAATCAAAAGGCTGTAAACTCAACTAAATACTCAGGGATTACTATTACGAATAACTTAAATTTGAATAATCACATAGATAATGTTGTGGGTTAAGCAAACCAAAGATTGCGATTTATTGGCAGACCACTGAGTAAATGTATCAGGTCTATGAAAGAAACTGCTTAGACTACGCTTGTCCGTCCTCCTCTGGATTATTGCTGTGGGGTGTGGGATCCGCATCATATAGGAATGAAAATGAAGGCAGCTCGTTTTGTACTGTCGCGGAGTAAGGGGGAGCGTGCCACGGATATGGTACACGAATTGAGGTGGCAGTCATTAAAACAAAGACATTTTTGCGGCGACAGGACGTTCTAATGACAGTTTAATCATCAACTTTCTCCTCAGAGTGTAACAATATTTCATTGGCGACCACCTACATACGGAGAAATGATCATCATAATAAAATAAGAGAAATCAGAGCTCGCACGGAAAGATTTAAGAGTTCGTTTTCACGGTATGTTGTCGGAGAGTGGAATGGTGGAGAAGTAGGAGTGGAATGGTAGAGAAAGTGTGAAAGGTCTCTGTTGGATTCCTTTCATGTTAATTTCTTAAATCTGTTGTCATTTACGGCATAAATTTCACTTCTAAATTTACTGTGGTGTTTGTGACTCTATCTGGGAGGAGACTGAGCAGTGGAACGTGTTACTTTTACACATAAACAAGAACGATCTGTCACACTACTACACTTTAAAACACAGTTTATATGTAATTCATATCACACAGTCTCATACGGAACCTACATCCGCTTTCTTTTATATACTGTATATGATAAGATACTGTCATCCCCCTTCCCTTCTGTGTGAGAGGATGAATGAGCAAATGTATTTCTAGTTGCATGCTCGATGGTAGCAGACAAGCCTGTCTGCTAGAGAACAGTAGGACCAACGTCGGAACAGGTAGCTAAAGAGCAAATAGGTTTCTATTCTTAGTATGGCCCTGTCCATCCCTTGTCATGTTGGTATAGGAAGCTGCCTCTCTGGTCACTTCCGTTTTGTATCTGGAAGCACCCTCGGTAGGGGCCCACGGTAGTCTGTCTGCGGCGAGCGTCTGAAGTGGTAAGATCTCCGGCTAAGGGCGTCTCTGCTAAGTCCGTAGGACAATGGATTTCTTAAGTTCAGCCTAACTGAAAATTGAATCACCTTTATTTCAGGTTTGGATCTAAAATATCTTATGTTATCTTAAATTGCAACGCAGTGTAATTCGAGTGTGAAGTTCAGAATATCTTCCAATAGTTGCTTTGTCACTATTTTGTGAGTAAAGTGGAACCACGTGTTGAAGATCCATAACTCTAACTAAGATTATCAATCTTAAATGTGAATGTGCGTGAAATTATAACGTCTCGTCTTGGCAATATTTTTCAATATAGCAACTTTTCTTTATTTTCAACCCACGTGGGGTGTACTTTGTGAGACCAGTACCACGTGCTTATACAACTGTTTGACCCATCAGGTTAATAGTAAGACGATAGTAACCAGTTCGAGGTTTTTGTTTTGTAAATTGCGTTTCGATGTAATTTATTTTAATTATCAGAATTATTGTGGAGTTACACTCTTTGTGTAAACGAAGTTGACCACGTGAAGCATGTGGTGTAAGCATCAAAGTAGCCCTCAGCTATTCTTATCGGGACGATTTCACAGAGAGTTAGTATGATTGCGCTACGAACGTAACTTCTTTGGGTGAAAATTGAATCGGTTGGTTGTGGTTAATTTCTTCTTGCATATGTTTCAACGTTCTTCGTGTGTTATTTTATGAATGCAGTGTTGTATGCAGTCTCCCAATCTTGGCTCTATATTTGATGTGTTACGTAAGATTACAAACTCACATTTTCACAATCCTAAATAAGACACCAGTTTAGTTATGAATCAAGTTTAATATGCTGAAATTTTAACGGAACAATGATCAATGTTAAAATAAATGTCCAAATATAAAGTGATTTATTTCTTTTCATTTAAATTATCTTGTTGTAAGAGGACTATTAAAAGATTATAATTAATGTTAGTCTGGTTGGGAATTTGGTAAGCTAGACTGGATACCTGGTAAAAAAAAAACAGTTGCTCAGTAATGCAAGGTTGACTCCCCCAGATAGCTCACAGCATTTAACCCGCTTTTATTGTCTTGAATATCAGCACCGCTTTCAGAACAAACATAAAGCTACAACATTACAAGTGGTTCGATGAATCCTCTGCCAGGCACTTAATTGTGTTTTGCAGATTAATCATATAGATGTAGATGTAGAAAACTAACAATATGCCGACCGAAGAGCCCTCACTTACAGGAGCAATAATATTGTGGTCGATTGATTTATGGGTGGGTGGTTTGGGGGAGGAGATCAGTCAGCGAGGTCATCGTTCTCGTCCTATGAGGGAAGGACGGGGAAGGAAATCGGCCATGCCCTTTTAAAGGAACCAACTGTCTGAGCGATTTAGGGAAGTCACGGAAAAACCTATATCAGGATGGCCGGTCGCGGGACTGAACCGTCGTTCTCCCGAATGCAAGACCAGTGTGCTAACCACTGCGCCACCTCGCTCGGTACTAATTTATGGTTGCCTCGTTTGGACAGTTCTACATTCCTGTAAACAACAAAGAAATCGTCTGCATACGTACGCCATCTCTCGTATTGAAGCGAAATCTACATCTGCATTTACATCTACAGGGTGTTTCCGTAAGAGCACGCAAAAATGTAACAGGACATAAGAGAATGCCGGCCGAAGTGGCCGTGCGGTTAAAGGCGCTGCAGTCTGGAACCGCAAGACCGCTACGGTCGTAGGTTCGAATCCTGCCTCGGGCATGGATGTTTGTGATGTCCTTAGGTTAGTTAGGTTTAACTAGTTCTAAGTTCTAGGGGACTAATGACCTCCGCAGTTGAGTCCCATAGTGCTCAGAGCCATTTCATAAGAGAATACCCCATTGAACAATTTGAGGGAGGGAACCTGGGGTCGGAGAAGCCAGCTTAAGGAGATATTGAAGTAAACTTGTGTACCGCTTTGTCTGGGGTTACTGTTTTCCAGTTTATTTATAACTGTTTACACGTACTGTTCTGCTCCATTAAGTTTAGGGAATGCAGCCGCATGTATTCTGCTTCTTCTTCTAATATTTCGGCTGTATACCTTTCAGCCATCTTCAGAGAGAGCCGTAGGACTGACGCTCCAGCCTCTTTTTTTTTTTTTTTTTTCTTCTTGAATTTCAATTCCCCCCCGAAGGGGGCGGGCTGGCAGCAGCTTACTACGCCGCTCTTCAGCCTACAGAAGTTGTGTTAAAAAGATGAAAATAAGAAAAAATAACAGTTGGCGATAAAATCGGTGACTTAAAGGTAAAATGGCAGAAAATTCTAGAACTTAAAACATAAAACACAGGGTTGATGATACTAAGAAAATACACAAGAAGCAGAAAAATAACAGACAGACAGTTAAAAAACACGGCGACAGTCTGGTTTCTGTTCGCAAAATATAAAATGCACACCCAGCGACAGCATGATTTCTGTTCACATCACTGTGGAAGGACGCACAACACGGAACACTCACTTAAACACGGCACTAAAAAGTGGGCACAAACATGACATACCACAGCCGAGAGCAGGTGGGGGGGAAACAGGACAGATGACGGAGAAATAAAAAAGGGGGGGAAGGAGAGGAAAAGGGGAAGGGTGGGAGGGGGGAAAGAAGCCAGTGGAGAATGAGGACCCATAAGAGGGGTGGGGGGCGCTGAGCAGATGGGCCAGGGAGTGGGGAAGGCAGAGGAGGGGAATGCAAAAGGACTCGGGGGGGGGGGGGAGAAGGGACCTAGGGGGAGGATGGGCGGGGAGAAAACACAGGAGGGAAGGGGGGAGGAAGAGGGAGCCCAGGGAAAGGACGGAGGAAAGGAGGGGGAGTGAGGATCAGAGGTGATAGGAAGGATAAATGGAGGGAGAGAGGGCATCATCCGGGAGGGGGAGTTGACGGAAGCCACCTTGGGAAAGGAGATGGAGGGTGTAGAGATGGAGGGTAGGGGGGACACAACGGTGAAGACGTGGCAGGGGGCGGGGATGGGAGAGGAGAGGAGCAACCAGGGGGTGAGGGGGTTCAAGACGGCAGGAGGTGTAGAGGATGCGGATATGTTCGAGGAATAGGAGGAGATGGGGGAAAGGAATGAGATCATAGAGGATCCGCGTGGGGGACGGGAGGCGGATACGGAAGGCAAGGCGGAGTGCATGACGCTCAAGGATCTGGAGGGACTGATAGAATTTGGGGGGGGGGGGGGCAGGCAGGACTGGCGTAACAGAGGATGGGACGGATTAAGCATTTGTAGGTGTGGAGGATGGTAGAGGGGTGCAACCCCCATGTCCGGCCAGAGAGGAGTTTGAGGAGTCGGAGGCGGTTGCGGGCTTTGGATTGGATGGAGCGGAGATGAGGTATCCAGGTGAGGTGACGGTCAATGGTGAGGCCAAGGTAGGTGAGGGTGGGGGTGAGGCGGACAGGACGTGCGCAGACAGTAAGGGAGAAATCCAGGAGCCGGAAGGAGCGAGTGGTACGACCTACGATGATTGCCTGGGTCTTGGAAGGTTTGAGTTTCAGGAGCCATTGGTTACACCATGCAGCAAAAAGGTCAAGGTGATTCTGGAGAAGGCGTTGGGACCGTTGGAGGGTAGGAGCGAGGGCGAGGAATGCGGTGTCATCAGCATATTGCAAGAGGTGTACTGGAGGGGGGGGTTGGGGCATATCTGCCGTGTACAGGAGGTAGAGGAGAGAGGAGAGGACAGAGCCCTGGGGCACACCGGCAGAGGGGTAGAAGGTGTGAGAATTGGCATTATGGATGGACGCTCCAGCGCTCGCTCCATCCTTTTAAACTCGCGGACCGCGCCACTGCGCATGCGGCCACAGATAAACAAGGCGCCAGTGATGTTGATTGGCGGCAAAGACGTACAATATGCATGAGTTACGTCTGTGACTGCGCATTCGATCCATGCTGGGAGGTCGATATATTACTGGGAGCTGAACTGTAGCGACGTCTTTGTAAGTTCAATATTGAAAGTGCCGGATTCCATGATTTATCTAATGTGAAACCGCTGTCTCTATTAATTAAATTCTTCGTCAAGCGGATTTCAATGGCCTCTTTTACTACGGAGTCCCAGAAAGATGAAACAGAAGTCAGAATTTCGACATTTTCATATACCATAGAGTGACCAGAATCAATACAATGCTCTGCCACAGCCGATTTACTGGGTTGTAAGAGCCGAGTGTACCTGCGATGTTCCGTACACCTCTCTTGGACTGTACGATTCGTTTGTCCGATGTATGAAAGGCCACATTCACATGGTATCTTGTAAACTCCAGGCTTGCGGAGTAGTAAGTCATCTTTAACGGAACCCAGGAGTGCAGCCGTCTTCGCCGGTGGACGAAAAATCACTTTTACTTTATGTTTAGTGAGGATCCGTCCTATTTTGGATGAAAGGCTTCCCACATACGGCAGGAAAGCCATGGATTTAAATGTTTCCTCGTCATCTTCTGCATTCCTTATCTGTGGCCGCATGCGCAGTGGCGCGGTCCGCGAGTTTAAAAGGATGGAGCGAGCGCTGGAGCGTCAGTCGTACGGCTCTCTCTGAAGATGGCTGAAAGGTATACAGCCGAAATATTAGAAGAAGAAGCAGAATACATGCGGCTGCATTCCCGAAACTTAATGGAGCAGTCATTGCGCCGCGAAAACCTGAAGATTCACATCACGTACTGTTCTGTTTATTTACCCTTTGTAACGCCCCAACGACCACCTTAAAGTCAATTAAGGAAGAACATGAAGTAGGGAAAGTTATCTTGGCAGTTACGACATCTTTGCCGATGAGCTAACACGAAAGAGTTTTGTCAACAACTACATTGTACGCCACTGAGCATATTTGTTAGCGAAAGAGAAAGAAGAATCATCGTATTTCAGCAATGGACAAATATCCGTGTGACAAATGTGAAATTAATATCTCGAAGGTTAAGTCCAAAGTAATGTCATCAGAGAAAACTTTTATGTGGAAGAGAGTTGTAAGCGCAACGAAGAAATTCAATGCGCGTACAAATGCTCTTCCACAGAAGAAGTCGCTTGCTAGAACTCATCCAGTGCAGGCTTACGAGAGCAGTTCTGATCTGGATTATTGAGATTGCGAATCGTGACGAGCTGGTTTTCGAGTTTAGAAGCGTTTGCTGCGATACGGGATTCACGGCTTAAGAAACTGATTTTATGAACTGAGACAGGAACAGATAGACTCATTTAACCGTGCACTACGGGTTAAGTTCAAATGGTTCAAATGGCTCTGAGGACTATGGGACTTAACAGCTATGGTCATCAGTCCCCTAGAACTTAGAACCTAACTAACCTAAGGACATCACACAACACCCAGTCATCACGAGGCAGAGAAAATCCCTGACCCCGCCGGGAATCGAACCCGGGAACCCGGGCGTGGGAAGCGAGAACGCTACCGCACGACCACGAGCTGCGGACACGGGTTAAGAGAAATCTAATAACGGAATTAGTGAACATTGGACTTGACTTTAAATTAGTTGGACCTTAAGGAGAAGTGAACATTCTATGATAGAATACACGCAATTAGTCTTGAGTAGGACCCAAGTACACATCATGAAGATAAAACAATTATGCTAAAGTGTTGAGTTGTGGTAATTGCCAAGAAACTATAACTCAATCGGACTACTTAACTAAACTACTCCGTGTGCCTGTGGTGCGGGAGTCATAAGTATTTAGTGATAAAATAACAATAAACTGTTCGTTACCAGTTAAATACCCGACGTGGACTACATCATTAAATAGTTTGATAAATGACTAAATCAACGACTACTCATGAAAGACTATTTCATTGAAGTGCAAATATTCACGTGATTAGTTGAGAAGTGAACTTTAAAATATTTTCGTAGGCCTATTACGACGCAATCTTACACAGACTGAATCAAAGAGTATCTCTGGATCTCGCTGCATACCAGCACAATTCCATAGCAACGAGACAACAGCGTAAGAAAAACTGTTAACTAAAGTATTTCCTCGCAATCAGTGGTGTGTGTGGTATGCGAACGAGACAAGAATTAATAACTACTGCAAATCCGGGCAATTAACAATACAATATTAATAATAAAAAGAATCAATTATACGAGTTCGCATAAGTGGAAACGCTGCGGACTTGTAATTGAGATACAACGACTACGCGAGAAACGCCTTTTCGGAAGTTTTTCAGGTTTTTTTTCTCCCGTTAATCTACGGTGACTGACGTTATACCGCATCGTGTCTCTACTCTGTGGCAGTAGCAGCTCTACGGCGTCGACTACATCAGCACGCGGTTGGACTCCGGGGGCACGCGCCACACACACCATTTTACATACAGGGTGTTTCAAAAATGACCGGTATATTTGAAACGGCAATAAAAACTAAACGAGCAGCGATAGAAATACACCGTTTGTTGCAATATGCTTGGGACAACAGTACATTTTCAGGCGGACAAACTTTCGAAATTACAGTAGTTACAATTTTCAACAACAGATGGCGCTGCAAGTGATGTGAAAGATATAGAAGACAACGCAGTCTGTGGGTGCGCCATTCTGTACGTCGTCTTTCTGCTGTAAGCGTGTGCTGTTCACAACGTGCAAGTGTGCTGTAGACAACATGGTTTATTCCTTAGAACAGAGGATTTTTCTGGTGTTGGAATTCCACCGCCTAGAACACAGTGTTGTTGCAACAAGACGAAGTTTTCAACGGAGGTTTAATGTAACCAAAGGACCGAAAAGCGATACAATAAAGGATCTGTTTGAAAAATTTCAACGGACTGGGAACGTGACGGATGAACGTGCTGGAAAGGTAGGGCGACCGCGTACGGCAACCACAGAGGGCAACGCGCGGCTAGTGCAGCAGGTGATCCGACAGCGGCCTCGGGTTTCCGTTTTCCGTATTGCAGCTGCGGTCCAAATGACACCAACGTCCACGTATCGTCTCATGCGCCAGAGTTTACACCTCTATCCGTACAAAATTCAAACGCGGCAACCCCTCAGCGCCGCTACCATTGCTGCACGAGAGACATTCGCTAACGATATAGTGCACAGGATTGATGACGGCGATATGCATGTGGGCAGCATTTGGTTTACTGACGAAGCTTATTTTTACCTGGACGGCTTCGTCAATAAACAGAACTGGCGCATATGGGGAACCGAAAAGCCCCACGTTGCAGTCCCATCGTCCCTGCATCCTCAAAAAGTACTGGTCTGGGCCGCCATGTCTTCCAAAGGAATCATTGGCCCATTATTCAGATCCGAAACGATTACTGCATCACGCTATCTGGACATTCTTCGTGAATTTGTGGCGGTACAAACTGCCTTAGACGACACTGCGAACACCTCGTGGTTTATGCAAGATGGTGCCCGGCCACATCGAACAGCTGACGTCTTTAATTTCCTGAATGAATATTTCGATGATCGTGTGATTGCTTTGGGCTATCTGAAACATACAGGAGGCGGCGTGGATTGGCCTCCCTATTCGCCAGACATGAACCCCTGTGACTTCTTTCTGTGGGGACACTTGAAAGACCAGGTGTACCGCCAGAATCCAGAAACAATTGAACAGCTGAAGCAGTACATCTCATCTGCATGTGAAGCTATTCCGCCAGACACGTTGTCAAAGGTTTCGGGTAATTTCATTCAGAGACTATGCCATACTATTGCTACGCATGGTGGATATGTGGAAAATATCGTACTATAGAGTTTCCCAGACCGCAGCGCCATCTGTTGTTGAATATTGTAACTACTGTAATTTCGAAAGTTTGTCTGCCTGAAAATGTACTGTTGTCCCAAGCATATTGCAACAAACGGTGTATTTCTATCGCTGCTCGTTTAGTTTTTATTGCCGTTTCAAATATACCGGTCATTTTTGAAACACCCTGTACATCCCTTATTTCCTGCAAGGAAACAAGGAGGAGCGACTCTGTTGGATCGTATTTACTTTGTGCCATGACAGAACGTGCTATGAATCAAAGACAGACCCGTTCATTACTCCATGCTATTCAGAGAAAGTACAAACGATGGAGCAGTACCGGTACAGTCTCGCAAAGTTCACTGACATTCACTTTGTGTACGGGGAAGTACGATCCAATGCTCTCGGTGCTGATAGGCTGTACAGGGAACGATTTCCTAACAGGCTTCACCTGTCACGACGAGTGTATATTTCCCTCGATCGACGAATGCGGGAGACTGGTTCATTGGAAAGAAGAAACGAGGGACCTGGCGACATGAGGATCACATACGGGATATTTGTCAGAGTGCGTCAGAATCTTGTTCGCCGATGTCATGCTTGCACTGAAGTTAATGGCCGTCAGTTTCAGCACATGTTGTAAGCTACAGTACAAATGGTACGTTACAGTATTTGCAGTTAACGGTAACTAATGTAAATAAAGGCTCTGAGCACTATGGGACTTAACTTCTGAGGTCATCAGTCCCCTAGAACTTAGAACCACTTAAACCTAACTAACCTAAGGACATCACACACGTCCATGCCCGAGGCAGGATTCGAATCTGCGACCGTAGCGGTCGCGCGGTTCCAAACTGTAGCGCCTAGTGTAAATAAAAAAGTACACAGTAATGTCATTTTATTCCTTCTATCTCCATAAGCTGGCTTCTCCAACCCTAGGTTCCTTACCTCAAATTTTCAGTGGCGCGTCCTCTATGTCCTGGTAAATTTTTGCGCGCTCTTGCAGAATAACCCTGTATCTTCTGCAAATCATTGTGAAGTGCATGGCAGAGGGTCAGACCCATTGTAACAATTATTAGGGCTTTTTTGGAGCGCGGGAAGAAAAATTGCCTGATTGCCCCTGTACGTGCTGTAATTATTCTAACCTTGTCCTCATTATCCTTACGGAAGCGATACGTAGGAGGTTGCAGTACATTCCTAGAGTCATCATTTAAAGCCATTCTTGAAACTAGGCTTTCTAAGGATAGTTCTATCTTCTTGTGTCTGCTAGTTCAGTTTTTTCAACATTTCTATGACACTCTCTCACGGGTCAAACAAACGTGTGACCATTCGTACTGCCCTTCTCTGTGTACGTTCAATATTTACTTTTAGTCCTATTTCTTAAGGGTCCGGCCGGCCGCAGTGGCTGAGTGGTTCTAGGCGCTTCCGACTGGAACCGCGAGACCGCTAAGGTCGCAGGTTCGAATCCTGCCTCGGGCCTGGATGTGTGTGATGTCCTTAGTTAGGTTTCAGTAGTTCTAAGTTCTAGGGGACTCATGAAAATGGTTCAAATGGCTCTGAGCACTATGGGACTTAACATCTGAGGTCATCAGTCCCCTACAACAACAACCTAACTAACCTAAGGAAATCACACACATTCATGCCCGAGGCAGGATTCGAACCCGCGACCGTAACGGTCGCGCGGTTCCAGACTGTAGCGCCTAGAACCGCTCGGCCACTCCGGCCGCCAAACCGAAGTCTGACACCTGGCTTATTCATGACTGAGCCTATGTGATCATTCCACTTGATGTGCCTACAAAGTGTTGCACCCAGACATTTGTATGAGTTTGTCATTTCCAGCTGTGACTGATATTATAGTCAACTACGTTTGCTCGTTTCGTGAAGTGCAGTTTTGTATTTCTGAAAATTTAAAAGAAGTTGCCAATCCTTGAAGCAGTTGAAATGTTATCAAGATTTGACAAAATTAACTTTACTATCTGCGCAAAGCCTAAGGTTACTGTTTGCAAGCTCATTAACATACAACACACTCTGCAATATAATTGCCTGGGGCATTCACTACGTTTGTTTGGAAATTTGTGGTAAGTTACTATGGGACCAAACTGTTGAGGCCATCGGTCGCTAGGCTTACTCACTACTTAATCTAACTTAAAGTGTCTTACGCTAAGGTCAACACACACACCCATGCCCGAGGGAGTACTCGGACCTCTGACGGGTGGAATCGCGCTAACCGTGGCAAGGCGCCCTAGACCGCACGGTTACCCCGCGCGGCACTACGTTTGTCGATGACTCTCCATCCAGAATAACTTGCTGAGTGCTGCCTACCAACAACTTCTCAATCCACTCACAAACACTGCCTGACAGCCCATGCCATCGTACTTTTGATAATAAGCGTAGATTTAAGCAAAATATCCACGGGTGTACTGCCGGTCTACAGTGTCCAACGGGCACAATATTTCGGCGATCATACATGTCGGACTGAGCTCCTGTGAACGTGCCGGCACGGAGATCCGTACGCTATGGCTGCTCAGAGGGAACTGGGTTCGGTCGCGGCGGCGGCCGATTTAAATACCCTCCGCCCGCGGCGCGCTCACTCCGCCGTCCGCGCCCGGCGCCACGGTCGCGCGGTGGAACAGATTGCGACGCCGTCTGAGATGACGTCGGTGTGACGGCTCTGTCCGCCGTGGTCGTCACAAATATACATTTGCTCGATTTACTCTCGATTAACCCAATCGCTGGTTCCCAAAGCCTTGCTAAGATTATAGCCACAGTCACGGTTTATGAGGTCGTCATTGGTGCGAATTTCGATGGCCTCTCTAACAACGCTGTCCCAGTATCTCGACGTCTGTACCAGAATCCTGGTCGAGATACTGGGACAGCGTTGTTAGAGAGGCCATCGAAATTCGCACCAATGACGACCTCATAAACCGTGACTGTGGCTATAATCTTAGCAAGGCTTGGGAACCAGCGATTGGGTTAATCGAGAGTAAATCGAGCAAACGTATAGTTGTGACGACCACGGCGGACAGAGCCATCACACCGACGTCATCTCAGACGCCGTCGCAATCTGTTCCACCGCGCGACCGTGGCGCCGGGCGCGGACGGCGGAGTGAGCGCGCCGCGGGCGGAGGGTATTTAAATCGGCCGCCGCCGCGACCGAACCCAGTTCCCTCTGAGCAGCCATAGCGTACGGATCTCCGTGCCGGCACGTTCACAGGAGCTCAGTCCGACATGTATGATCGCCGAAATATTGTGCCCGTTGGACACTGTAGACCGGCAGTACACCCGTGGATATTTTGATTATCAAATACGCCGGGAGAAACTCAAGAATCACAGCGTAGATTTGGTACCGGTACTGAAAAGGGCAAAACACGGCACGAGGATTTTTATTTATTTTTCACTTCTTTTCTTTGAACATGAAGCTCAGAACACAAATTATATCAGTCATCCAAAATCGATGTAGCTCTTAACAATTCTCGAGAAAACCGACTTTCAAGTTTTATGACTATACTAAAGAGGCTAAATTTATGTCGTGTGATCAGACAACTAGTGTAGCTCTGTAGTAGTATGTTCCCTGCCTTGTGGAAAGCTGAGGGTTCGATTGACGCCAGATTTAAATTTTTAAAGAAACGTGCTTGTTCTACGAACATTACTGTGAAGTGTAAAATACGTAAATATGAAAAAACTGACTTTTAATATTTCTTTTTTAATTTAAAAATCTTTATTCACGTACTTTTATACAAGATCGGTAGTTAACAATTGACATTCGGAATGAAAACTGGAGTTTTGTGTGAGATATGTAATTAGAAATAAGAAGACGGCCATTTTTCATAAAAGTGACAGATATGCGTTGATTAGCGAACATTGATAAATTTTGTGTTTAAGAGACGTATCTATTCGAACTGCATGAGAAAACAAGAAAGAAATGGTGACCGAAACGAGACTCAATACAGCGTTTACACGTCGAGCACTACCGAATTCTTTTCGTCTTCACATATTTTACACTCACGGAAATGCTCGTACAACATGCACTTTTCTTCAAAAGTGTTGTCACCAGGAAACGAATCCAGACAGGCAGTGTAAAACAAAAACAAGGACGATAAAAATACTTCAGCATATTAAAGATGGACGGAAAACTTTAAAGTTGATTTTCTTGAGAAATTTTGAGAGCTGCGTCTGCCTACTTCGGGATGTCGATATTCCAGTTCTTAACTTCACGTACCATAAACATAAAAAAATTGAATAGTCTAATTGCTATGTGGTCTTCTTGTGAGTCAAATGCTTTTCGGAAATCGAGAAATGGTGCGTGTACCTGACTATAATATACAGTTAATAATAACCAATGTTTCACTGGTAAAATAGCGGGCATCGTAATCGGCGTGTGAAACAGGAAGCAAGGCTGAGAGTAAGAGGGAAGCATTTACAGACAAGGACAAATATTGCCCGACAATACGAAATATTCCTCCACTCTTGGTGGACAACACCTGGGTAATACGTCGGCATTTGCCTGCAAGACCTAGTTCCATCAGCAATATTGCCCGACCGTAGCGCAATATTTTCATGTATTAGAATCACACTGCAGTAACGTTGACAACCCTATTGCGGCCTCGTATTGCCGTAAAATATGGCCCGCATAAACATATTTCAAGACAAGCTGGTGGGGCTACATGTTGCAAAAAAAATTTTTTTATGGTTGCTAAGAAAAAGTAAAAGCTGTACAGAATCATAATATCAACACGTGAAACGATAATTGAAGTATTGACTTTTAATATTAATTACAGAGAGGGGCTAATGAAACTTTTGGGGGACAACACCTGGGCAATACGTCGGCAGTTGCCTGCAAGACCTTGCTCCACAGCAATATTGCCCTGTCGTATCGCAGTATTGCCGTGTATTGCAATCACATTGCAGTAATGTTGACAGCACTACTGCAGCCGAATATTGCCGTAAAATATCGCTCGTGTAAACACACCTTACGATGCTGCGGTTAAAAAAAAAAAATTGATGAATGGTAAGAAAAAATAAAAACTGTAAAGCATCGTAAAATTAATACGTGAAAACGATAATTGAAGTACCGGCTTTTAATATTAATTACACAAGGAGGCTAATGAAACATATAATTCGAAAGGTACTTTGCCACGGACGAGCTCAAAGAAAAATATCATTTGTCCGCGCAGCCGTTAAGAGTGGTAAATAGGTACAATCATACTCATAACTGTGATGGTACCTTCTCTATCAGCCATTAATACAGTGAATACGTAAAAACAAATATATGCTTTCATGTTCAAAACTGTGATAACAGCTTCTCTTTCATGTATTAATATCCCCAACAGGTGAACACGGGAAACTGAAGTACTACCAACTTCTGCCCTGCATCGTAGAAATGACAGACGAGTAACAATGTTTAAAAGTAACTATGTGGTCATTTTCCGTCGTTACCACAAAATTTGAAGTAAGTTCCTAATTTTTAATTTTTTCATTTTCAATGACTAGGACTTCCGACTTGTTTTGATTTAGGCTGTGCCTAGAAGGAGAACGCAAACGGGTCGGAGTGAAAGATGCAGAGAGAGACAAACGAAATATTTGCCAGGCAAAAGTAATAGATAGGAAGGTGGACATTCATAAGGAAATGCAACTCTTTTTACATAACATTGCATTTAGAAGTGCAATGAAGGTAATTCTACATAATGATGACAGTTACAACTGCGGTTTGATCGATTGACATTGCAGATTTTGTAACGCAAACATTTCACATCAGAAGTTGCTGTACATGATACAATGGCATTCACATTGTGATGTCATAAGGGAGTGAACTTGTCGCCGGCCTTGTGGCCGAGCGGTTCTAGGCGCTTCAGTCCGCAACCGCGCTGCTGCTACGGTCGCAGGTTCGAATCCTGCCTCGGGCATGGACGTGTGTGATGTCCTTAGGTTAGTTAGGTTTAAGTAGTTCTAAGTTCTAGTGGACTGGTGACCTCAGATGTTAATCCCATAGTGCTTAGAGCCATTTGAACCAAGTTAACTTGCCGGTTTTACCACAGAATTTAATCCAAGAATTCAAGAGAAAGTAAAGAATTATTTCAATAATACTTGTAGCTACAAACAGCATTTGCTGTGGTCATTTCTGACGGCAAAATTTCAGACATTTTTTATTATAGAACAGGTCAAATGACTTCTACATATGGTCATTGCGGAATTATACTTTTATGTTCTCGACACTGCTGTTCGCTACAGACTGAACAATCAGGTCAGTCGTGCAATAATAATCGCAATGTAACGTATGAAACTGCTATTGAATAGGAACGCGCTAATTGTTTTGTGTGTTATTTTACTGCGATGAAAGATTACTGAGCAAGAGTCGAAAATGAAAATAGAGAAATTTGTGCGGTTATTCGTTTAATATAAATTTATACCTATAGTAACTAAAACTGATGTGATCTCTATTTTTACAACAGCTGAAAGTGAGCCACTATTCGAAAGAAATATGATGTATTTTTAGAAACTCTGGTACTGTCAAAACATCTCGGTTTTAGATTCGTTGCTGGATCCATTAACATATTCGTTATTACTTCCTAATGGAGATACTGGGTGGCATGTTAATTTGTTTCATAATGCACCAAATACGTCCACCGCGAAACAGGTTAGACATGAAATTACAATATGGGTGATGTCGCCTTACAGTTAGAGCTTAGTATTCAGGTAAGAACTAAGAACATGCATACGAATAAATTCAAGACAATATCATAAACAAAATTTGACTTATGTTATTTGTGAACACGGTTGGTCGAAATTTGACCACATGTTGTTCTAGTCTTTATTAAACTGCTCAGTTCGCCTGGTATGGGACGCACATATTAAACGATTACTACAGTTGATGTTACTTCATTCGGGTCAAACTTCTATGCTGTGATGGTCGTTATTGACCGCAACCGGTAGTAGAAGATGATGATAACGACGTTTGGTTTGTGCGGTCATCAGCTCCCGTAGATACTCCGAATTTTTCTCAGAGTCCAATTTTTTACACAATCCAATCTATTAGCCACTGTTACGAATGATGATGATGAAATGATGACAACACAAACACCCTTTCCCGGGGCGTAGTAGATATAAAGAACCTACAGGAAGCTGCGTGTCATGAATGTTATTTAACAAAAATGTTTTGTTTAGTTTATGCTGGTTTGAGGCAGCTCTCCATGCTACTGTATCCTATGCAAGCCTCTTCATCTCCAAATAACTATTGCAACCTACCTCATTCTGAATCTGCTTAATGTACTCATCTCTTGGTCTCCCTCTACGATTTCCCCCCCCCCCCCCCACACACACACACCTTTCTCTAGTACTAATTTAGTGATCCCTTGATGTTGCAGGACGTGTCCTATCAACCAATTCCTTCTTTTAGTCAAGATGTGCCACAGATGTCTCCGCAATTCCATCCCGTACCTCCTCATTTGTTTCGTTATCCACCCACATAATCTTCAGCGTTCTTTTTTAACAACGCATTTCAAAGGCTTATATTCTTCTTGCCTACACTGTTTCATAGTCCATGAACCAATGTTATGCTACACTTACGTTTTTAATCATCGTATGGCATATCTGCTTCATACATACTAGCGTTAATGTCAGGAATTATATCCTACTTCCCACAACGCCAGACAAAAGTGTCACGGAATGTGTCTGCTTTTTTGTATTAAAATTAAATGTGAAAATTAGCTTACTTGCTCAAAACTGTTACGGAAATAGAAACAAAAGACTTTTAAAACATCTGTGGCTCTCTCTTAATTCAATAGCAGCCACAATAGTCCCTTACTGAGATTACGGGGACAGCCAACCACGACAAAACTATTCTACTTCATATGTAAGACAAAATACCCGAAAACTTCAAGACTACGTAATAACTCCAATTACAAAGTAGGCAGGTGCTGAAAAATGTATCATCGAAACACTAGCTTCATAAGTCATGGTTACCAAATACTGATACGAATTATTTACGGACGAATGGAAAAACTGGTGGAAGAACACACGAGGCAATAATAATGATACAGAAGGTAGGATAAACAAAGGCAGACCTACATTATTAGATTTAGAGAGAGCTTTTGACAATGGTGGCTGGCATAAACTCTTTGAAATTCTGAAAGTAACAGGTATAAAAATTTTCCAGCAGAAGGTTGCCTACAACTTGAGCAGAAAATAGTCTGCAGTTATGATTCGAGGGGTATGAAAGGGAAGCAGTGGTTGAAAATGGAGTGACGAATTTAAGTGTGCGTTCCATTTCCAGCTACAACGGAAAGACACGTAGTTTAATTCGTAGCTTCAGTTTTATAATTTCAAGAACTGTTTACATTTCCGCCACGAATATAATTCCTTATGCAGCCACAATCGTGTCTTCACTGGTCTACAAGAAATCTAGATTCAGTAGCGATATGGCGTAGTAAATGGTTTCCGAAAAATAGTCTTACTTTATTATGATGTGAAGCAAGTGGTAAAACTTCAGAAATCGAGAATTACAAAAAAATATTCGCATATAGCATTGCAGTTTTTTCTTCTCTCCTGGCTTTGTTTAATACCACAGTATTTGCCATGTTCTTGCAATTAAACTGTTTAATTCTGACACCATAAATACTGTTTTTCCAATCTGCTATGGTGTTTAATGATTTTACCCCAGAAAAGCGTAAGAACAAGATTATTTAAAAATGGTTCAAATGGCTCTGAGCACTATGGGACTCAACTGCTGAGGTCATTAGTCCCCTAGAACTTAGAACTACTTAAACCTAACTAACCTAAGGACATCACAAACATCCATGCCCGAGGCAGGATTCGAACCTGCGACCGTAGCGGTCTTGCGGTTCCAGACTGCAGCGCCTTTAACCGCACGGCCACTTCGGCCGGCTCAAGATTATTTATTCGTTGAATTTGCATGCTATGTGACACACTTATTATGCGAACTCTGCAGTTCAAGGCAAACGGATAAAACAGAAAAAATGCATAATATTCAGATAATTTGGTTCTTTAAGTCTATGCTACACGTACAGAGAAAATGAAAATACACCTAAAGTAAAACGTGTCTTCAATTTTTAATATCAAGAGCCACTTTGAATTAAGCCACGAATACCATTTCTTATAACGCGTAAATGGCACCTTCATTTTATAATCATCTTTTGCTCTTCACCTCTCTACAATCAATCTATATTCAGCAACCAAAAAAAAAAAAAAAAAAAAAAAAAAAAAGTGGCTCTTAGCACTATGGGACTTAACTTCCCAGCAAAAAATTTGGCTCTTAGCACTATGGGACTTAACTTCTGAGGTCATCAGTCCCCTAGAACTACTTAAACCTAACGACATCATTCACATCCATGCCCGAGGCAGGATTCGAACCTGCGACCATAGCGGTCGCGCGGTTCCAGACTGTAGCGCCTAGAACCGCTCTGCCGGGATGGCCGGCTTATTCAGCAACAGCACGGAAAAAAGTATGTCTCACTTTGGAAGTAAGCGAGTGATTACAACGTTAGAAATCAAGAATTAGCATACAAACGTTTGTTTGGGAATAGCATTGCTACCTTTTTCTTTTTTTATTTCTAGGCATTCTTAGTTCACTGTATTTGCTATGTCCTTGCTATTAAACCGAGTGACTTTGATAGACGATAAATACTGGCTAACAATCTGCAATCGCATCCCACGATTTTGCTCCCGAAAGCGTATGAACATATTTATTAATTCGTTTAATTTGCCCACTAAGCGAAGCAATTATTATAAGAACACTGGTGTGGAAGTTGTTCCATCACGGTAAAATAGTGATAACAATAGAACTATTCAGATAAAATCACAAATTATAGTGCGTGTTACGTTTTCAGCTAAAATGAAAATACACAAGAGGCAACTAGCGTCTTCAAATTTTAACGTCAAGAACTATTTTAATTTCTGTTACCAACATCATTTTCTGTATCGAGTAAATTACTTCCTCGTTTTGAAATTATGTTTTGACCGCCATCTGTCTACAATAATTCAGCGGCGTCATGCGGAAAAAAGCACTTCATTTCGATTATAAATGATAAAAACGTCAGGAATCGGTAATTACGAAGCAAATGATAGTTGACAAATAGTGTGACATTTTTTTCTGACCGTCCTCGACCACAGTATTTGCTATAAAATAGCAGATCTGTAATCATGTTTTGCAATGCTGCACCAGAAGAACGTAGAACATCTTTAGTAGTTCGTTTAATTTGACTACTATGAGGCGCATTTATTATGCGAATGATAGTACGGAAATTGTTTCACGACGATAAAACAGTGATAAATTTGCCAAATAAAAATACACTTCAAGTCGTAAATGGCGTCTTCGTTTTGAAATCGTCTTTTGATCACCTGCCTACAATAAATCTGTAGTAGCGACAGGCAAAAAAAACTACTTCCTTTTTAAAATAACCATGCGATGAAAGTGTTAGAAACTGATAATTAGCAAACACATGTTCGTTCGACAATAGGACTAAAAAATTTTCATTGATTTCTTGGCGTTATTTGACGAAAATATTTGCAGAATGCATTCTTGTTATTAAAATGGGTATTTCTGACAGACGACGAAACTAGATTTGAATCTGCAGTCACGTTTCACGGATTTGCAGCAGAGAGTGCAAGAGCATTTATATTAATTCATTAATTTGCCTAGTATTATCGTAGTTATTATGCGAAGATTGCTGTTGAGGTTGCTTCATGCGGATAATACAAAGCAAACTATATAATTATTCAGAAAAAAACATTAAATTAATTTTGTGATACGTTTCCAGCACAAGCTATAACATTCGGAAGGTAACGGGTATTATTGGTCTCCAATGCCAAGGGCCATTTTGAATTCCGACACGAGCATTTCTATAACGCGAAAATCACGTCCTTTTTCAGATCGTCTTTTGATCGTCACCTGTCTACAATCAATCTATATTAAGCAAAAACATGAGTAAAATAACCTGTTTCTAAAACAAGCAACATATTTATTTTCATAATGAGCGCTGGATAAAAGCGTTATAAATCGGGGATTGGTACACCAAAGTTCTTCCGCAAATAGTATCACAATATTTTTTTTTGTCTTCTTCGACCACAGTTTTTAAAAATACATCCCTACTATTAATCCGATAGCCGATAAATACCGATTTACGATATGCATCAGCATGCCACGATTTTAAAGCAACTCGCGAAACCATTCATAACTATTCGAATCACCATAACACAACACTGGAAATTCGCGCTATTGTTATCCTACAAACAAATTGCATTCCATACGTAAGTAAAAGCGAAAAGATTATTGGAAACTCTATAGCTGCTCGGAGTAAATAATTACGTGGAAATACCAACTGTTATCAAAATTACATACAAAGAACACATATTTTTTCCTTGTATCCGTTAACAACAACATCAACATCAGCAACAATAGCCGTCAATGCTGGAAACATGGAGTGAGCGATGTTAAAAACATTACGCTTGTAGCCAACATGAATTATTACACAGTTTGTCAGCAAGGAGATGAGACGTTAGTTCTACGACAGACGCGAGGAAGAAGGACCTCATAAGCTGCATGATGGCGGAAGCAAGCAAGAAAGATGTGTGAAATTTACCTGTGGCAACTGCCTCCCGCTTTCCCAGGCAGCGAAGGAAGACGCGATTCTAATCGGTACGCACTAATTCGTTCGCGGAATTTCCGAATTTTTCGCGATTAAAAGGAGATGCAGACCGACGCTGCATATCCAGAGATACAACTGAATCCGCTCCTACGCAACAATGGGATTCACTGTTAAGAGGAAGACGACGCATTATTGACAGCGGAATCGTATTGTAGCCACAAGCATATCACCCAAGTCCAACCACGACCTACGGGTCCTACTAACTGTTAGTTTTGAAATCTCTCCTCCACTACGGGAAGCATTAATTTCCTAATTTGCGAGTATAAAACCATTGCTTAGTTCAAATATTTCTGAGATTTCATCCATCTTTGTTCAAAGATACTGCGTCGAATCAAATCTAGCGCGCACTTCCAATCAACGAGCTTATGATAATTGCGTACTGTTTTTTCCTCCGAGCGGGTCAGCTAATTTAATTTTTACTTATTGGACAACGATTCAATTACTACGCTTTCATTTTATCTAACAGAGAAACTGTGCGTTACAGATGCGCACACCTTCATTGCTCATCATATTTCTTATCCAAAGATACGAAAACTACAGAGATCAACTATCAAGATTTTTAAAAAATCACATTACTTGATGCTTTCCTGTGACGTACTTTAAATTAACTGGAAAGACTACGTTAACGATTTGTATACACTGTGGATCTTAATAAAATATGAAACAGAGAGTATTTCAACTCGTAACACATTAAGATTTCTTTCCTTTCCATTTACAGATGGAGCGCTGGAAAAATAATGTTACCTAGAGTTAACCGATTAGTTATGTATCTCAATCTTGTAGCTGACAGAAAAGGAATTAAATTTCTCTGTTGTTTTTTACATCTAGTAGGTACAAATACTAGGTACAACATTCCCTGTAAATACCACATTAATGCAATAAATGCTCAAAATGATGTCCGTCAACCTCAATGCATTTGGCGATACGTGTACCGCCATTCCTCTCCACAGCAAGTAGTTCGCCTTCCGTAATGTTCGCACATGCATTGACAATGCGCTGACGCATGTTGTCAGGCGTTGTCGGTGGATGACGATAGCAAATATCCTTCAACTTTCCCCACAGAAAGAAATCCAGGTACGTCAGATCCGGTGAACGTGCGGGCCATGGTACGGTGCTTCGACGACCAATCCACCTGTCATGAAGTATGCTATTCAATACCGCTTCAAACGCACGCGAGCTATGTGCTGGACATCGAACATGTTGGGAGTACATCGCCATTCTGTCATGCAGTGAAACATATTGTAATAAAATGGGTCGAACATTACGTAGGAAATCAGCATACATTGCACCATTTAGATTGGCATCAGTAAAATGGGGGCCAATTATCCTTCCTCCCATAATGCCGCACCATCCATTAACCTGCCAAGGTCGCCGATGTTCCACTTGTCGCAGCCATCATGGATTTTCCGTTGCCCAATAGTGCATATTATGCCGGTTTACGTTACCGCTGTTGGTGAATGACGCTTGGTCGCTAAATAGAACGCGTGCAAAAATCTGTCATCGTCCTGTAATTTCTCTTGTGCCCCGTGGCAGAACTGTACACGACGTTCAAAGTCGCCGCCATGCAACTCCTGGTGCATAGAAATATGGTACGGGTGCAGTCGATGTTGATGTAGCATTCTCAACGCCGACGTTTTTGAGATTCCCGATTCTCGTGCAATTTGTCTGCTACTGATGTGCGGATTAGCCGCGACAGCTGCTAAACACCTACTTGGGCATCATCATTTGCAGCAGGTCGTGGTTGACGTTTCACACGTGGCTGAACACTTCCTGTTCCCTTAAATAACGTAATTATCCGGTGAACGGTCCGGACACTTGGATGATGTCGTCCAGGATACCGAGCAGCATACGTAACACACGCCCGTTGGGCATTTTGATCACAATAGCCATACATCAACACAATATCGACCTTTTCCGCAATTGGTAAACGGTCCATTTTAACACCGGTAATGTATCACGAAGCAAATACCGTCCGCACTGGCGGAATGTTACGTGATACCACGTACTTATACGTTTGTGACTATTACAGCGCGATCTATCACAAACCGATAAAAGTGGTCCAACTGAAACATTCATATTTCTTTACGTAATACACGAATTTGTAATAAAAAATGGGGGTTCCTAATTAAAAAAAACGCAGTTGATATCCGTTTGACCTATGGCAGCGTCACCTAGCGGACCAACCATAGCGCCATCTGGTTTTCCCCTTCAAGCTAGACGAGTTTCGTTCTTTGTAGTTTTTTCGTTTGGTGTTTATTTAGTGGGATATTTGGCCCGGTCACTATCAATGGACCACCCTGTATACAACTTCCAAACGTCTGTCAGGTGCTTGGCAGACGTTATGTAACATCATACCACATACTCTGCTGAAAATGCAACACTCACAGTGTCAAGGTCATTTTACTGACAAGTGAGGTGACAGCAAGTTCTTCATTGAAGGATTATACAGGGTGTTTCAAAAATGACCGGTATATTTGAAACGGCAATAAAAACTAAACGAGCAGCGATAGAAATACACCGTTTGTTACAATATGCTTGGGACAACAGTACATTTTCAGGCAGACAAACTTTCGAAATTACAGTAGTTACAATTTTCAACAACAGATGGCGCTGCGGTCTGGGAAACTCTATAGTACGATATTTTCCACATATCCACCATGCGTAGCAATAATATGGCGTAGTCTCTGAATGAAATTACCCGAAACCTTTGACAACGTGTCTGGCGGAATGGCTTCACATGCAGATGAGATGTACTGCTTCAGCTGTTCAATTGTTTCTGGATTCTGGCGGTACACCTGGTCTTTCAAGTGTCCCCACAGAAAGAAGTCACAGGGGTTCATGTCTGGCGAATAGGGAGGCCAATCCACGCCGCCTCCTGTATGTTTCGGATAGCCCAAAGCAATCACACGATCATCGAAATATTCATTCAGGAAATTAAAGACGTCGGCCGTGCGATGTGGCCGGGCACCATCCTGCATAAACCACGAGGTGTTCGCAGTGTCGTCTAAGGCAGTTTGTACCGCCACAAATTCACGAAGAATGTCCAGATAGCGTGATGTAGTAATCGTTTCGGATCTGAAAAATGGGCCAATGATTCCTTTGGAAGAAATGGCGGCCCAGACCAGTACGTTTTGAGGATGCAGGGACGATGGGACTGCAACATGGGGCTTTTCGGTTCCCCTTATGCGCCAGTTCTGTTTATTGACGAAGCCGTCCAGGTAGAAATAAGCTTCGTCAGTAAACCAAATGCTGCCCACATGCATATCGCCGTCATCAATCCTGTGCACTATATCGTTAGCGAATGTCTCTCGTGCAGCAATGGTAGCGGCGCTGTGGGGTTGACGCGTTTGAATTTTGTAGGGATAGAGGTGTAAACTCTGGCGCACGAGACGATACGTGGACGTTGGCGTCATTTGGACCGCAGCTGCAACACGGTGAACGGAAACCCGAGGCCGCTGTCGGATCACCTGCTGCACTAGCCGCGCGTTGCCCTCTGTGGTTGCCGTACGCGGTCGCCCTACCTTTCCAGCACGTTCATCCGTCACGTTCCCAGTCCGTTGAAATTTTTCAAACAGATCCTTTATTGTATCGCTTTTCGGTCCTTTGGTTACATTAAACCTCCGTTGAAAACTTCGTCTTGTTGCAACAACACTGTGTTCTAGGCGGTGGAATTCCAACACCAGAAAAATCCTCTGTTCTAAGGAATAAACCATGTTGTCTACAGCACACTTGCACGTTGTGAACAGCACACGCTTACAGCAGAAAGACGACGTACAGAATGGCGCACCCACAGACTGCGTTGTCTTCTATATCTTTCACATCACTTGCAGCGCCATCTGTTGTTGAAAATTGTAACTACTGTAATTTCGAAAGTTTGTCCGCCTGAAAATGTACTGTTGTCCCAAGCATATTGCAACAAACGGTGTATTTCTATCGCTGCTCGTTTAGTTTTTATTGCCGTTTCAAATATACCGGTCATTTTTGAAACACCCTGTATGATATTAAATTCATACCAAATGAAACACGCAAATCGCAGTAAGGGTCTCAAACAGTCGCATCAGTACATAGAGTACCCCCCCTCTGGCGGTAACGCAGCCTTATATTCTAGCAAGCACGTTTGGCGCCGAATGGCATTCTGCGATAGACTGCCCCAAGCATCTTCCACCAATTGTTGAAATTCGGCAGCGGTTCTTGCAGACCCTGGAAACGAGTAAGTTCCAACTTCATCACGTCCCGTACGTTATCAGTTGGCGAAAGATCTCACGATCTTGGCGACCAAGAGAATTTGCATCGCTGACGAATGGTTTTGGAATTCCAGTTAGCCTTGCAACTCCATACTTCTCGAACTTCCTTCGCGTTGTTTTGTTGGTGGCATGGTACGCAAGTGCGAAATTCAATTCTGCAGTGACTTCTGCAGCGGTCCTCTACCTAATTTTGATCACAGTCCTTTCCAATGACTGTCTCTCGCGACCACTCATCCCACACTTCCGTCCACGTTGTGACTTAGCGGATGATGTTTCTTCTACTTTTTCTGTATGTGTTAGAAACTTCGACATGGTGCCTCTTGAAATACCAACCCCTATACTTCCCCCTGCTTTTGTCAAAATATCGAACATTTTGCACCATTTTAGATTAACGAACGCTTTTTCTAAGCCGACATATCCTGCTAATGTGTATCGTTTTTCCTTAAACCTTGATCCATTATGAAACGCAACATCAGAGTTGCATCTCTGGTGCCTTTACCTTTTTTTAAACATCAAATTGATCGTCACCTAATACACGCTCAATTTTATTTTGAATTCCCGTGTATACATATACATTACAATTTGTATAGAAACCAAGTGGCAGTTATAAGAGTTGAGGGGCATGAAAGGGAAGCAGTGGTTGGGAGGGGAGTGAGACAGGGTTGTAGCCTCTCCCCGATGTTATTCAATCTGTATATTGAGCAAGCAGTGAAGGAAACAAAAGAAAAATTCGGAGTAGGTATTAAAATCCATGGAGAAGAAATAAAAACTTTGAGGTTCGCCGATGACATTGTAATTCTGTCAGAGACAGCAAAGGACTTGGAAGAGCAGTTGAACGGAATGGATAGTGTCTTGAAAGGAGGATATAAGATGAACATCAACAAAAGCAAAACGAGGATAATGGAATGTAGTCGAATTAAGTCTGGTGATGCTGAGGGTATTAGATTAGGAAATGAGACACTTAAAGTAGTAAAGGAGTTTTGCTATTTGGGAGGAAGAGAAATTTGTTAACATCGAGTATAGATTTAAGTGTCAGGAAGTCATTTCTGAAAGTATTTGTATGGAGTGTAGCCATGTATGGAAGTGAAACATGGACGATAAATAGTTTAGACAAGAAGAGAATAGAAGCTTTCGAAATGTGGTGCTACAGAAGAATGCTGAAGACTAGATGGGTAGATCACATAACTAATGAGGAAGTATTGAATAGGATTGGGGAGAAGAGAAGTTTGTGGCACAACTTGATCAGAAGAAGGGATCGTTTGGTAGGACATGTTTTGAGGCTTCAAGGGATAACCAGTTTAGTATTGGAGGGCAGCGTGGAGGGTAAAAATCGTAGAGGGAGACCAAGAGATGAATACACCAAGCAGATTCAGAAGGATGTAGGTTGCAGTAGGTACTGGGAGATGAAGAAGCTTGCACAGGATAGAGTAGCATGGAGAGCTGCATCAAACCAGTCTCAGGACTGAAGACCACCACAACAGCAACAACAACAACATATACATTTTCTTAATTTTCGTATTGACAGATTACGATCACGTAACAAATTCAGTTCCTTTTCAATTGTTGTTGTTTTCTATTTTTCCGGTACTCGTTCATCTTCTCTCCATGTTGCCTTTTCGTTTCCTCCGTCCATGATTTCTTATTTCTTCTCCGTTGAAAGCATTCTACATTTATTAATTTATTCTAAAAAAGATTTCTGTGTAGTACTTCCGATCCTTTGATGATCTTTCTTTCTAGCTCCTTCCTTATTTCAGAAATCCACGCTATTGTAGGTTTCTTCTTCTAGAAATACAGAAATATTTTTTTCGTAAGCCTGTTCTCATTCATTCCAAAAAAGATTAATCATCTTTTAGCCACTGCTTTTTATGTGTTTGTAGATCTCATTATTACCATTTTCCAGCCATCTGTAGTTTTTATTGCGCCCATTATTTTTCTGTGTTAAAAAATGACGAGATTCCTCCAGCTGTATTAAGGTGCTGGTATTATTGGCAACTAGTTTCGATGTTGTTACAACATCATCTACAGGCCCTAATTACAACATACCATACATAAACAACCAATGCAACAACAGTAATTTATGAGTTATCATGCAAAACTATTATAACCATATTACATAATGGATAATTTTAATGAAACTCTGGAATGTTATGTCCGGCTTCAAAAAACAGTTAATGACGTGTCTACTTAAGCAACAGTAATGCCTTCCTCTGTACACGAATGCACTTCACCTCATTACTTCCCTCTTTCTCCCTCCTTAAATCTCCCTTCTCCAAAACTCGCTATACTAGTAAACATCTACTTTACACACTAAGATATTAATGCACATCTGCACAAATCTTCATTACTATTGCCAATTTTTCTCATGTTTATCATTATTATTTGATTTTCTTTTACTGTTACTATTATTGCTTTTATCATAATTTGTATGTATAGCACCTGTTGTAAAAATACTGCCAGTACTTACTTTATTAGGTCTTAGTCATTACTCTTTATTCGTATTGTGACTAGAGTAATCCAATTTTCTCGTTTCAATTATTGTCATGATGTAACTCTGATGTGTGAAATGCTGCATGTGTGGAACACTGGTCCGATGTAAGAGAGGGCCTGATGGCCCTAATCTGATCAGGTTAAATAAATAAATATTTTTGGCCATTTCCGTTAAAATGTGTTCACTATGGACATTAGCCATTTACGTGGTATCACCAAATACAAATGAAGCTGTATATGCACAATCTTGATTACGATCTGTGAACCACTAGTTTTGGTTTCACACTAGTCACTACGTGCCTTCCGCATGGAATACGGCCATCTCACCACAGACTACTAGTGTTAGCCACTTATGATCGCTATCCACAAGTATGGTGAGTTACTTGTAAAATGTTGTCTACTTAGACGTCCTACACGTCATAATAACGAAGCACGACCGTTTTTGCGTCCGCTTACCGCGTGTTACTGTTACATCACTTTTAGAATGACTTAGCTTCCTTGTAGATTTAATGTCAACTTGCTTGACGATACTTTGTTTCCCCGCGTGCATTATGAGATAGTAGTTCACGAGTTTATATCCGCTTATACCTACTACAGAGTTCAATATGTTGTCACTACGATGAGTAACTTGCCCTCCTTAGACGGATTTTATAGAATCAGTTTACCTTAATCAGTAAATTGGTCTTATAGTCAAAATAATTGTGCTTCCAACTTTCATGCTCGTTTCTCGTAAATCAGTGGGTAGCCGATATGCTTTAACTAACAATTCTATACAACAACTGAATTACAAACATAAGTAAAATGAATGAGCCCCCATGACAATGAAGTTTACCTAACATATGTCTGATAGGCAATGCGTATGTTCTCCTTTTTACAGTTCATTATTTAAAAAAATTTACAATTTTCCACGCCTATAGTATTATCAATTAGAATAACGGCTTGTCGCTTAAGCTTTTATATACTCCCATTTTTAATGCCTGATATTAACCTATACTAAAACGATTGTGCACATACAGCTTCATTTTTATTTAGTGATACCACTTAAACGGCTAATGTCCATAGTGATGGCATTTTAACGGAAATGACCAAAAATATAATTAGTTTCATTAAAATTATCCATTGTGTAATATGGTTATAATAGAATTGTTTTGCATAATAACTCATAAATCACTGTTGTTGCATTGGTTGTTTATGTATGGTATGTTGTATTTAGGGCCTGAAGATGATGTTGTGCCGGCCGGGGTGGCCGAGCGGTTCTAGGCGCTTCAGTCTGGATGTGTGATGTCCTTAGGTTAGTTAGGTTTAAGTAGTTCTAAGTTCTAGGGGACTGATGACCTCAGATGTTAAGTCCCATAGTGCTCAGAGCCATTTGATGATGTAACAACATCGAAACTAGTTGCCACTAAAACGAGCACCTTAATACCGCTGGGGGAACTCGTCATTTTTTAAAATATATTATACTAGCTGTCGTCCCAAGGCGTCCGTTTCAATTATGGATATACGAACATTATTTTTTTATCTGTCCTTCAAGTAGCTCTATTCTGTCCAGCATTCAAATCCATATAAACATTATGGCCCTACCACTGTGTTGCAGTGTTTTAGTTTTCTTGTTCTAGGTATGCTTTTCTTGCTGAAAATATTCTTTTCCAAGCCATATGCTTTCTCAATTTTGTTATCTTTTATATCCACTGCGAATTTTGTAAGTCCATTCTGTTGGATATTTTCTCCAAAATATTTGAATTTACTTGTGTATTGTATTGTGTATTAATCCGGGGACCTAGAAACGACGGAGAGGCTTCGTCCCGCTGTAGCCCTCAGTGGTTCAGAACCCCACAGCAGTCCACCCACCCCACCGCCGCCCCACACTGAACCCAGGAACGCCACATACCAGACGACTGTAACCCCAAACGTTGGCGTGGTAGAGTAATTATGGTGTGCGCGTACATGAAAACAGTGTTTGCGCAGCAAATGCCGACATACTGTGAGGCGGAATAAGGGGAACCAGCCCGCATTCGCCGAGGCAGATGGAAAACCACCTTACAAACCATCCACAGGCTGGCCGGCACAACGACCTCGACACTAATCCGCTTGGCGGCTTCGTGCCGGGGACCGAACACATTCCCGCTCGGGAAGCAGCGCGTTAGACCGCGCGGCTAGCCATGCGGGCTGAATTTACTGAACTCGTTCTGTTTTACCTATTTGTGTTTCTATGAATTTTGGTGCATATTTTGTTTCTCATGACCGTTGCTTTTTCAGATGAATTTATGAGATCAGTTCTGTTTGCTGTTTCTTCCAGAATATTTATTTACCTAATGGCGCCTGTCAAATTTTCTGAAAGTATTGCGAATTCATCTGCAAAATCCAGGTAGTTTTCCACTTGTTTTCCTTCCTAGAATTATTGGTTGAATTATGTGACTCTTAAGCTCCAAGTTCCTGATCCTTACAATTCTTTCTAGAATGCAGTTAAATAGTAAAAGTGATAAACCATTCCTTGTCTAACACTAGATTTTATTTGAAATCGCTGAAATACTTCTTCCGTAACTTTAACTTTAGATATTGTATTTGAAGAATTTCACGAAATACGTTTGCTAATTTTGCTTTCACTGATTGACTGATCTGGCCTTGTAACACTAACCAAAACGGCCTTGCTGTGCTGGTACTGCGAACGGCTGAAAGCAAGGGGAAACTACGGCCGTAATTTTTCCCGAGGGTATGCAGCTTTACTGTATGATTAAATGATGATGGCGTCCTCTTGGGTAAAATATTCCGGAGGTAAAATAGTCCCCCATTCGGATCTCCGGGCGGGGACTACTCAAGAGGATGTCGTTATCAGGAGAAAGAAAACTGGCGTTCTACGGATCGGAGCGTGGAATGTCAGATCACTTAATCGGGCAGGTAGGTTAGAAAATTTAAAAAGGGAAATGGATAGGTTAAAGTTAGATATAGTGGGAATTAGTGAAGTTCGGTGGCAGGAGGAACAAGACTTCTGGTCAGGTGACTACAGGGTTATAAACACAAAATCAATTAGGGGTAAAAAAAATAGGAAAATAGAATGCGGGTAAGCTACTACAAACAGCATAGTGAACGCATTATTGTGGCCAAGATAGATACGAAGCCCACACCTACTACAGTAGTACAAGTTTATATGCCAACTAGCTCTGAAGATGACGAAGAAATTGAAGAAATGTATGATGAAATAAAAGAAATTATTCAGATAGTGAAGGGTGACGAAAATTTAATAGTCATGGGTGACTGGAATTCGGTAGTAGGAAAAGGAAACATAGTAGGTGAATATGGATTGGGGCTAAGAAATGAAAGAGGAAGCCGCCTGGTAGAATTTTGCACAGAGCATAACTTAATCATAGCTAACACTTGGTTTAAGAATCATGAAAGTAGGTTGTATACATGGAAGAACCCTGGAGATACTAAAAGGTATCAGATAGATTATATAATGGTAAGACAGAGATTTAGGAACCAGGTTTTAAATTGTAAGACATTTCCAGGGGCAGATGTGGACTCTGACCACAATCTATTGGTTATGACCTGTAGATTAAAACTGAAGAAACTGCAAAAAGGTGGGAATTTAAGGAGATGGGACTTGGATAAACTGAAAGAACCAGAGGTTGTAGAGAGTTTCAGGGAGAGCATAAGGGAACAATTGACAGGAATGGGGGAAAGAAATACAGTAGAAGAAGAATGGGTAGCTTTGAGGGATGAAGTAGTGAAGGAAGCAGAGGATCAAGTAGGTAAAAAGACGAGGGCTAGTAGAAATCCTTGGGTAACAGAAGAAATATTGAATTTATTTGATGAAAGGAGAAAATATAAAAATGCAGTAAATGAAGCAGGCAAAAAGGAATACAAACGTCTCAAAAATGAGATCGACAGGAAGTGCAAAATGGCTAAGCAGGGATGGCTAGAGGACAAATGTAAGGATGTAGAGTCTTATCTCACTAGGGGTAAGATAGATACTGCCTACAGGAAAATTAAAGAGACCTTTGGAGATACGAGAACCACTTGTATCAACATCAAGAGCTCAGATGGAAACCCAGTTCTAAGCAAAGAAGGGAAAGCAGAAAGGTGGAAGGAGTATATAGAGGGCCTATACAAGGGCGATATACTTGAGGACAATATTATGGAAATGGAAGAGGATGTAGATGATGAAATGGGAGATACGATACTGCGTGAAGAGTTTGACAGAGCACTGAAAGACCTGAGTCGAAACAAGGCCCCCGGAGTAAACAACATTCCATTGGAACTACTGACGGCCTTGGGAGAGCCAGTCCTGACAAAACTCTACCTTCTGGTGAGCAAGATGTATGAGACAGGCGAAATACCCTCAGACTTCAAGAAGAATATAATAATTCCAATCCCAAAGAAAGCAGGTGTTGACAGATGTGAAAATTACCGAACAATCAGTTTAATAAGCCACAGCTGCAAAATACTAACACGAATTCTTTACAGACGAATGGAAAAACTAGTAGAAGCCGACCTCGGGGAAGATCAGTTTGGATTCCGTAGAAATACTGGAACACGTGAGGCAATACTGACCTTACGACTTATCTTAGAAGAAAGATTAAGAAAAGGCAAACCTACGTTTCTAGCATTTGTAGACTTAGAGAGAGCTTTTGACAATGTTGACTGGAATACTGTCTTTCAAATTTTAAAGGTGGCAGGGGTAAAATACAGGGAGCGAAAGGCTATTTACAATTTGTATAGATACCAGATGGCAGTTATAAGAGTCGAGGGACACGAAAGGGGAGCAGTTGATGGTAAGGGAGTAAGACAGGGTTGTAGCCTCTCCCCGATGTTATTCAATCTGTATATTGAGCAAGCAGTAAATGAAACAAAAGAAAAATTCGGAGTAGGTATTAAAATCCATGGAAAGAATAAAAACTTTGAGGTTCGCCGATGACATTGTAATTCTGTCAGAGACAGCAAAGGACTTGGAGGAGCAGTTGAATGGAATGGATAGCGTCTTGAAAGGAGGATATAAGATGAACATCAACAAAAGCAAAACGAGGATAATGGAATGTAGTCGAATTAAATCGGGTGGTGCTGAGGGAATTAGATTAGGAAATCAGACACTTCAAGTAGTAAAGGAGTTTTGCTATCTGGGGAGCAAAATAACTGATGATGTTCGAAGTAGAGAGGATATAAAATGTAGACTGGCAATGGCAAGGAAAGCGTTTCTGAAGAAGAGAAATTTGTTAACATCGAGTATAGATTTAAGTGTCAGGAAGTCATTTCTGAAAGTATTTGTATGGAGTGTAGCCACGTATGGAAGTGAAACATGGACGATAAATAGTTTGGACAAGAAGAGAATAGAAGCTTTCGAAATGTGGTGCTACAGAAGAATGCTGAAGATTAGATGGGTAGATCACATAACTAATGAGGAGGTGTTGAATAGGATTGGGGAAAAGAGGAGTATGTGGCACAACTTGATCAGAAGAAGGGATCGTTTGGTAGGACATGGTCTGAGGCATGAAGGGATCACCAGTTTAGTATTGGAGGGCAGCGTGGAGGGTAAAAATCGTAGAGGGAGACCAAGAGATGAATACACTAAGCAGATTCAGAAGGATGTAGGTTGTAGTAGGTACTGGGAGAAGAAGTAGCTTGCACAGGATAGAGTAGCATGGAGAGCTGCATCAAACCAGTCTTAGGACTGAAGACCACAACAACAACAACAACAACAACAACAACTATACTTTGCTTTAACAACAAATTCTCTAATAATTTTGTCTATTGTTTCTCTCTCTACCAAATCATTTTTTTTTCTTTTTGAACTCATTAAATGATGCTCTCTAAATGATGCTATTATAGATTTGCGGTATTCTATTCCCTTTATTTTCCGATGTTGTTCAGTCTTTAAGAAATTTTTTAAGTTTAGTGAACAGTGCGAAAAAGCGCACCTGAGTCTCTCTGAACACTCTCTTGATCTGCACGGAAGGCCACGGCTGCGCAGAAAACAGTTTGTAGCCGGCTGTTTCGTACGACACCCCTGCTAGCCAACTGCGCGCCTAGAGCGGAGCCCCTCCCTGACCTTAGGGGTGGTAATCGCCAATGAGGCTCGGTTCGCACCGCAGTCCGGGATTCGTGCCCTGGGGAGGGCCACCATTGGCTCCACGCATTCACCCCTGCTGCCGCAAAACCGGTCGCACGAGCCCTTGTTACGGAGCTGGTCAAGTCGCTTACTTTCAGAGACAGGGCGTTCTGTCTTAAGAAAAAAACCAGATCGTCCTATATTTTTTAATACACAGGGTGATTAATTAAACTTTTAAACCGCTATAGAAATAGCACCACTGGTCAGAATAACGTCAAATTGCAACGGAATATTATCGGAGAAGGAAGAAAACGTGCCGGCCGATGTGGCCGAGGGGTTCTAGGCGCTTGAGTCTGGAACCGCGCGACCGCTACGGTCGCAGGTTCGAATCCTGCCTCGGGCGTGGATGTTTGTGATGTCCTTAAGTTAGTTAGGTTTAAGTAGTTCTAAGTTCTAGGGGACTGATGACCTCAGATGTTAAGTCCCATAGTGCTCAGAGCCATTTGAAGAAAACGTATGACAGAAGAAAAATTTACAAAATGTAGCAATTTAATAGCGGTCGACTACAAATTACAAATGAATCATGGACTGTGCGGCTGATCCCGGCGGAGGTTCGAGTCCTCCCTCGGGCATTGGTGTGTGTGTGTGTTTGTCCATAGGATAATTTAGTTCAAATAGTGTGTAAGCTTAGGGACAGATGACTTTAGCAGTTAAGTCCCAAAAGATTTCACACACATTTGAACATTTGAACAAATGAATCATACAACTACGCCAAAGGTGTACGTACTACTCACTATGTATGGGTGTACAGGTGTGATACTGTTAGTTACGTAAGTCTATTCACCATGGCAAGGTCATACGGCATCGGATGGGAAAAATCGGTTTTTAATTGTCCTGAGTCCAAAAACCGCATAAAAAGCATCAATCACGTCGGTTTTTAATTGCTCTGAAGCCAAAAACCACATAAAAAGCATCAAAATCAAATCGGATTATCAATTTCCGTGTGACTGGCGCAAAACATGTTCAACATGCTGTCCACCGTTTTCTGCAACAAGCTGACATCGAGAAACAGCATGTTCCATAACTGATCGAAGTGTTTCCGGGGTCACGTACACAATGTGTTTTACACTGTGCGCCTTCAGTGCAGCTAAGTTTGCAATAGGAACACTGAACACAACGTCTTTCAAACAGCCCCACAGCCAGAAGTCACACGGATTAAGATCAGGTGAGCGGGACGGCCAGGCTGTAGGGAAATGGCGGCTGATAATTTTAGCATTTCCGAAATGGCGCTTCAGCACCTGCTTAACTGGATTCGCAATGTGCGCCATCTTGCATAAAAATGATCCCATCCACGCTGTTGGAGAGCTGGAATGACGTTATTGCGGTAAAGACACTTGTAGCGCTTACCAGTGACTCTACAGGTAACAGGACCGGAAGCACCTGTCTCTTCGAAAAAATATGACCCTATAATAAATGATGCAGTAAACACGCACCACACAGTGACATTTTCAGGATGAAGTGGATTTTCCGTTGCCCATATTCGACAGTTCTGTGTATTCACATATATAGTCGGCCGCTGTGGCCGAGCGGTTGTAGGCGCTTCAGTCTGGAACCACGCGACCGCTGCGGTCGCAGATTCGAATCCTGCCTCGGGCGTGGATGTGTGTGATGTCCTTAGGTTAGTTAGGTTTAAGTAGTTCTAAGTTCTAGGGGACTGATGACCTCAGAAGTCCGGTTTCCCGGGTTCGATTCCCGGCGGGGTCAGGGATTTTCTCTGTCTGGTGATGACTGGGTGTTGTGTTATGTCCTTAGGTTAGTTAGGTTTAAGTAGTTCTAAGTTCTAGGGGACTGATGACCATAGATGTTAAGTCCCATAGTGCTCAGAGCCATTTGAACCATTTTGAATATCACTAAGCCCGAGAATCACAAAGGCATTCCAATAACTCTGAAACATACAAACACTGGGCAGAACCTATGCTCACTTACACATGGACAACTGTACTAATAATAGCCGCCCGTTGTGGCCGATTGGTTCTAGGCGCTTCAGTCCGGAACCGCGCTGCTGCTACGGTCGCAGGTTCGAATCCTGCCTCGGGCATGGATGTGTGTGCTGTCCTTAGGTTGGTTAGGTTTAAGTAGTTCTAAGTCTAGGGGGACTGATGACCTCATAAGTTATGTCCCATAGTGCTCAGACCCATTTGAACCATTTTTGACATATCCTGTCAGATGGAAGTGGGTTTCGTTTGTCCATAAAATCTTCCACGGCCAATCATTGCCCACTTCCACGCGAGCAAGAAATACTAAAGCAAAGGCCTCTCTCGCTGGCAGGTAAACAGGAAGCAACTCGTGCTCGTGGGTAATTTTGAATGAATAGCAATGAAGGATGTTTCGTAGGATTTTACGCACTGTGCTCACGTGTGTGTCCAATGTTCGGGCAGTTCTCCGTGCACCACACGTTTGCACTCCACCGCCACTGCTTCCACTGACTTCGAATCACTTCGTTTCCTCCCTCTACCAGGTCGCTCAACAAAAGAACCCGTCTTTTCGGATTTCCGAATCATTTTCTCCAGACCCACGGCAGTCATCGGACCAACTCCTTTTCTCAAACCCTTCAGTGTCTGGAACTTCTGCAGAGCGACGTGTGCACAGCCATCATTCTTGTAATACAGCTTTACAAGCAGAATGCGATCCTGCATTGAGACAGACATGGCGAACGTCGCAGACGCGAAAAAAGGAAAAGCCGTGTACTCGGCGTGTTCACACCAAATTGAATGGGTCGTGCTCCTGATAGGTGATTTCATTTACGTATTCCGACAAATACAGCGCCATTATTGATCAATTTTCACATTATTTTTTCTTCTGCCCTACGTTTTCCCCCTTGTCCGATAATATTCCGTTGCAATGTGACGCCGGCCGCGGTGGTCTAGCGGTTCTAGGCGCTCAGTCCGGAGCCGCGCGACTGCTACGGTCGCAGGTTCGAATCCTGCCTCG
Organism: Schistocerca nitens; assembly: GCF_023898315.1. Taxonomy (NCBI): domain Eukaryota; kingdom Metazoa; phylum Arthropoda; class Insecta; order Orthoptera; family Acrididae; genus Schistocerca; species Schistocerca nitens. Next base: position 131,081,696 of record NC_064624.1, on the reverse strand, counting down.
GGCATGGATGTGTGTGATGTCCTTAGGTTAGTTAGGTTTAAGTAGTTCTAAGTTCTAGGGGACTGATGACCATAGATGTTAAGTCCCATAGTGCTCAGAGCCATTTGAACCATTTGCAATGTGACGTAATTATGACCTGTGGTGTTATTTCTAAAGCATTTTGAAAGTTTAACTTTAATTATAATCACCCTGTACATTCAAAATGATCTTTGTGCTGATTCTACGTAAAGTAAACTGTATGATGGATATCAATAACCGGCTAAGAGCCAAAAAACAAAATTAGTTTTAGTTAGACCCGGAAAGCCAAGCCAAGAGTCGTTGCCAACAAATTGAAAAGTGGGCTAAGCCCTACAATCATTTCTCGCAATGCACATAAGGCCGAGAGATAGCATGAGGTTATATTCCGGTTCATTGCTGAGGATAAAACGGGCTAAGTGTCACAAATGTTTGTAATTGTTTGGCGGAGATTTTGCCCAGATTGAAAAGCGCAAGAGGCGAGAAGAATGTCAAAGAGTATCAACTACCTAGGAGTCTTATCAAACTTAATGGAGAACGTGACACGTAACTAGCTATTTTTGGTTAATATTCTCTCGCCTGATAAAAAAAACAGCCCATACACACATTAACACAACTAAAATAAATATTTTCACTTGTAGTTGGATTCAAGTGAAAAAAATTGCACCAGGTGTCGTCAAGAAGAGGCCGTGCGGTTAAAGGCGCTGGAACCGCAAGACCGCTACGGTCGCAGGTTCGAATCCTGCCTCGGGCATGGATGTGTGTGTTGTCCTTAGGTTAGTTAGGTTTAAGTAGTTCTAAGTTCTAGGGCACTTATGACCTCAGCAGTTGAGTCCCATAGTGCTGAGAGCCAATATTGTTGAGGTTTTTCATTAAAATTGTGGTGTCTAGGAAGTCTTCGTACTCGGGTCGCTAGACAAACAAATGAAACAAGTCATGTTAATGAGTTCTATTACGATAAGAAAAGATACAAAACTTAACTTTTGCAATTATACAGATATGTCGCAAGCAAAGGGCGACATACAAAATAATGAATTTTCTTCAGGATAGACAGTTCCAAGTCTCCGGTACACAGAGTGTACAAGCCAAGCGAAGTGACTGGAGTTGACGCTGCTATACGAGGGGCGTTTGAAAAGTCCGTGCGAAGTCCGAGAGATGGCACCACGAGCGTGCATCGAGATCATGTTCAGTTAGTAGCATCTTTGGGAAGAAGACACACCAAGTTTCGGCCATATTGGTCTATTGCTTTGTGTTTGGCATTCGTGTGAATCAAGGAAGTCGAGTGATTGTCAAAAAATGGACGAAAAAGAATTTCGTGTGGTGATTATGAAAGGCAAAACGCCTCAGGAGACTAAAGAGAAGCTTGATAAACATTACGGTGACTATGCACCCTCGATTCGAACACTTTATAAGTGGTTTCAAAATTTTCGGAGTGGCCATATGGGCACAAGTGATGCTAGACGTTCTGGACGTCCTGTGGAGGTTACGACTCCAGAAATCATTGATATGGTGATGAATGACAGAAAAGCTAAGGTGCATGAGATTGCTAGTGCTGTGGGCATCTCGAATGAACGGGTACATAATATTTTGCATGAACATTTGGACACGAGAAAGCTATCCGCAAGATGGGTTCCACGATTTCTCACGCTTGACCAAATACGGAATAGTGTGAAGTTAAGCGTCGTTTCGTTACTGTGGATGAAACATAGATACATTACTATACTCCTGAGACCAAACAACAATCTAAACAATGGGTTACCAAGGGAGAATCGGCTCCAAAAAAAGGCGAAGACCATTTCTTCGGCCGGAAAGATTATGGGGACTGCAATTTGGGATTCGCAAAGGATAATCCTCATCGACTATCTGGAAAAGGGTAAAACTATTACAAGTGCAAATTATTCATCGTTATTGGACCGTTTGAAAACCGAGCTGCAACAAAAACGCCGGCGACTGGACCGCAAAAAAGTCCATCACGACAGTGCATCAGTACACACCTCAGCAGTTGTGGTCGCAAAATTATTGGAAATAGGATTCCAACTCGTTTCACATCCTCCCTATTCTGCAGACTTGCCTCCCTTGGACTACTATTTGTTCCTCAATTTGAAGAAATGGCTGGCGAGACAAAGATTTTATTCGAACGAGTAGGTGACTGCAGCAAGTAATAGCTATTTTGAAGACTTGGACAATTACTATTATTCGGAAGGAATCAACAAATTAGAACAGCGTTGGACGAAGTGTATAAAAGGAGACTATGTCGAAAAGTAAAAAAAGTTTTCCCCAAGCATGTAAGTAGTTTTTATTTTTGCATCGACTTTTCAAACCCCTTCATACAAGTGGCTAATCTTGGTTTTGTTTATGCAACTGTGTGAGTTGTTTTGTGACCCATCTTGCACAAACTTTATGTAACTCAAGTCTGTTGTAGATGATTTCGTGACTAATTTGCAGCCGATGTGCCACTTCGTCAATAGTTAATCGTGTCTAAGACAGGGCTTAACAACTGGCCGGTTTTGAGCGCGAGTACTCGCGTCTGCTCAGGCACGTGCTCGCGAGCAGGTGCAAGGTCGCGGAGTAGGGAAGGAGGGGAGGGAGGGGAAATGCGCGCGCACGTTTGAATAGGGCCGCAGCATGCCTATTGAATTCACACCGACTGTGTAACGTTTAAAGTACTTCGATCAGCTCTAACAGTCACTTCGCAGGTTAAGAATCATGTGAAGTCGCCGTTGTGTAACCCTAACCATACTTTCGCAGAGCAACCCCCATTGGGAGGAATTGTATCTGTTTAGAGAAAAAGATGGAGTTGCAAAATGTTTAGTATGTCACAAAACGCCGAATTCTTTTAGGAAATTTAATTTGCAGCGACATTATATGTCGTACCACGCGAAAGACTACAGAAGTGGAAAATGTGATGGACCAGATCGTGCACAGGAAGTTATTAAACTTAAAGGAAGCTATCTGAAGAAGATCTGGACGACGAAGAAAAATCAACTGAGGCAGCTCTCAGAGTGAGTTACAAAATTGCTTTGCTTTTAGCAAAATCCAAGCGCCCCTTCACTGATTGCGATTTAATAAAAGAATGTTTGGTAGCTGCAGCGGAACCTTTGTGTCCATCTCAAGTTGAACAAGTTTCTGATTGTGCCATTATCTAACATGACCATTATGCGTCGCATACAGGACATGGCAGACGACGTCCAGAGCCAGCTTGCAAATATCTGTAAAGATTTTATGGCGTATTCTCTAGCTTTGGACGAAAGTGTTGATAACACTGGAACAGACAGCTTGCCATATTTATTAGAGGTGTTAATAGAGATCTTCAGGTGAGGGAGGAGCTCCTCGATGTAGTAGCCATGAAGAACACTGCAACTGGAGGTGATATTTTAAGTAGTGTTGAAGAAAGTGTTGAAAATATAGGATTGTCGTGGAATTCTTTAGTTTCAGTGTCTACAGACGGTGCACCAGCGATGACAGGGAAAAATCAGGTTTCGTTGCGCTGTTGAAGGAGAAAATGCAAAAACTGACCGTGCCGAATGATATAAGGGGCGTTCACTGTGTGGTCCACCAGGAAAACTTATGTGCAAAGAGTATCACTCTAAAAAATTTGATGAGTGTTGTTGTTCCGTACAACCAATTATATAAGGAAGCATGGGCTACAACACAGACAATTTAAAAGCTTTCTTGAGGATGTAGAAAGCCAGTATGGAGCCTGGCTTATTACAGCGAGGTCCGCTGGCTTAGTCGTGGCGAATTATTAAATCGATTTTTTTGCCTATTAGATGAGATAAATATGTTCATGGAAATAAATAACATGTGTGTTCCTGAATTGAAAGAGCCTTCATGGAAATGTGATCTCGCGTTTTTAGCAGATTTAACTGGCCATCTGAATGCTAGTGTGAATGTAGTGAAACCATCACTACAAGGTCAAGATCTGCTAATTACTCATTTCATAGATAGAATACGAGCTTTTAAAATGAAATTGACACTTTGGGTGAGTCAGCTGGAAACAGGAAATCTAGCTCATTTTCCTAAATTACCATCCATGCAAGATGTTCACAAAAACTGTGAACGTTATTCACATAGTTTAGTTGCCCTGAAGGAAGAATTTGATCAACGCTTTCAAGATCTGACAGCACTAGACAGTGATTTTGATCTGTTCTCCTCTCCATATTCAGCGAATATTGAAGAGATTCGTCCTGAGCTGCAACTATAAATTATTGACCTGCAGTGTGACAGAGTACAGAGACAAATTTCAGAACAAGAAAAACATTTTAGAATTCTGCAGACACTTCCTTCAGCATAGGTTTCCTCGTTTGCACAAACTGGCGGCTACAATAATATCAATGTTCGGTTCCACGTATGTTTGTGAACAACTGTTCCCTGCAATGAAATGTAACAAGACGCGCCTGAGAAACGCATTTTCTGATCGAAATTTAAACTGCACGCTGCGCCTACAATGCACAAGAACAATTACTCCGAACATAAACGCAATTGTAAAGGGCAAAAAGTACAAGGTAACCGAGAATCCCACACTTCAGTGACACCTTTTATTGTGTAACAGTTCACAAATTAATACAAATGTAGAGGCATACACTAGGCTAATCAAATTATCTGGCACCTGTACATTCTCCTTTATTTGTTTCATTTGTCGCAGTATAATTCGTGAGTGATATCCCCGCAGGTGGCAGCGGATTTACATTGACTGGCGGCAGCTGTTGTGTGCCTCACATGACTCTCCCCACTCTCCGCTCTGGTCCGGTAGTGGGGGTAGCGTGCTCGCGCTGCTCCGTGCTCGCGCCTTGCTGCTCACAGCTTGCTCCGCGAGCACGTAAGTTGTGAAGCCCTGGCCTAAGAGAACCATTTCGCGTGGACACTCGATGGTTTCTTTATTTGTGGCGGTAAACGGTCCTCCGGCTCCTTCATCGTGCGTAACACTTGCGCGACCATTTCCGGATTTTTCAGTCCATTCGTAGACACTCCGTTGTGGCCAAACACTGTTCCCGTACTGTACCGAAAGTCTTCGATGAATTTCGGCCCCTGATAGGCCTTCCGACCACAAAAAAAGGATCACTGATCGTTGCTCTTCCTTGGTGCAAATAGACAGTGGAGCAGCCATTATTAACAGCACGACAGCGATAACGAAACTAACCTAGCAGCTTAAAAATTGCAAAGATATAACAACAAATAAACAAATCATGCGTCATCAACGTAAAACGAACGTACTACCAAAATAAACAAAAATATAACTAAATTGCGGATAATAATTGACTTACCCTCGTATATTTAAAAAAGCGTCGATTCATTATATCGGTGTAGAAGTGGAGTTTTTAGGGTTTCCTGAAGCTCACCCAGTACCGGATGCGAAATTTTACCACCAGAACAACATATACAAAAATGGTTCAGTTGGCTCTGAGCACTATGGGATTTAACATGTATGGTCATCAGTCCCCTATAACTTAGAACTACTTAAACCTAACTAACCTAAGGACATCACACAACGCCCAGTCATCACGAGGCAGAGAAAATCCCTGACCCCGCCGGGAATCGAACACGGGAACCCGGGACAACACATAAAAACCGGATGTCCTTTTGTTATGGTTCATACATTCTTGATCCATTCACCTACGATGACTAATTTATGATTAACATAGTCAGTTTATGCACTGAAGCGCAAAAGAAACTGTATTCAAATACAGAGATATGTAATCAGGCAGAATGTAGCGCTGCGGTCGGTAGCACCTACATGAAACAACAAGTGTGTAGCGCAGTGGTCAGATCGGTTGCTGCTGCTACAATGGCAGGTAATCAAGATTTAAGTGAGTTTGAATGTGGTGTCATAGACGGCGCACGAGCGATGAGACACAGCATCTCCGAGATAGCGATGAAGTGGCGATTTTCCCGTGCGATCAATTCACGAGTGTACTGGGAATATCAGGAATCCGGTAAAACATGAAATCTCCGACACTGCTGTGGCCGGAAAAAGATCCTGCAAGAACGGGACAAGAGCATCGTTCAACGTAACAGAAGCGCAACCCCACCGCAAATTACTGCAGATTTCAATGCTGGGGTGGTTCATGGTGAGGGTTCCTGCTGTCATGTCCTAGTTCATGAACCACGGGCAACGTATGAGTGGCCAAGTAAGTGGTCCTGACAGTCGGGATACCAGTTACTTTGGAATAAGGCTGGGCATCTCGGACATATTCTGAGTCGTGGTCACCTTTGTACTCAGACGGCAAAGACTACCAAATGGCTCTGAGCACTATGGGACTCAACTGCTTTGGTCATCAGTCCCCTAGAACTTAGAACTACTTAAACCTAACTAACCTAAGGACATCACACACATCCATGCCCGAGGCAGGATTCGAACCTGCGACCGTAGCAATCGCACGGTTCCGGACTGCGCGCCTAGTACCGCGAGACCACCGCGGCCGGCAGACTACCAAATCCACCGGTTTGTCCCTCAACCGTTAGGGGTAAAACTCAATGGGACTCGGGGCAAGTAAGGCTAGCAACCTGCTTCACTGGTACTTTAAATATGATGCTGGCAACAATCAGAGCAAAATGCCTCGGACCTTTGGAGGTGACGGAGTCCCACCTCTAATTGACAAACCAGGGACTCCTAAGATACGACTCGGCAAACAAATGGTAACGCGATGGGGAGCCATTAATATAAATGGGGGCTACTCTGGGAAGAAGGTAGAGCTGGCAGAGGCTGCAAGTAAGATGGGGTTGGACGTTTTAGCTGTTAGTGACATTCGGGTAAGGGGTGAGAAAGAAGAGGAAGTGGAAGAATACAAGGTCTACCTGTCAGGAGTCAAAGCAGGAATAGCACAATGGGGTGTAGGGCTTTACATTAGGAAAGAAATGGAACCCAGCGTCGTTGCAGTAAGGTATACAAACGAACGACTGAAGTGGATAGATTTGACAGTGTCTAGCAAGAAAATTAGGATTGTGTCAGTATATTCGCATTGTGAAGGGTCAGATCAAGATAAGATGGATAGTTTCTATGACGCACTCAGTGATGTTAGAGTAAAGGACAAGGACAGTGTTCTGCTCATGGGTGATTTTAATGCCAGGATTGGAAATCGAACAGAAGTGTGTGGGAAGGTTATGGGTAAATTTGGAGAGGATGTGGAGGCCAACAGGAACGGGAAACAACTCTTGGATTTCTGTGCCAGTATGGGCTTAGTAATCACAAACTCCTTTTTTAAACATAAGAACATTCACCGGTATACTTGGGAAGGCAGGGGAACCAGATCTGTCACTGACTATAGAATAACAGAACAGGAATCCAGGAAGGCTGTGAGGGACACACGTGTATTCAGGGGATTCTTTGATGACCCTGATCATTATTTAATCTGCAGTGAAATTGGGATTGTGAGGCCGAAAGTGCAGGAGGTCAGATCCATATGTAGGAGGATAAGAGTGGAGAAACTTCAGGATAAGGAAATCAGGCACAAGTACATAACAGCGATCTCAGAAAGGTACCAGTTAGTTGAATGTAGTCAATTACAGTCATTGGAAAAGGAATGGACAAGGTACAGGGACACAGTACTAGAAGTGGTTAAAGAATGTCTTGGAACAGTAGTGTGTAAAGGTAGGATGTAGCAAACAGCTTGGTGGAATGATACAGTCAAGGCAGCCAGTAAAAGGAAAAAGAAGGCGTATCAAAAATGGCTACATACTAGAACTCAGGTAGACAGAGAAAGTTATGTTGAAGAAAGAAACAAAGCCAAACAGATAATTGCAACATCCAAGAAGAAATCTTGGGAAGACTTTGGAAACAGGTTGGAGACTATGGGTCAAGCTGCTGGAAAACCATTCTGGAGTGTAATTAGCAGTCTTCGAGAGGGAGGTAAGAAGGAAATGACAAGTATTTTCGACAGGTCAGGAAAACTGCTGGTGAATGCTGTTGATGCCTTGGGCAGATGGAGGCAATATTTTGAAGAGTTGCTCAATGTAGGTGAAAATACGGTCAGTAATGTTTCAGATTTCGATGTCCAATGGGATAGGAATGATGATGGAAATAGGATCACATTTGAGGAAGTGGAGAAAATGGTCAATAGATTGCAGTGCAATAAAGCAGCTCGGGTGGATGAAATTAAGTCGGAACTCATCAAATACAGTGGAATGTCAGGTCTTAAATGGCTACACAGGATAATTGAAATGGCGTGGCATTCGGGACCGGTTCCATCGGACTGGACGAAAGCAGTAATCACACCAATATTTAAACATGGAAACAGAAAAGATTGTAACAAGTACAGGGGAATCTCTTTAATCAGAGTTGTGGGTAAAATCTTCTCAGGTATTGTTGAAAGGGAGGTGCGAGTATTAGTTGAGGACAAATTGGATGAAAATCAGTGTGGGTTTAGGCCTATTAGAGGTTGTCGGGACCAGATCTTTAGCTTACGGCAAATAATGGAGAAGTGTTACGAGTGGAACAGAGAATTGTATCTATGCTTTATAGATCTAGAAAAGGCATATGACCGGGTTCCTAGGAGGAAGTTATTGTCTGTTCTACGAGGTTATGGAATAGGAGGCAAACTTTTGCAAGCAATTAAAGGTCTTTACATAGATAGTCAGGCAGCAGTTAGAGTTGACAGTAAATTGAGTTCATGGTTCAGAGTAGTTTCAGGGGTAAGACAAGGCTGCAACCTGTCTTCACTGTTGTTCATATTATTTATGGATCATATGTTGAAAACAATAGACTGGCTGGGTGAGATTAAGATATGTGAACACAAAATAAGCAGTCTCGCATATGCGGATGACTTAGTTGTGATGGCAGATTCGATTGAAAGTTTGCAAAGTAATATTTCAGAGCTAGATCAGAAATGTAAGGACTATGGTACCAAGATTAGCATCTCCAAAACGAAAGTACTGTCAGTGGGAAAGAGATATAAACGGATTGAGTGCCAAATAGGAGGAACAAAGTTAGAACAGGTGGACGGTTTCAAGTACTTAGGATGCATATTCTCACAGGATGGCAACATAGTGAAGGAACTGGAAGCGAGGTGTAGCAAAGCTAAAGCAGTGAGCGCTCAGCTACGATCTACTCGCTTCTGCAAGAAGGAAGTCAGTACCAAGACTAAATTATCTGTGCACCGATAAATCTTTCGACCAACTTCGTTGTATGGGAGCGAAAGCTGGGTGGATTCAGGCCACCTTATCAATAAGGTTGAGGTTACGGATATGAAAGTAGCTAGGATGATTGCAGATACTAGTAGACGGGAACAATGGCAGGAGGGTGTCCACAATGAGGAAATCAAAGAAAAGCTGGGAATGAACTCTATAGATGCAGCAGTCAGGGCGAACAGGCTTAGATGGTGGGGTCATGTTACACGCATGGGAGAAGCAAGGTTACCCAAGAGACTCATAGGTTCAGCAGTAGAGGGTAGGAGGAGTCGGGGCAGACCAAGGAGAAGGTACCTGGATTCGTTTAAGAATGATTTTGAAGTAATAGGCTTAACATCAGAAGAGGCACCAATGTTGGCACTGAATAGGGGATCATGGAGGAATTTCATAAGGGGGACTATGCTCCTAGACACTGGACTCGCATTCGGGAGGACGACGGTTCAATCCCGCGTCCGGCCATCCTGATTTAGGTTTTCCGTGATTTCCCTAAATCGCTCCAGGCAAATGCCGGGATGGTTCCTTTCAAAGGGCGCGGCCGACTTCCTTCCCCATCCTTCCCTCATCCGATGAGACCGATGACCTCGCTGTCTGGTCTCCTTCCCCAAACCAACCAACCAACTATGCTCCGGACTGAACGCTGAAAGGCATAATCAGTCTTAATTGATGATGATGATGATGATTCAATGCTGGGCCATTAACAAGCTGAGCATGCGAACCATTCTGCGAAACATCTTTCGTAGCCGAAGGCCCAATCATGTACCCTTGATGACTTCACAATCCAAAGCTTTACGCCTAGCCTGGACCTGTCAACACCGACATTGGACTGTTGATGACTGGAAACGTATTTGCTGGTCGGACGAGTCTTGTCTCATATTGTATCGAGCGGATGAACGTGCACGGGTGGAGCCAACCTCATGTATCCATGGATCCTGCATATCAGCACGGACTGTTCAAGCTGGAGCATGTCTAGACACGACTCTGACAGCTGACAGGTACGTATGATCCTGTCTGGTCATCTGCATTCTTTCCTGTCCATTATGCATTCTGACGGAATGGCAATTACAGCAGGACAATGCCACAACCCACGCGTTCGGAATTACCAGAGTGGTTCTTCTGAGTTTAAATACTTACGCTCGCCACGAAACTCATCAGAAATGAACATTATTGAGCATATCTGGGATGCGTTGCAATGTGCTGTTCAGAAGAGATCTCCACCCCCTGTTACTCTTACAGATTTATGGACAGCCCTGCAGAATTCGTCCCCTCCAGCGCTACTTCAGACGTTAGTTGAGTTCATGCCACGTCGTGTTGCGGCAATTCTGCATGCTCGTGGGAGCCCTACACAATATTAGGCAGGTGTACCAGTTTCTTTGGCTCTTCACAGTATATCATCATTTGCAGCCTCACCAAAAGAACGCCTCGTTCCAAGCGTAAAGATACGACTCTCTCTGCTTGTCGTACAGCCTTTAAATGACGCCGTTGTTGTGAGTCTTCCAGCGTGTTGGAAGCTGTAAGAGAATTTCGACGCTCAGCGTCTAAAATGCGACGGGCTCGTGTGAGTGTTTCTAGTGACTCTGCAGTTCTTTAGCCCGCTTGACGTTCTGCATCATAGTTCCGGCTCACGTGAGTTTTGTTGGATTCGCTTGAGCTCTCTTAGAACAATGCACAAAATCAGGCTTACGTTGCGAGGCTTACAGTAACAGTTTCAAATGTGGTTCTCAGGATTACCGTCCGTTTTTATTGTTGTATCTCCACAAACACTCTCCAGCTGTCCCAGGTGGTGAATGAATCAATATCATAAACCACGCGCTCAGTGACATTGGATTTACACTGTCATGTAAGAAGAATCACCAACCATAGCGTCAGAGTTGTTTGCATGCCACGCACGTAGACCATACTTTAAAATGTTAACAATACTCAAGAAAATATAACTTTCTAATGTAGCCTATGGCCCTCCTCAGGGCTCAAGCTATCGGCATACCAAAAAAAAAAAAAAAACCATAGGAATCGGTTCAACGTTAGAGTCGTGAGGAAATAACAGATAGGGTTAGTCTCGCAATTAATAATACTGGTGTTATGATGGCTTAAACACATTGAGAACTGAAAAAGCATTGTATTGATTACGCTGAATTATATAACGTAGAACTTACTAGACAATAAAAACATTTTCACAAATGTGATGAAATTCAAAAGTAAATGTAAATGTCGTGTGACTAGGGCCTCCCGTCGAGTGGACCGTTCGCCGGATGCAAGTCTTTCGAGTTGACGCCACTTCGGCGACTTGCGCGTCGATGGGGATGAAATGATGGTGATTAGGACAACACAACACCCAGTCCCTGAGCGGAGAAAATCTCCGACCCAGCCGGGAACCGAGCCCGGGCCCTTAGGATTGACATCCTGTCGTGCTGACCACTTTTTTTTAATCTCATTATGTTCGCTTTTATTCGTTGCATCTTCTCGGGGCGGACGTCGTAAGACATCCGTTTAAGTTCGTTGTTGATCGATTAACTCAGTTTATTTTTATTACAGAGGACAGCTAACCCTCTGACCGAACACGCTGAGCTACCGTGCCGGCATGGGGGCGGACAATTCAAAAGTGAGATGATAAATAGCTTTCTGAAAGAGTAAATATTTTTCTTTAATTTGCGTAATATTCTTCACATCAATAAATATCTTACTCTACAATCTTTGTTAAGTAGCATATCTTCTCCATCAAGGTTCAAACTGTCTCATGCTAAATATTATTGACATCGGTTCAGACGTGAAAACGTAACAGAGTTACTTTCACACTTATAATGTTAGTATGGAAGTATGGACTGACATAGATTAAATAAGTTGAGGACTGTATAAGCGTTCTATTTTAGCTGTCACCCACGAATGCGTGCGCGTTTCTGTAAAATCACATGAAACGCGCGTATGGCTTTATGTTGGGATGTTTGGGAGCTTGATGCAAGTCCTTTTATTTGACTTCACTTCGGTGATTTGTACATCGATGATAAAATAGTGCTGAAGACAACGCACACATCCAGATGCGAGCAGGAAAGAAAACCCGGGAACAACTTAATGGCATGACCACGATTTGTAGACACAAATGTTAATGCAACAAAGAAGTTACAAACGACGCCTCACTCGCAGCGGCTAAAAAGTGCTGTGTTTGTCTCTGATATTAGCATGGAAGCATGGATTAAACGCTTAGAGGATTGTCCGAATATTGTATTCATTGCGTTGAACCGTATTACGACCTTGCCACTGGTGGGGAGGCTTGCGTGCCTCAGCGATACAGATAGCCGTACCGTAGGTGCAACCACAACGGAGGGGTATCTGTTGAGAGGCCAGACAAACATGTGGTTCCTGAAGAGGGGCAGCAGCCTTTTCAGTAGTTGCAGGGGCAACAGTCTGGATGATTGACTGATCTGGCCTTGTAACACTAACCAAAATGGTCTTGCTGTACTGGTACTGCGAACGGCTGAAAGCAAGGGGAAACTACAGCCGTAAATTTTCCCGAGGACATGTAGCTTTACTGTATGATTAAATGATGATGGCGTCCTCTTGGGTAAAATATTCCGGAGGTAAAATAGTCCCACATCGGATCTCCAGGCGGGGACTACTCAGGAGGACGTCATTATCAGGAGAAAGAAAACTAGCGTTCTACGTATCGGAGCGTGGAATGTCAGATCCCTTAATCGGGCAGGTAGGTTAGAAAATTTAGAAACGGAAATGGATAGGTTAAAAGATATAGTGGGAATTAGCGAAGTTCGGTGGCAGGAGGAACTAGATTTCTGGTCAGGTGTATACAGGGTTATAAATACAAAATCAAATAGGGGTAATGCAGGAGTAGGTTTAATAATGAATAGGAAAATAGGAATGCGGGTAAGCTACTACAAACAGCGTAGTGAACGCATTATTGTGGCCAAGATAGATACGAAGCCCACGCCTACCACAGTAGTGCAAGTTTATATGCCAACTAGCTCCGCAGAAGACGAAGAGATTGATGAAATGTATTATGAGATAAAAGAAATTATTGAGATAGTGTAGGGATACGAAAATTTAATAGTCAGGGGAGACTGGAATTCGATAGTAGGAAAAGGAAGAGAAGGAAAAGTAGTAGGTGAATATGGACTGGTGGTGAGGAACGAAAGAGGAAGCTGCATGGTAGAATTTTGCACAGAGTGTAACTTAATCATCGCAAATACTTGGTTTAAGAATCATGAAAGAAGAGAGTGTACTTGGAGGAGACCTGGAGATACCGGAAGCTTCGGATTTATTATATTATGGTAAGATAGAGATTTAGGAACCAAGTTTAAATTGTAAAACATTCCCCGGGGCAAATGTGGACTCTGACCACGATTTATTGGTTGTGAACTGTAGATTAAAACTGAAGAAACTTCAGAAAGGTAGGAATTTGAGGATATTGGACCTGGATAAGCTGAAAGAACCAGAGGTTGTAGAGAGCTCCAGAGGTAGCATTAGAGAACGATTGACAAGAAGAGGGGAAAGAAATATAGTAGAAGAAGAATGGGTAGCGCTGAGAGATGAAATAGTGAAGACAGTAGAGGATCAAATAGGGAGAAAGACGAGGTCTAGTAGAAATCCTTGCGTAACACAAGAGCTATTGATTTTTTTTATTATTTATTCGTATGGCTAGGGCCCCCGGTCGGCCAGACCGTTCGCCGGGTGCCGGTCTTTCAATTTGACGCCACTTCGGCGACCTGCAGTCGATGAGGATGAAAGGATGATGATAACACAACACCCAGTCCCTGGGAGGGGAAAATTCCCCGACCCAGCCAGGAATCGAACCCGGGCCCAGATGACCGACAATCTGTCACGCTGACCATTCAGTTACCGGGGGCGGACATTGAATGTAATTGACTAAAGGAGAAAAATGCCTTTTCACTTCGCAAAACGCTGCGTCCACGATGTTCTTTAGTGTCCTAACCTCGTCTGCATTCCTTTTCTTACCGAGTGAGTTTGGCGCCGAATTTGAATTTTGTCTACTTTTCCCTCTCTTTCTGTGTTGTGCGTGCGTGTGAGTGTATGTAAGCTCCTTTAGCTGTTTTTGTAACAAATATGTTTGGATAACAAGAAAAAACACTGTTTTGCATAAAAGGCGGAATCTATATCGAATAATTTTAACTGCGAACGCGGAGAAAATGCAAGATGAATATTCTCGGGTGAAGTATAGTCTTCGACTCGCTTTATTCATGCGAACCTGAAAATACTCTCCGAAGTTTCGCGTATAAAGTATATTCTCCGGTTTATTTATTCGACCCCAACGACTGTTTGTGAACACAGGAGTGTGAGCACCGATGAGGGCTCACCACACGGTCGTTGCGCGAGTTCAGGGTGCGGCTCTTAAATCCGCACAAATTTCAGTTTGAATTTCTGCCATTTCTCGTGCGGTCTGAGGCATCTTGTCTCCCATCGCCGGTCGGAGTTTCGAGTCCTCCCTCGGGCATGGGTGTGTGTGTGTGTTGTCCTTACCATAAGTTAGTTAGATTAAGTAGTGTGTACGCCTAGGGACCGATGACCTCAGCAGTTTGGTCCCATAGTCCTTCCCACAAATTTCCAAATTTTTCCCACCATTTCGTAGTGCCGCCGGAGATTGCGATTGGCCTTCTTGAAATCCACAGGCATCTATACTCCTTTCATCACAAGAATAAACCTCATGTAAACATTACACCATGTATTCTTCCGCTTTGGTGGAACCTCATTGCATTTCGTTTCACGTGGAGCGGAAGCCAAGCTGTCTCGAGTACAGTCAAGTACGATAATGAGGAAACGTTTTGAGCTCTGCGTTACGTGTACATCGACTCCGCGACAATACGGGACAACAGCTTTACCGGCGCATTTAACTTGCACATCGCTGGCCAGCCACCTGCAGTGATGTGAACAGTTTTAGTAAAAGCGTAAAGAGACGAGCAGAGAACAATATAGTCTTGAATGTTATTTAATTTTTGAACAAAGGAAGTAATGGTAAAACTCAGGCGATACACGTCTTAGGCGATCTGAAGGAAAACATGCTCTCGATCCTAGCTAAAATAGTACTGTAATTAAAAACCAGAGTGATGATCCGCGCGGGATTAGCCGAGCGGTCACCTGCACGGTAGCTCAGCGTGTTCAAATGGTTCAAATGGCTCTGATCACTATGGGACTTCACTTCTGAGGTCATCAGTCCCCTAGAACTTAGAACTACTTAAACCTAACTAACCTAAGGACATCACACACATCCATGCCCGAGGCAGGATTCGAACCTGCGACCGTAGCGGGCACGCGGTTCCAGACTGAAGCGCCTAGAACCGCACGGCCACACAGGCCGGCTCAGCGTGTTCGGTCAGGGGGTTTAGCTACCCTCTGTAATAAATAAACTGAGTGAACGGATCAACGAGCAACCTGAACGGGTGTCATCGGACGTCCGCAACGAACAAATCCAACGAACAATATAGAAAAAAAAGAAAAGGAAAGAAAACGCCGGCACGTTAGCTCAGCATGTTCGGTCAGAGGTGTAGCTGCCCTCTGTAATAAAAAGAGTTAATCGATCAACGACGAACTTAAAACGGGTGTCTTACCACTTCCGCCCAGAGCAGATGCAACGAACAAAAGCGAACAAAATGAGATTAAAAAAAAAGCTGTCTAATGCGCTGCCGTCATGGACTGTGCGGCTGGTCCCGGCGAAGGTTGGAGTCCTCACTCGGGCATGGATGTGTATGTTTGTCCTTAGGATAATTTACGTTAAGCAGTGTGTAAGCTTAGGGACTGATGACCTTATCAGTTAAGTCCCATAATATGTCACACTCTTTTTGAACATTTTTGAGAGTGATGAAAATTCTTGACTTTAACCAGGCTAATTTTTGCTGCAGGAGCTATGTGCGGCGTAACAGCGCACTGCTGGGATTTCACCATGTACCGAAGGTATTACAGTGAGTCATCTGGTAATCTCTTAACTTTTTCCTTATCGGACTCCGAGGAAAGCGGTACATTTCAGTACTGCTACGCTGATACCGAGGCGATCAACAAAATCCCAAGCCTCGCCTTTTATAACGTGCTGTTCTGCATTCGCTATCGTTCGGCACTGACGTGTCACAAAGCTTCGTGCGTTAGTTCCAGTAAGTTTGGCAGCTTAAATGTCTTGTTATTTTTCGCGACAAATCCCACAACTTGGCCCCAGATCAGTTCTACTGGATTCGCACAGCCGTGGTACGGTGAGAACTGTAAAAATACATTTGTACGGTGCGCTCGAAATTGTTTTCCGTGTTTCTACGACGCTTTTCACTCTGATTCGCGTCAGACCACATCTGTCGTATAAAACAACGGGCATATTCAAACAAAGAGTGTTTGGTTTCCCTTTTTTCTAAAAAAAATTATTGTGTTTTTTTAACTTCAAGATGTGTAACAATCTTTTGTAATATATCAATAATTAAGAATGTGTATTTGCAGTGAAAACCAGAATTCTGCCTGTGATATGTAACTAGAAACCAGAAGACGAGTATTTTTCTTGAAAAAATGATGGTTAAGTATGAGTTAATTACCACATATTGATAAATTTCATATTTAAATGATGTAGTATTCAAACGGAAGGAGCGAAAATTGCTGACTACAACTGGAGTGTGCCCGCATCTCGTGGTCGTGCGGTAGCGTTCTCGCTTCCCACGCCCGGGTTCCCGTGTTCGATTCCCGGCGGGGTCAGGGATTTTCTCTGCCTCGTGATGGCTGGGTGTTGTGTGCTGTCCTTAGGTTAGTTAGGTTTAAGTAGTTCTAAGTTCTAGGGACTGATGACCATAGGTGTTTAGTCCCATAGCGCTCAGAGCCATTTTTGAACAACTGGAGTGGACCACCGCCCACTAGCAGGCAACGACGCTACCGATTACGCCACGTTTACAAATACAACTGGGTCTCTTACATTTATTACGTTTCTCAGTAAACGTCAGTGCTCATTATTCTCTATAATATTGTGAAAAACATTAAGAACAACATGGTTCTAGCCATTAACGGCCTTCCGCGCGCGTGTTCCACTACGAAGCAGGAAGCAGTGTGTAAGTAGGCTGTTTAGGTTTTTTTATTGGTAACGCCACCTCAGTATGAAAATCACCGGCTGTGCCGTGTGCAGTCTGTGGCTGCTTTGCATTGTTGTAATACTCAACCATTGTAGTGTTAGGCAGCTGGCTGTGAACAGCGCGTAACGTTGCGCAGTTGGAGGTGAGCCCCCAGCAGTGGTGGATGTGGGGAGAGAGATGGCGGAGTTTTGGAAGTTGTCATGAACTGCTCTATATATATATATATATGATGATATAAAGGTAAATACATTCTTTGTTCTCTATTAATATCTTTCATTTGCTAACTATCCCTATCAGTAGTTAGTGCCTTCCATAGTTTGAATCTTTTATTTAGCTGGCAGTAGTGGCGCTCGCTGTATTGCAGTAGCTTGAGCAGCGAAGATTTTTGTGAGGTGAGTGATTTGCGAAAGGTATAGTTTAATGTTAGTCAGGGCCATTCTCTTGTAGAGATTATTGAAAGTCAGATTGCGTTGCGCTAACAAAATATTGTGTGTTGAAAGTCAGATCGCGTTGCGCTAAAAAAAATATTGTGTGTCAGGTTAAGCACAGTCCTGTAAAATTGTTCAAAGGGGAAGTTTCATATGGCGACCCTGCCAGGATACCTCACTGGAATCTTCTGATTTTTTCTTGTAGTTTGTGTAATTAGTGTAGATTTTGTTTATTGCTAGCGCGTAATTGTAGAGAGAATCTCCTTTGTAGTTGCAGTCTTTCATTGTTGTACAGTAAAACAGGTGTGGCACGCATGTAGATTTGCACCAAGTATTTCGCAGCTGCAATTAACTAGATATTATTTTCAGTGCTATGTTAATGTGTTCTCTTATTTTTGATCTTCAAATTGTGTTTTTCTGTGTTGTCGTGTGAAATACTGTGACAATAATGGCGTGTGAAAAACGTAATACTAGGCTCCAAAGTAAATTGAGAAATGACAGTGAAGACGAAAGCAGTGTGTTAGCGCCACCGAGTAATGAATTAACTGATGTTCAAAGTAATAATTTGGTAATTGTACATACGGAAATGGAGCGGGCGGCAAACAATGGTGTAGACAGCGAAACAATTAGAGAACAGGGAAGCATTATCGATCGATCGGTCGGCAATAGCTCGGCTCAGGAATCCGAAATGACACGAGACGATCTCACAAATACTGTAGATTCAGGTTTTGGGTCCTCACCGTTTTCTCAAATAAGTCAAGACACATTTTCTGCTTGTCAAAATGTGAATGTTGCCGGTGCAACTTCACTGCCGAAAAGCACTGAGGAATGTGTTTCAGACACCAGTGCATTGTTATTACAATTAATGCAACAAATGGGACAAAAGCTTGAAAAATTAGACACAATGGAACAAAATCTTCAAAAGTTAGACACAACGCTTGAACAAAATCAGAGTCAAACACAGCAACAGTTAGACGCAATGGAACAAAAGCTTCAAAAGTTAGACTCAGTGGAAAATAAGCTTGAACAAACACGTGAACATTTAACTACCGAGTTACATAATATTGAATCGAAATGTCAAAAAGTCTGTAATGATGTAAAAACACAAATTTGTGAGCATTTTCAACCTATTTTTTCGCGGCATGAAAATGCATTACAGAATCACGAAGCAGCCACAAAAGAACTGCAAACCATTGTTCATGAAAATCATGAGACCTTGTCGGCTAAAATTGACTCAGTTGCATCTACCGATTCGGTTACGCAACTTGCAAAAACTCAAGAAAACTTAAAGGACACAGTAGATTCGATTTCAACACAAATGGACACTCTGAAACTTGGTTCAGAAAAACACACTGAGGAAATGTGTTCACTATCGGAGAAAGTAGCCGAACTTTCGGATCAGTTCACTAACTTATCTACGAAGGTAGATGATAATCTGAACGACACAAAACCGGTAGTCTTTAATGACACAGAAGAGTATGAAGAAATTAGAAAATTCAAACAAAATCAAAATCAAATCAATACACAGTACAAAAGAGAAATCCGCGAAGTACAAGATCAGCTGACACAGGTAATACAAGAATTACGTATTTCAGAGGACACTCGCGCTCCAACACGGGAAGAGGGACTTAGAAATACGGAACAACCACAAAATAATAACACAGGACACTTCGGAAATTATAAAAGAAATTGGCAAGGCACACCGAATTTTGAGATGGAACCGCCGACACGACGTAACAATGACCGATATGCGACTCGCCGACATGATGACTTTGACTATAAGCTGTTCATTACCACACGTAAATTCAAAACGTTTAAAAATTCTGCCAACGACATTCATCCACAAGCGTGGCTCCATCAATTCTCTCATTGTTTTCCCCCCAACTGGTCATTAGAACACAGATTAGAATTTATGTGTGGCTATTTAGAGAATGAACCAGCTGTAAGAATGCGTTCGGTCATTCACGATTGTCATAGTGAAGGAGAATTTTACCATGCCTTCCTCTCAGCATATTGGTCTCAAGCCACACAAGACCGAGTAAAACATGGCATCATAATGATGAAACATTTCGAACAATCTGAATTCTCCAGTCTTGTGAAATATTTTGAAGACATGTTGCACAAAAATCAGTACCTGTCAAACCCATACAGCCCCTCAGAACTCATCCGCATTTGCTTAATCAAATTACCTGAACATTTAAGACATATTATTTTGGCAGGACGTTGTAAAGACGACATTGAAGCTTTTCAGGGACTATTACAAGAACTGGAAATTGACACTGACAATCGCGGAACGCAGGAGCACAACAATTACAGATTACATCCGTCGCAATTACGCGATGAAAGAAATAATAACTGGACGCGACAAGGCTATTCTCACAACACAAATCGTGACCGAAACAGACACCACCCGTATAACAACCGTTGGCAGAGTAGTAATAATTACAGGGAAAGATCACCTCTCCGCGGTAATGACTATCACAGAGACAACCATGGAAACAGACAATATGGTAACCAGAACTATTATTATCAAGGGAGGCAGAATAACTTTAGACGCAACGGTCCAGCGCGCAGTTACGATTCAGGGAGAAATTCTCCACCACATGACCGACAAGAAAGAAACTATGTAAACTACCGACATGACGACAGACGATATATTCGTAATGACAGACCTGAATTGCATCAGAACTGGCGGGATTCAAACAGAGCAGGGCCCTCTCGAGGAGGTGAATTTGTAGAAGTTAGGTCTCCGAATACCAATAACGACGCGCGCCAGCAAAGAAACAGACAATGACTCGCACAGCAGGCAGCCGCGTGCGCCCGCTGGCTCCGAGAAAAATAACACAGACGCTAACCTTGAGAAAAATTCCAGTATTCTTTACCGACGTATACCACTTGATAATTGCGTTAAAGTTGAAACTCTGCGTACTAGGAAGAGCAAAGGTTTACACCACATTTCACATGTAACACCGCTTATTGAGAGATAATGTGCTTTTTTAACTTGAGATTTTAATGCAACATTTTGGTTCACTTGAAAATACATTCTGAAATTAAAGTGCTTTCTGAAAGATACCAAAGGACACAGTGGTTAGTTTATTTGACAGCTACACGACTATATCACGACGCTACTAATGTGTGACACAATTCACCTTGTTGCTTTTGCGGTGTATCTGTTTTATATATGCACAGTTTTTCTGAATTCTTCTGGAAAGTAAAACATGTTTTAGTAGTAACTTTTGTGGTATAGCAACAATGAGACAGCCTTTTTCGTGGCACAACAATACGTTACAGTACAGTACTTTCTTCATCACAACAATAAGCGTAATAACTATGATATCTATGCGCAAAGCATTTCACTTTTGTTTATCATGAGGTAAGTACATTGACTTCTGCAGAACTTAGCTTTCGGAGGACGATAATTACGACACTTCCACAGAATTATCTTACAGCAAGACGCACATTTAGCGTTACAGGACACGCATTTGAGTGATTAATTTTGTACTTAAAACATTTATTTTTAAAGATTTTTAAATTGCAAAGAAAGTTTTCCGAGATATATTTCATTCCATTGCTGTAATCTGTAACACCTGAGGGTATAATTACATTAATCCTCAGGGGGTACACGCTTACTTTGTGTACCATGTGTGTGGGAACCACAAGGAACCCTAGCTAATATGGTATTTGCTTATACAACTTTACACATCGGTACCATATTTCTCCAACACAGTATTACACAGCTATCAGATCATTTAACTGAGAGAGACAAACATTTTTTTACTACATCAGTGACACATGTTTACACAATTACACAGTTGGATAACTTCACACTTATGAAACTGTATTTTGTCTGTACTTTGTAAACTGTTCAAATTTTTTCGGAACCATTGTGATACTATGAGAGCTTTGAATGATATATTTGGTAAGGGAGCATGATTTTTAAAGTACGTTTGAGGTAAATGACACTACTGACATGAGCAGAGAATTTTTTTTAGGTTTTGAAATTATTGCAGAAAGCTACGACGTTTTTGAGATTTGACTGAGGTGTTATGATGTTATTTTGACGACGACGATGTGTTTTATGCTGCTGAGGTATGTTTATGGTCAAGAAGCTGATGCTATATGAGGAATTTGATTATGCTACGTATTTCATGTAATGAAATATTAAAGAAGCGTCGACGAATATATATATGTATAATAAGGTAAGGAGTAATGAGTAACGGTTAGGAACTCTGCCTTGTGAAGACGTATGTTGGAAACCGAGAATCGTACTTTTAGAATTATGAAATGTGTGTAAATGCGTGAATGTATCACAATGCCGACGAAAATTTTTGGACACTGTTATATTCATAGGATTTTGTTTTTACAGATTTGCAACGCTAATTCTTGACCTGTGAAATATTTAAGACTGCCATTGTAGTGGAAACTGCTGTCGTAAATATTTCCGTACGAAAGTTAAGTGACCACCTGCACGTAATACGTCGTGGGCACACAGCTGTGTCAGACACCTGGGCGACAGCCGCCCGAACAAAAAAAAAAAGCCATTAGCCTTCCAGTGGCACAGGTAGAAGAAAAAAGAGGCCATTATAATCGCTATTGACGTTCCTTTGTAGAAAGCATCGCAACATTTCACGGCTATTGTCGTGCTAGTTGAGAGAAATGCCATATGGCGACAGAAATGCCTAATGAAATGACGAGAAATATTTTTACACCTGCACACCTGATTACGACAAGCGTCTTTCTACGAGAGTTAACTTATGAAATGTCACATGACTATTGAATGATATTTTTATGCTTTGCCTTTCATAGTTGCTTATTTCATTTGATATTTAGTTTCCAGCTGTTTTGCAGCATGGGTTTTATATAAAAAAAAATTATTTGCTAATGTGAACACTTTCTGTCAACAGATCTATTAAATAATTACTTTATGACCCACATTCTTCGAAAAAGGAGCTCTTGGAATGGAAAGAACAATAAGAAGGGACTAGTAACAGTTACTGCACACATAATTTTCTTTTCAACTACTCGGTAATTTTTTTGTAGAATTAGTTTTTGTGGTGCACCACTTTAATTACATAGACATTAAGATGTGATTATACATTTCCCTTATCTGCATTGTTGTCTTTACTGTAATATTTTTCTGCTTGAGCGTTGTCATGTTTAGATATAATTTATTGCTTTTGCTTCTGCTGTTTGCCAGGCATAATGTTACTGAATTTGATTTTGTATTACGCTGTTAAGCCAGTTTTACTAATGATTATTTTATTGTTTGCTGCGCATTGCCTCATATTAGTTGTAATGTTGAATTGCTTGGTAATTTAGATTTACTGTAGCTTGCTTTGCCAGTTTGAAATATTTGTCATTGCTGTTTATATTAATTGTTTTATGTGATGCTGCATTGCCTCGTTCCTTAGTTTAGCATCTGAGCTCAGTAGATTTAAGTTAGCTTAAGAGGGGGTAGACTATATAAGAAACTAACTATGATGAATTGGAAGAAATGCATTGAGAAGCCGCAAGAAACAGATAGGGCCAAAATGAGTATTGTACAATGAGCCATATTTATTTTGAAAGAATTATGGTTGGAATACAGAAAAGAGGTACAGATAGGACTTTTGGAAATAATGAGGAACGAAGGGAGATCTCCAAGAACAAAAAAAGTTTTGTTCGCAAGATACTGCAGTAAAAGAAACCCTGTCCTTTCCTTGTGTTATCCCACTATGTGTTTGTGTTCCCTTGTGTATTTGTGTACTTCCTGTCTTTAGTTGTTTATCTGATAAGACCTATGTTGTAGAATTTTTCTAATACCATGTTATTTACTTTGTAAACATGTTTAAACAGTATTTGTTCTGTTTTGTTTTAATGCTAATGTGGAAGTTGATATTCCAAAAGTTATTCTGATCTTTATGTATGTACTTATGTCATTATTTTTGTAACACTGATGTATTTGTTTATTTCTATTCTTTTGTAAAGCCCCTATTCCTACAAATGTTATCTGTATTATTATGTTTTTAATGATGTATTTTATACCGTTGTTATTGTATTCTTATGTTATAAAATTGTAATTGACACCAGGTCATCAAATTAAGTAACTTGTAAGTTACATTTCACTGCACACGTTTTTGTTGGTCATAGTATATGGACAATATGTGAGAAGTAGGGACTGTTAGTGTTTGCACATGTGTTAATAATTCAGCAAGGGACTGGATAACAGCATTGCTGGTTCTAAGGACAATTCCAAAAACTTTGTGAGTGCACAAGTGGTGGTTATGGACTTGCTATATTATCCGCAAGACTCTTCAATGGTGATTGTGCACCTGCACAGTCACAACAGATGGCTGCTGGCCATCTCTACAAGGACTGCAGTGGGTCTGCACCTCTGGTGGCCCACCAATACCATAATCTCTACCAGGACTACAGTGGGTCTGCTCTGTGATGACCTACCCACCAATACTCTTCAAAACTTCGACTGACTCCGCTGTGGGTTTGCTCTGTTGTGGCCCATTACCTGTCAGCATGTCAAGAGTCAGCACTGTCTTTCCGTTGGAAGGGCAACACTACTTCTTCAAGACTGCATGGAAATCCACTACTTACGTGTGCATTTTCTTTTACTGCTCAGACTTTGAGAAAAACACTGCAATGTGATGAATGATCAGGACTGTCTTTATGGACTGTGAGAAAATTTTAGCTTTTGACCAACATTGTATCAATAAGTGTGTGCATTTGATTTCTTTGTTATTGTAATTACGATTATGAAAAATTTTAACAAATATGTATTGACCAGTGCCCAACAAAATTTGTAAAATTTTTTGTGGGGAGCATGGGGGCTATGTAAGTAGGCTGTTTAGGTTTTTTTATTGGTAACGCCACCTCAGTATGAAAATCACCGGCTGTGCCGTGTGCAGTCTGTGGCTGCTTTGCATTGTTGTAATACTCAACCATTGTAGTGTTAGGCAGCTGGCTGTGAACAGCGCGTAACGTTGCGCAGTTGGAGGTGAGCCCCCAGCAGTGGTGGATGTGGGGAGAGAGATGGCGGAGTTTTGGAAGTTGTCATGAACTGCTCTATATATATATATATGATGATATAAAGGTAAATACATTCTTTGTTCTCTATTAATATCTTTCATTTGCTAACTATCCCTATCAGTAGTTAGTGCCTTCCATAGTTTGAATCTTTTATTTAGCTGGCAGTAGTGGCGCTCGCTGTATTGCAGTAGCTTGAGCAGCGAAGATTTTTGTGAGGTGAGTGATTTGCGAAAGGTATAGTTTAATGTTAGTCAGGGCCATTCTCTTGTAGAGATTATTGAAAGTCAGATTGCGTTGCGCTAACAAAATATTGTGTGTTGAAAGTCAGATCGCGTTGCGCTAAAAAAAATATTGTGTGTCAGGTTAAGCACAGTCCTGTAAAATTGTTCAAAGGGGAAGTTTCAAGTGTCATCCATTTTCGCAGTACATATGAACAGTGAGAGAATCAGGGCATAAGTAGCGCTTACTGAGACTGTGACTCAACACTACTTTTGAAATAAAAATTACGTAGTTAATGTTTGATTAAGAAAAACGTTGATGACTGTTAGTACACCAGAATGTCTTAAAATTTCATTTACAGTGACAGAGTAATAAAATATCTAACATAACAAGTTGGACCTACTTCCACGAGTATCAACGGCCTCGCCGCAGTGGTAACACCGGTTCCCGTCAGATCACCGAAGTTAAGCGCTGTCGGGCTGGGCTAGCACTTGGATGGGTGACCAATCTATCTGCCGAGCGCTGTTGGCAAGCGGGGTGCACTCAGCCCTTGTGAGGCAAACTGAGGAGCTACTTGACTGAGAAGTAGCGGCTCCGGTCTCGTAAACTGACATACGGCCGGGAGAGCGGTGTGCTGACTACAAGCCCCTCCATATCAGCATCCAGTGGCGCCTATGGGCTGAGGATGACACGGCGGCCGGTCGGTATCGTTGGGCTTTCGTGGCCTGTTCGGGAGGAGTTTAGTTTCTAGTTTACTTCCAAGAGCGGAACACCAGTGTACGTGTGCTACGGCTGCTGACCAATCATCGCTATTGTATTTGTTTAAATCAGGTTTATTCTTACGTTGAACGGAGTATAGTAAACAGTCAGAACCCCAACATGGCCGACAAGTTACGGTCAAGTACGGAGTACAACCGAACAGCCGCAATTATAGAAAGTCTTCGCGCTGGATGGATATTGTGGTGGGCCGGCCGAAGTTGCCGAGCGGTTCTAGGCGCTACAATCCGGAATTGCACGGCCGCTGCGGTCGCAGGTTCGAATCCTGCCTCGGGCATGGATGTGTATTATATCCTTAGGTTAGTTAGGTTTAAGTAGTTCTAAGTTCTAGAGGACTGATGACCTCAGAAGTTAAGTCCCATAGTGCTCAGAGCCATTTTTTGATACTGTGGCCAAGTACGGGGTGTTCAAAAAGTCTCTCCGCAGTGCCGTATGATTGTCAGCCGCGCGTGCTGTATGCCGCAGTGAATATACGGAAATGAAACTCAGTCATATACAAGTTATTATTTTATTGAATATGCATTTTTACTTACAAATTTTCACATAAAATGTTGAAAGTGTCCCCCCTGTTGTTGAATACACAATTAAATTCGTCTAATCGTGTTTCCAAACACAAGCTGTAACATTTCTTCTATAACAGAAGCAGTGAAAGCGGATATTGCAGTTTTCAATTCATCGATGGATTTTGGACGGTTTTTATAGACAGTTGCTTTCGCTAAGAAAAAGTCAGGTGGTGTTAGGTCAGGTGACCGTGAAAGCCAAAGACCCTGTGAAATTATGAGATCACCAGAAACATCAGCAAGCAGTGACACTGAAACGCGAGCTGTATGCGCGGTTGCACCATATTGTTCAAAATTACCGTTCAGTATTTCACTTAACACAAGTTCTCGTACGAATGGGTACAGAATATCACTGCAGTATCGTTGTGCGTTTATTGTTTCGTTGAAAAATATGGAACCCACAATCCGACGTCTAGAAATTGCAAAAAATGGTTCAAATGGCTCTGAGCACTGTGGGACTTAATATCTGAGGTCATCAGTCCCCTAGAACTTAGAACTACTTAAACCTAACTAACGTTAGGACATCACACACATCCATATCCGAGGCAGGATTCGAACCTGCGACCGCAGAGGTCGCGCGGTTCCAGACTGAAGCGCCTAGAACCGCTCGGCCATAACAGCCGGCTAGAAATTGATGTCCAAACTCCTATTTTCACAGAATGAAGTGGTTCCTCATGAATACACAATGGATTTGCAGTACTCCACATACGAGAATTTTGCGAGTTTATGTACCTGGATAAATGAAACGACGCCTCATTGGTGAAAAACGTTTCGTTAAGAATATCCCTTCCTTTTTGTTGGCGTTGGCTGAGATAAACGAAACAGTGGAATGTTGGGAGAGTCCACTTGAGGGGAAGTAACCCAGGCAGGCGAACAATCATAGGGCACTTTGGAGAGACTTTTTGAACACCTCGTATAATGCTTCGGAAATGTCTGGGGAAGGTTCCACTAACCTGGCGAGGGAACCTTATTCGAGGAAACGCGTGTCACGAACTGCAGCAGTCATGGAAAAGACTCAGGCGCTGATTTCGGAGGACCCGGAGCAATCGCTGAGGATTGAATGTCAGCGAGCGAACAATGCCTCGGATGGCAGAGGAGGACATCATATGAGCCATTTAGTTCAAAACTGGCTCCCAGATAACGTTGACACGTACTGGTCATTCTCGATCCCGAATGGCCCGGATTTGAACCTCTTCGACTGCTACGTTTGGAGTGTAGTCGAAAGAGTTACCAATAAGACGAAGTATCCTAATGCCGCATCTCTACGCACTGCTATCGAAGCACCATTCGCGAATATGAACAGCGCTCTTTTGAGGAGGGTGTGCGACCGCTTAGGGACAAGACTGGAGGCGGTCATTGCGGCTGAAGGAGGTTACATAGAGTAATGTTACTCTTGAAAGACACCACTGCTTGTATGTAAAAGGATTTTCAATTTAATTTTTATTTTGTTGTAATAAATTTGTTTTAAAAAATGTTTCATTTTTCCGGGTTTAGGAGCCGCACACAGTAGGCGTGACCGCTGACTGGTTAGCTATATACATTCCTGGAAATGGAAAAAAGAACACATTGACACCGGTGTGTCAGACCCACCATACTTGCTCCGGACACTGCGAGAGGGCTGTACAAGCAATGATCACACGCACGGCACAGCGGACACACCAGGAACCGCGGTGTTGGCCGTCGAATGGCGCTAGCTGCGCAGCATTTGTGCACCGCCGCCGTCAGTGTCAGCCAGTTTGCCGTGGCATACGGAGCTCCATCGCAGTCTTTAACACTGGTAGCATGCCGCGACAGCGTGGACGTGAACCGTATGTGCAGTTGACGGACTTTGAGCGAGGGCGTATAGTGGGCATGCGGGAGGCCGAGTGGACGTACCGCCGAATTGCTCAACACGTGGGGCGTGAGGTCTCCACAGTACATCGATGTTGTCGCCAGTGGTCGGCGGAAGGTGCACGTGCCCGTCGACCTGGGACCGGACCGCAGCGACGCACGGATGCACGCCAAGACCGTAGGATCCTACGCAGTGCCGTAGGGGACCGCACCGCCACTTCCCAGCAAATAAGGGACACTGTTGCTCCTGGGGTATCGGCGAGGACCATTCGCAACCGTCTCCATGAAGCTGGGCTACGATCCCGCACACCGTTAGGCCGTCTTCCGCTCACGCCCCAACATCGTGCAGCCCGCCTCCAGTGGTGTCGCGACAGGCGTGAATGGAGGGACGAATGGAGACGTGTCGTCTTCAGCGATGAGAGTCGCTTCTGCCTCGGTGCCAATGATGGTCGTATGCGTGTTTGGCGCCGTGCAGGTGAGCGCCACAATCAGGACTGCATACGACCGAGGCACACAGGGCCAACACCCGGCATCATGGTGTGGGGAGCGATCTCCTACACTGGCCGTACACCACTGGTGATCGTCGAGGGGACACTGAATAGTGCACGGTACATCCAAACCGTCATCGAACCCATCGTTCTACCATTCCTAGACCGGCAAGGGAACTTGCTGTTCCAACAGGACAATGCACGTCCGCATGTATCCCGTGCCACCCAACGTGCTCTAGAAGGTGTAAGTCAACTACCCTGGCCAGCAAGATCTCCGGATCTGTCCCCCATTGAGCATGTTTGGGACTGGATGAAGCGTCGTCTCACGCGGTCTGCACGTCCAGCACGAACGCTGGTCCAACTGAGGCGCCAGGTGGAAATGGCATGGCAAGCCGTTCCACAGGACTACATCCAGCATCTGTACGATCGTCTCCATGGGAGAATAGCAGCCTGCATTGCTGCGAAAGGTGGATATACACTGTACTAGTGCCGACATTGTGCATGCTCTGTTGCCTGTGTCTATGTGCCTGTGGTTCTGTCAGTGTGATCATGTGATGTATCTGACCCCAGGAATGTGTCAATAAAGTTTCCCCTTCCTGGGACAATGAATTCACGGTGTTCTTATTTCAATTTCCAGGAGTGTAGAATACGTTGAGGAATATTTTGTGAAGAATACGTTTGGCCAGAGAACAATCCGCCAGGGTAGCCGAGAGTGCTAATGTGCCGCTTCCTGGGCTCGGGTAGGCGCCCCGGCCCAGGTTGGAATCCGCCGGGCGGATTAACAACGAGGGCCGGTATGCCAGCCAGCCTGGATGCGGCTTTTAGGTGGTTTTCCACATGCCGCTAGGTGAATACTGGTCCCCATGCTCCGCGTCAGTTACACGACTCGCAGACTTTTGAAGAAGTTCGTATAATTTCCCGGATTACACTAGACGCAGACAGCTGGGATACACTAATTCCGTCCTGGGGAATTCGGGGTGGTAACCGGAAGGGCATCCGGCCACCCTCTGAAACTAACACCGCCAACTCTATAGTAACACGGACGACCCCGCGTTGAAGCGGGACAAAGGCCCAAAGAAAATGATGACCTTTGGCCAGAGAACAAGAGCTTCATTCTCACTGCACTTGTGAGAGGTTGACCGAGGGGCGCAACAGCAGAGGACGAGACGCCTGGTAGGCCGGCGTGGTGGACATTTATTAAACAGCTGTTCCAGAACAGGCGGAAAACGGACCCTGAATGTTTATCCTCACACATTGCTCTTCTAGTGTGCCTATCAGTACACAGTCTGGAATGTGCACACACGAAGAATTCAACCCTTTCAGTCACTCTTTTTCAGTTCCGGGATAAAAATGGTTCAAATGGCTCTGAGCACTATGGGACTTAACATC